>NC_073406.1:5653809-5973809 GCF_028641065.1 Leucoraja erinaceus | reverse complement strand
TCCTTCACAGCTGGTTTGGAGCTGAATCTTTCCTGGGAAGTAATATTCGTCCCAGACAATGAGAACACATGACAGAGAAAAAGGGAGTGATCAGCCTCACTTTGGCACTCGTTGCTGAGCCCGCTCTAAAAATACTGCTGTGTGCTGCTGTTGCCCAATGAGCCTTCAGAGAGTAGAGGCAGCAGACTGGTCTACTCACACTGTACGCAGTGAGTAACTGTTTACCTTCTGACAATTCCAATCCATTTCAAGTTTATTTTTGCTTCCTTCCTCAGCCACTTGCATCTTATGTTGAAGAACTGGAATTTGGAACAATGGTTAGCGAATGAATTTATTTGTAGAATGTTAGAACCAGCTTATATTTGTCGTGCAGTGACCTTTCCATCAATGCATTATGCACATTGTTGGCAAAGACCGTTTATTGCCCATCCTATCCCTACTTGCTATTGAGAGGACCAGGGGCCACAGTCTTAGAATAAAGGGGGGAGGTCATTTAAGACTGAGGTGAGAAAAAAACTTTTTCACCCAGAGAGTTGTGAATTTATGTGGAGTGGCAGTGGAGGCCAAATCACTGGATGGATTGAAGAGAGAGTTAGATAGAGCTCTAGGGGCTAGTGGAGTCAAGGGATATGGGGAGAAGGCAGGCACGGGTTATTGATTGGGGACGATCAGCCAAGATCACAATGAATGGCGGTGCTGGCTCGAAGGGCTGAATGGCCTCGTCCTACACCTATTTTCTATGTTTCTATGAGAGGTAAAGTGAGTCACTTCCTTAAATTCCTCCAATCTTTCTGGTGAGGTTACTCTGGTACTGCCACAGTGCTATTTGGTAGAAAGCTGTGAGATTTAGATTTAGTACTGTGTTTCTAAATGTAGACACAAGGAATTGTAGATGCTGGGCTTTGTCCTGCCCCTACCTCTCTTCCAGCTGCCTTCTCTCCCCCCCTTCTTTCTCTCTTTCTCCCCCATTCCAATCCATTTGAAGAAGTGTCCTGACCCAAAACGTCACCTACTCATGTTCTGCCTGACCCGCTGAGTTGAGCCAACACTCTGTGTATTTTTTTTTTAAATGTGTTTCCAAGTTGGATGGTATGTATGTTGGAGGAGAACCTGCAAGCACTAATGTTCCCAGGCAATTAAAACTAGGCTCGTGTTGATAGTCCCTCCTGGGGCCTTGGGCTGGCCCCTTCTGCTGTCCCGTTCCATCACGACGAGAATCAAGGTTCTCTTCACGTGGTACAAGATACAAGATAGATACAAGATAGATTTAATTGTCACATGTGCCTGATGGCACAGTGAAATGAATTTCCATACAGCCATACAATAAAAATCAACAGGACACAACACACTATAGGGTTTCACATAAAACATCCCCACACAGCAGAATCAAAGTTCCCCACTGTGTGGGAAGGCACCAAAGTCAGTCGCAACATCGCAGTGTATGCCGGAAACCTGGCAGGGTTGCTAGATCCATATTCCTCAATGAAGCTGAGATACCATGGTCGCGTGCGATCATCCTCTGGGTGCCTGGGTGTTTTACGGAGACACGTGGAAATGACCATCCCCAGCCACGGTATGCCTCCAGAGGTTGCCAGTCCTTGTATTGTTGAGGAATGAGGAATACCACTGAGGTTAGGATCTATACGAACTGGGGAAGTGGGCGAAGGAATGGAAGATGGAGCATAACTTGCAAACGTGCAAGTTGTTGCAGTTTGGTAAATTAAACCAGGGCAGATTAACAGGGTTAATGACAGGGCCCCGGAGTGTGCTGTAGAACGAAGAGTCCTAGGGATACATAGTTCTCTGAAAGTGGTGACTCCGCTAGACGGGATGGTGAAGAAGGTGTTCGACACACTTGCTTTCATCAGTTAGGGCACTGAGTGTAAGAGTTTGGACATCATGTTGCAACTGTACAAGTTGTCTGTGAGACTGCACATGATGCGCTGTACACTGTGTTTAAGAAGGAACTGCAGTTGCTGGAGAATCGAAGGTACACAAAAAAGCTGGAGAAACTCAGCGGGTGCAGCAGCATCTATGGAGCGAAGGAAATAGGCAACGTTTCGGGCCGAAACCCTTCAGGGTTTTTTATGTACTGTACACTGTTCTAGTTGCTCGGCTATAAGAAGGATGCCATTAAGCTGGAAAGATTCACCAGGATGTAACCGGGACTGGATGACTTGAGTTATAATGATGGATATAAAGGGGTATAAAGATGGATTCAACAGTGGCTGAATGGGAGAAGCCAGAGGGTAATGGTGGATGGCTGTTTTCGGGTTGGCTCCATGACTAGTGGGGTGCTCAGGGACCTGAGTTTCTCCAGCTTTGTTTATGTACATGTACACAATGTTCTGGATGAAGTTGGCTTGGATTATAAGTATGCAGATGTACCAGAGAGGTGTTGAAAGAATGAAGAGGATTTCCAAAGTCTACAGAGTGATTTAGGCCATTTATAAAAATGGGCTGAAATATGCAGATGGACTTTAATTGATTGTGTGCTACACCTTGGCAGGACTCAAAATAGGACGTACATGGTAAATGGTAGGGAATTGAAGAATACAGTTGAACAGAGGGATCTGGGGTTTAACCGTGCATAGTTCCTTGAAGGTGGAATCTCATATAGATAGGGTGGTAAAGAAAGCTTTTGTGAGGCTAGAAATCAGAGCATGAGTATAGAAGCTGGGATGTAATGTTAAAAGGGTACAACCATTGGTGAGACCAAATCTGGAGTATGGGGTACAATTTTGGTCGCCAAATTATAGGAAGGATGTCAACAAAATAGAGAGAGTACAGAGGAGATTTACTAGAATGTTGCCTGGGTTTCAACAACTAAGTTACAGAGATAGGTGGAATAAGTTAGGTCTTTATTCTCTGGAGCGCAGAAGGTTAAGGGGGGACCTGATAGAGGTCTTTAAAATGATGAGAGGGATAGACAGAGTTGATGTGGACAAGCTTTTCCCTTTGAGAATAGGGAAGATTCAAACAAGAGGACATGACTTCAGAATTAGGGACAGAAGTTTAGGGGTAATATGAGGGGGAACTTCTTTACGCAGAGAGTGGTGGCGGTGTGGAATGAGCTCCCAGTGGAAGTGGTGGAGGCAGGTTCATTGGTATCATTTAAAAATAAATTGGATAGGCATATGGATGAGAAGGGAATGGAGGGTTATGGTACGAGTGCAGGCATCTAAGGGGAAAAAACATTTGTTCGGCATGGCTTGTAGGGCCGAGATGGCCTGTTTCCGGCTGTAATTGTTATATGGTTATATGGTTATAACAGCTCACTCAAATATGCTGGACACTTTCTGAAAAGGGGGTTTCCGACCTTCTAGAGATAGTATTTTCCTAGGATAGGGGAATCTAAAACTAAAGGGCATGGATGTGAGGTGAGAGAGGACATACCTTAAAGGGACCTGAGGGGCAACCTTTTCACACAGAGGATGGTGTACATAAGGAGGCCAGTTAATTACGGGGGAAACAAATGCGCCTGTGAGCCGCATGATTTCGTGTTACGGGCCGCATTCGGCCCGGGGGCCGTAGGTTGCCGACCCCTGATCTACAGTGATCTCATTTTCTGACCCAGATTACACTCTTTGTTGCAAGTTCCAGGAACCTGACAAAGAATAGGAAGAATATCAGGAAATGGGAATTAAATGAGTCAGCCACATGGAATTTTGAAATTAACACCCACCCACATATGGCAGGTATGAATTGCACAGACCTGCAGTGGCCACGCAAACATGTATTGCAGTCTGCCATCCACATCTCTGGTGCCTGTGAACTGTTGCAGGGAAGACAGGAATGTCAGCTCACTCAAATATCTCACTTTCAAAAGTTTTCCGCCTCACTGACTCCTCCATTCCCAGAAACTGTCATCTTTGGTGACAAATGGTGAGATGTGTAAGGCCTGTGTTTACAGTATCACTAAAATCCGAACATCTGATGTTGCAGACCAATAGAGAGGCCCCAGCCATGACAAATTCCTTTGCCAGTTCAATGGAGCTGTTCTCATTTTAATTTCAGTTTCCACAGAGCTCTGGTCAGAAACCATGCGAGTAAAGCTACAAAAGTAGCAAGTGTAGGAAGGACTCAGCTGGTCAGACAAAACCAAAGTTAACACATCAGGCTGATGACCTTTTTTCCATGCTTATTGCTTGAACTGCCGAGCACTTCTAGCATTTTCTGTTTTTAATTCATATTTCTAGATTCTGCAACTGTGTTTTATTGTCAATAATAAAGAAGACTATATTCAGTTCTGGACATCAAATCTTAGATGATGATTGGTCACGGTAGAGATAGGAGCAGACCAGTTGATGGGATTTCAGAAATTAAAAACTTAAGACTCATTTGTTAAAAAAAATATCTTATATACACTTTTGCAAGTTGAGGAGCAATCTAATTTAAAGTATTTTAGTTAAGTTAAATTTATTGTCATAAGCACAAGTATGGCGAGTGCAGTTACAGTGGAAAACATGCTTGCAGTAGCATTAAAGGCGCACAGACTCGGAAAACACACAGAAACACACATTATACATAAATTCTACAAGACGGTATAAAGAAAAAGACTTTGCCAAAAAAAACAAGACATTACACAATTAGAAAACAAGTCCATGGTAGCGGAAGAGGTGGTCCATTGTGTTTCATTGCTAAAGTTGGATTAAGGTTGCGCTGATTGGTTCAAGAACCTGATAGTTGTAAAAAGTAACCTTCCTGAATGTAGTGGAGTGCGATTTCTGTGCCTTCTACTTGATGGTAGCAGCAAGAAGGGACTTGGCCTGAATGTCGGGGATCCTTGATGATGCATGCTGCCTTGTTGAGCTGGTGAATCATGTAGTTGCTTTTTATTGCAGGGAGGGCTGTGTCCATGACCTGGCAGAGCCCACCACTCTCTGCAGCCTCTTGTGTTCCTGTGCATTTTAAATGCCATACCAGGCCATGCTGCAACCATTCAGGTTTCTTTCTACAATCCATCCATAGATGTTTGTTGGCATATTTGGTGACCTGATGAATCTCTTGAAACTTCTAAGAAAGTAGAGACGCTGGCGTGTCTTCTTCGTGATTCCATCAACGTGCCAAGCCCACGAGATGTTAACGACCAGGGATTTGAAACGGCTAATGGGGCTGTCCCACTGTACGAGCTAATTCAAGAGTTCTCCCGAGTTTCCCCTGATTCGAACTCGGAGAATTACGGCAATGGCCGCTCGTAGGTACTCGGGGCTCTCGTGGACATTTTTCAACGTTGAAAAATCTTCACGAGTCTTCCCGAGCTTACCGCGTTTGCCTGCCGTTAGCGTTACGAGCCGCTAAGAGACGTCCCCGAGCTCCGACGTACCCGCTCCGTACATTCTACGTGCTTACCACGAGTTTGTTTTTATTTAAACTAGGGAGAGCTCTTGAATTAGCTTGTACAGTGGGACAGCCCCTCTCCTCTCTTCGTTGCTGAGATGAAAACAATGAAAATTGGTCGTCTGATTTTCCATTTCTGAAGTCAATGATTTGTTCCTTGGTTTGGCTGACATTAACCAAAAGGTGGTTGTTGCAGCACCACTCCACCAGGTCGGGGTTCTCTGCCTCTCCTGTATGCTAATTTATCACTACCCATGATTCAGCCAACAACATCGGTGTCACCCGCAAATTTCTAGATGGCATTGGAGCAGTGCTTAGCCACACAGTCATGGGAACTTTGAAAAGAGGTAGATGTCCCACTAGTTGAGGCCAGTTCATTGGCTATATTTAAGAGGGAGTTAGATGTGGCCCTTGTGGCTAAGGGGATCAGAGGGTATGGAGAGAAGGCAGGTATGGGATACTGAGTTGGATGATCAGCCATGATCATATTGAATGGCGAATGGTGCAGGCTCGAAGGGCCGAATGGCCTACTCCTGCGCCTAATTTCTATGTTTCTATGTTTCTAATTGAATTTCAAGTTTGTCCAAGGTACACAAAAAAGCTGGAGAAACTCAGTGGGTGCAGCAGCATCTATGGAGCGAGGGAAATAGGCAACGTTTCGGGCCGAAACTCAAAGGAAATAGGTAACGTTTCGGGCCGAAACCCGGAAGGGTTTCGGCCCGAAACGTTGTCTATTTCCTTCGCTCCATAGATGCTGCTGCACCCGCTGAGTTTCTCCAGCTTTTTTGTGTACGTTCGATTTTCCAGCATCTGCAGTTCCTTCTTAAACAAAACGTTTGACCAAAATGTTGTTTCCATACAATCATAGCAATATTCTCATCCACGGGGTAGGGTGTGATGGAATCGAGTTTTATTGCACTTTATTCCTGTCCGATGCTCAGCGTAGAAGGGGAATAGAGCAGGGAACTCGGCACACAACCTGGACGTGCATCTGCAGTGGAGGTCAGTGAGGGGTAGATGTTGTTATCTATCCGCGCTGATTGAGTTCTGCCAAGGAAGCGTTGGAGCTGAGCTGTAGTCGATGAACAGCAGCCTGAATTATATCCAGATGGTGCGGAGCAGAGTGCAGAGCCGGTGAGATAGCATCTGCTGTTGACCTGTTGTGACGATAGGCAAATTAAAACAAATCCAGCCTATTTTCGAGGCAGGAGTTGATTCACGGCATAACCAATCTCTCAAAGCATTTCAGGATGCAAGGACCTTTGATGTTGTATTTGAAGAAAGCCCTCACACCCAGTGACCACAAGACGACTCTCCTCCGCAGAAGAGATTCACCAGAATGTTATCGGGGCTTGCAGGCTGGAGCATAGGGAGAGGCTGGGACTATTTTGTTGGAACATATGAGATTGTGGGGTGACCTTATTTGAGTATCCAAAATGATGAGGGACATGGATAAAGTGAACGTCCGCAGTCTTTTCCCCAGGTTAGAGAATTCTAAAACTAAAGAGCACGGACATGAGGTGAGAGGTTAAGAGGGACCTCAAGGTCACCATTTTCACTCAGAAGGAAATCAATTTCTGAAAAGAGCTGCCAGGCTATAGAAACAGGTATAATTACAACTTTTAATAGATATTTGGAGAGGTGTATGGATATGATGTGGGCCAAGTATAGACAAATGGGACTAGCCCAGGAGCCTACACCGTTGGCTTAGGCCAAAGGGCCTGTTTATGTGCTGTATGACACTACACTGCCCTCAGGTCACATCCCATATCTCAGGACACCCTCTCAACAGAGGTGACCATTGATAATATAATTCACCACCACTTTCAATGGGCCTTCAATCAATTGAGGGGAAAAAGCATTTGAGGAGCAGGATGCCAAATTTGACACTAAATTTGCCACCTATGCTGTGTTCCTGTATGCTTCTGAGATCTGCAATTCAAGGCACTGGGAAAAAGATCACTAATGCTGCCTCTGGAAAATCTTCTGGATTAATGGGAGTCAAACAACACAGTGTCAATGCCCTCTCCTGGGCCAACATCTGGAATGATGTGGCTCCAGTTACACCGAAAATAGCTACATTGGGGAAGCTGCATTGTTTGCATGCCTGACATCAGACTCCTGAAAGAGGCATTCTATTCTGAGTTCTATCATGGGAAGAAATTACCAGCTGGAGAAGGAAAATATTCAAGACTGTGCTCAAATCCTTTACGAAGGAATGCAAACATTCCCAATGACTCCTAGGGATCTCTGGCCAATGACTGGGGGTGGGTACATGGAACGAGCTGCCAGAGGAGGTAGTTGAGGCAGGGACTGTAGCAATATTCAAAAGACATTTGGACAGATACATGGATAGGAAAAGTTTAGATGGATACGGACCAAACGTGGGCAGGTGCTACTTATTTGTAACAACTTATTTGGCATAGGAAAGTTGGGCCGAAAGACTTGTTTCCATGCTCTTTGATTCTATAACTGCTCAAAGCAAAGGAGGCTTTGAGATGGCATTGACATATACATCAGGGGCAGTGGAAGATTAAACCACCTCGCACACACACAACCAACCTGCCCCATCTTTAGAAGTGTCTGTGGTTTTCACCTCCTCAGCTCTCACATAACCCACAAAGCCCGTGGAAGTAAGTCATCCTCAATCGTACCGAAATTACCTAAAAAGGAGTGGGTGACGGAGGTATCAATAGTGAGAGTGGCAACAAAGTGAATAAGACCACAACAAGTACCGTGTGCATTTGTGTGGTCAACTTTGCATATCAAGTGAGGCTGGAAAAATACTTATAGTAGAAATTTTGGTAAAGTATTTTCCAAAAAAAAGTTTTCCATGAGCATACACCAATCTGTTACTTCAAATAAAAATAACACAAATGTTGAAAATGCACAGCAGGTCAAACAGCATCTGTGACAAGAGAAAGTGTTGCCATTTGTTCTCATGAAAGATCATTGACCTGAAATGTTAATTTTGTTTCACACCTGGTTTGATCTTGTAGAGGTGTATAACACCATGAGGGGAACAAAGAGGGTGCGTGCACAGAGTTTGTTTTGGGTTTTGTTCCCCAGGGCTGGGGAATCAAGGATTAGAGGGCATAGGTTTAAGGTGAGAGGGTAGACTTTTTCACACAGGGTATATGGACAAACTGCCAGATGAAGTAGCTGGGACAGGTACAATAACAATGTTTAAAAGACATTTAGACAGGTACATGGATAGGTAAGGTTTGGAGGCATTGGGGTTGGGGAAGGCAAATGGGACTATCTTGGGATTGGGTATCTTGGTCGGCATGGAATGAGTTGGGCCATAGGTCCTGTTTCCGAGATGCATAGCTCTTTGTCTGCAACCTCTTCTCTTCGTCACACTTCTTTCAGTCCCAGCAGCATGCCGTTTACCATTCATCATATAGTATCCATGTCCACATCATTTCATCTTTCCCCCTTTCACAGCACAGTGCTGAGATTCATCCTTCTTGTGTTCATCCTGGGCAATGCAGTGCCACCTTGAGTGTTAGCTGTGCCACATTTGGAGGCACTCTCACCTCTTGAATGTTCAATTGCCACGTTAAAAATGTGAGCATAAAATTCAGTGACGCATTGGTCAAAGGTGCCCTCTTTCAGATCAGCTGAGAAAGAGCTCCCTCCATCTCCGCTTTCAGGTAAATCCAAAAATTCCAACGACACTCTTGAAAATGAACGAGTGAGTCGTCTGGAGGTACAAGAGACTGCAGATGTTGCAAACTGGAGCAAAAAAAAAAAAAACTGCTGGCGGAATGCAGCAGGTCAAGCAGCATCTGTGGAGGCAAAAGGATGGTCCATGTTTCGGGTCGAGGGCATGCATCAGGAATGAGTTATTTTGTTGTCCTTGCCAACATTTACCTTTCAACAAACATCACTTATTAGATTTCTGTTATTTGGGAGCTTGGTGTGCACAATGTGACATAGAAACATAGAAATTAGGTGCAGGAGTAGGCCATTCGGCCCTTCGAGCTTGCACCGCCATTCAATATGATCATGGCTGATCATCCAACTCAGTATCCCGTACCTGCCTTCTCTCCATACCCCCTGATCCCCTTAGCCACAAGGGCCACATCTAACTCCCTCTTAAATATAGCCAATGAACTGGCCTCAACTGCCCTCTGTGGCAGAGAGTTCCAGAGATTCACCACTCTCTGTGTGAAAAATGTTTTCCTCATCTCGGTTTTAAAGGATTTCCCCCTTATCCTTAAGCTGTGACCCCTTGTCCTGGACTTCCCCAACATCGGGAACAATCTTCCTGCATCTGTGACAGCTGTGTTTCTTGCAGAAAAATAGTGGCTACAATTTAAAGAATGGTTTAAAATCTTTGGGACATTCCTTGGTTTTGAAAGGTGTAGTTTAGCAGGCCCCTCATCCCACCAAGCCCACACCGTCCATCAATCATCCATTCACACTAATTCTGAAATCCCACTTGTCCATCCACTCCTTGCACACACGGGGCAATTTACAGAGGCTAATTAACCAACAAAGTCGCTCGTTTTCGACATGTGGGAGGAAACCGGGCCATCCGGGGAAAACCCATATGGACACGAAAACCCATACAAACATGCAAACTCCACATAGACAGCATCCAAGGTCAGTGTTAAACCTGGGACTCTGACATTGTGAGGCAGCAGCTCTACTAGCTCCCCCACTGTGCCTCCCATCAGATCAACGTAAGCCTTACTTGCCCTACCTACACTGTTGATAATCCATCTGATACTGGTGTTATAATGCTTATAATGTTATAATACTTAGGCCTCTTTGTTATCTTGGCACATCTCACTCCCAAATGTTTTACTCACCCTCCTGGTTGCAACAGTAGTGAGGATAACTTCACAGAATGCAAACCCAGAGGATTATGGTTTTGAATCTTCCCAAAATTAAAACGTGATGTTTCCATCGCCTTGCCTTACCTCTGTAACAGTGAGTGATCAGGCAGTGCCACGGGGAAAGCCAAGTGTGTTAGTGAGCCGGAAGGATGCATTGCTCCTTTTGTGTTAATGATGTATTGACGGGGAGTGTAAGAGTCGACAGGTGTATTGTGCTGCACCATCAAGAGCTGCAGAGACAGCAAGGTGGGGTGGGGACAAATGAAAAGAGCAGGTAAAGTTACATCCTCCTGAGATCAATTTAATATCTTGCCCTTGTGTTGCTGCCTGAATCGGACCGTGCTGTAGAGTGAATACTCGCAGAGTAAAGACAGCCAATCATCCCCCAGCACCAAAGGGATAGAAAAAGACCTTCTGCTACCTTAATAACATATGGTTCAAGTAATTAGACAGCAGAAGCCCAGCAGGTCCTGGTGATAGAAGCTTGATCAAATCTATGACCTGTTGCTCACAAAGTGTTTTATATCAATTACCCAGGTATGGTCTATTTTGCGTCCAAATGCATTCACGGTTGGTTAGTCTGCGTTAGTAGAGAGTTTAAATTGTTCTTCCATTTAATATAGTTTCCCTTTCCCTTCTTTCTCTTCTCCTGAAGGTGCCAACATTTACTAAGGTTCCATCTGCTCCTCCTCCTAAGCTGTTGACTCTGACTGTGACAACAGGTCTCCCATGCCCCCTGTTGTGAAATACCCGGAATGTAAAAACACATTGAGGGTTTTGTTATTGATTTATGTACGTGCAGCATCTGAGCCCCAGAGCTGGGTGCAGTCAAGGTCATGGAGTAATTTGTCAACCTGCAGCTTATGTGAGGCAGATCTGCCCTAGAGACGATTGAATCTGACGCAAATGCCAAGGCACATTATGTCCTGCTCTTCTGCTCTCCTTATCACCCTGACTAGAGAGAGACCTTGTGTCATTCACTCTCTCTTTCTCTCCTCTCTCTCGCTTTCCCTCTACCCACCTCTCTCCCCCTTCTCCACACCACTCCCCTCCTCTCACTTCTTCTCCCTCTCCTCCGCCCCCACACCACCTTCTCCCCCCACCTCTCGTCCACTCTTCCCCACTTTCCCCTCTCTCTCCCCCCCTCTTGTACTGCTTTTACACTTCAAATCTTGGTCACCACTTTATCAACTTTAATATAATTGCCCCGCTCTAATATTCTTTGCTTCCATTTGTTTCTTTCTGTTTCCTGACTGACCTCATTGCTCATCATTTCCCCTTGTTCACCTGACTGTTGATCTTTCTGCACTCTGAACCAATGACACAGATGTAACACCACGTGGATGCAAAACGAATCAGCAGAACAGGCTGGTGCAATGGGTGTGAAATGTTAGTGGCCGAATTGCACAGTCACCTGTATTGTGACATCCTGGAATCCTGTTGTTTGTCCTATTCTGAGACATGTCAGAGTTTAAGCAATTTGCCAAGTTTCCAGCTGATTAATTAGGCAATCAATATTAAGGGGATGGACAAATCTGTAGTGAAGCCCCAATGCTAGTTGGTGGTTATATAATCATGCCACAAGTTCACAATCAATGTTTGCATTATTCACACACTAGCAACACTTTTCTTAGCGCGCAGCACGCGCGCACACACGCACACACGCAAAAACACACACACGCACACACACACACACACGCAAAAACACACACACGCACACAGCGCACGCACACACACAGAGCACGCGAAACACACACACAAACACACACACACACACAAACACACACACACACACACACACACACACACACACACACACACAAACACACACACGCGCACGCGAAAACACACACACGCGCACACACACACACACACACACACACAAAAAAAAAAAAAAAAAAAAAAAATCTGGCATGGGAAAATAAGGCAGGCTGATTTCCTTTCACTAACCCCGAGGCCAGTTTTCTATTATCAGCAGCAAGAACCCTGAATGATCTTTCTCACTAATGTAAGGGTCACCAAGCAGCAGTCAGGAGCAGAAAGCTTGACTGATTCCCCTACTACCTGCCCCTAGGACACTGGGCAGTGATCAAAAGCAGAAATCCTGAATGATTTAGGAACAGGAACAAGCCCATTAACCCCAAGGGCTGTGATGCCACTCAGTAAGATTGCAGTTGATCTATGATCTATTCCTAAATCAATCTCTCTCTCTTATCCGGCGTTTACCTCAAATCTAAAAATCTCAGATTTATAATTAGCAATTAACCTTCCATTAATTGGCTTTGTGGAAGAAAGTTCCAAGTTACTAGCAAACTTTTTGTGTGCAAATATTTTTTTAAATTTCATTTTCATCATTGCTCTAATTTTCAGATCAATCCTAGAAAACTGGAGTGAGGAAAGGATTTATATTTACCTCATCAGATCCACTTACTACAGAGTCATACAACACAGAAACTGCACCTTGTGTTCACCACATTCATCCTGATCGTCAAGGACTCATCTGTACTAGAACCATGACCAGCATTTGATCCAATTACTTAAATGCATTGGTAATTCAAGTAATCATCTAGGCAGTGAAAACAATCCTCCTCAGCTCTCCTCTAAACTACCTAACCCCCATCCCCAACCTATACCCTCCAGTTTTTGTCACCCCTTCTATGAAGTAAAGTTTCCTGCTATAACATTTTATCTTAGGCCCACCTTTGGTCATGGCTGACTTGGGTGTCTCCAGGATGCTATTCCCTATATGGAGAACACCTGTGTGTGACGTTGTTTAACGTGGGGAGACTGGTGCACAGACAGCCACCCCACGGTCCTTGACAGATCTGGGTCAGGATCCAGTGGCATGGAGTCCAAGATGACCCTTTTCTGCTGCACCAAGGTCAGCTATCATCCTCCCTCCGCCTGTTCCACCGTTGAGGTCCTGGTTCAATTGCTCTTTGTTAGAGCCCTCCCACTCGACCTTACCGCCATGGGTGGCCCTACCAGGAGCATAGCTCCAGACGGCATCGCCCTCTGGATCTCGGGTCCACACAAGCTTCTCCACCACGACAAGGTGATGATCCACGGAGAACCCTTTATGTCCGTTCTAATTTTGTGTATCTCCATCATGTCACAGTCACCCTCCTCATGTAAAGAAAACAACCCCAGTTTCTCCTCATAACTGAAACACTCCATGTCTGGCAAAATCGTGGTTAATTTCCTCTGCAGCTCCCGAGGACAGTCACGTCCTTCCTAAAGTGTGGTGACATGGAAATCCAGCACTGCATAACCACCATGCAATGAAGGCGTGCATCCTATACGCCTTCTTCATCACCTTATTGTGCTGCCACTGTGATCCTTGGACCTTTACAACAAGGTCCCGCAGTTCTTCAACACACCCTGAGGCCCTTCCATTCATTATGATAGTCCTTTCCTAATTTGTCCTCCCAAAGTCCATCACCTCTCACTGATCAGGATTAAATTCCAACTCCCATTGTTCTGCACATTTTACCCAATGATCCATATCTTCTTCTAGCTTTATTATCCGTTCCACTCATTTGTATAAGATCAGTCGCTTAGTAATCATACATCCTACATAGAAATCAAAATTATTAATGTATATAAGCAAACAGTAAGGATCCCAGTATTGGTCTCGATGTGCCCCTATCAGTTCTCACAGGCTGTTTAAGAAGGAACTGCAGATGCTGCAAAATCGAAGGTACACAAAAATGCTGGAGAAACTCAGCGGGTGCAGCAGCATCTATGGAGCGGTCCGAAACGTTGCCTATTTCCTTCCGGTCCGAAACGTTGCCTATTTCCTTCCCTCCATAGATGCTGCTGCACCCGCTGAGTTTCTCCAGCATTTTTGTGCGCCAGTGCTCACAGGCTTCCAGTCACAGAAGCAACCAACCGCAATTACCTTCTAATAGCAAGAAATATTTGATCCAATTTGCCTACTTTACCTGGATCCCAGAGACTGTTACATTTTTGGATTAGTTTCCCATGTGATATTGGAGTTTGTGGCTAAAGAACAGGGAAACACTTGGAATAACAAGAGAGTCTGGCGCTTTAAGCCCACGGACAGTTTATCAGAGAAAGGAATTAAAAGAGTCCTCACCCCATGTAAACGTGGATCATTCCTGAGTAGTTGATATCAGCTGTAGTTCAACATTCGCAGAGCCAGATGAAGACACTCTTGGTTTACTGAACTACTGTAAAAAGACTGCCCAGAGCACAATATTTATACCGGTGTCTGTTCAATGTCTGGGCTGAGCTTTAAAACAACTTAATTTTCTCTCTCCACCAAAAGATTGAGCTCTAGATTTCAGTCCATCAGTGGGAGGATTTACTTTATTATAAATTGAGGACTTCTGACAACTATAGAATACTTCTTCTGGCTGCCTTTTCCTCCGTACATTGTGCTTGAAGCCAAGTCAAAATTCAGCCAGCCCTGCTCAGTGGGTCCATCAGGGGCAGTGACGAAGCATCCCCCTAGCCTGTCAATGACATCATCCACCGGCCAGTTGCCCTCAATTGCAACATCTTACGACCCATGACCTTTCTGGCCCATGACCTTTCTGGCCCACCTTCAGCTGGCACACTATGACGATTCCAGCCGGGAAATCCCCTCTGGGAGTTTTCTACGGCCAAACACAAAATGCCTCCCTGATAAATATTGGTGGAGGATTCTCTGAGAAAGTAAAATCCTTGGAGCATTCGACTGAAAGTGATGATAACATAGAATGACCAAACATGCCTTCTATTTTTGATTTGAATCGTATTCCTCAAGGTCTCAAAGAGACTGATAAGTGCGGTAGACACAAAAATACTTCATATGCTGGAATCTTTAGCACAACACAAAGTGCTTGAGTAACTCAGTGGGTCAGGCAGCATCTGTGGAGGCAATGGACAGTGGTGTTTCTGGTCAGTCGCCTCCTTCATGTTGCTCAAGGGCTGGAGAAGGGTTTTAATGCCTACTTTGGCATTGTTTCTCAACTGGATTAGGTGATATCTTTTCCTGCTGACAGTTAATTGGCCATCTATCTAAATTTGCTCGTTCGCAGCTTTTTCCTAGAACTCAATTGTACAGCAGATGCAATGAGTTTCGCAGTATGGTGTCCCCCGCAACTTCCAATGATACACGTTAGCCAGCAGCCGCCATCCACTGGAAGCGGCGCACAAGAGTTCAACCTCCATCACTATGTACAGCATGTGGATCCTGAGCTTTACAAAGGAAGCTACGAGTGCATCGAACTATATATCCCGGCTCATGCTCTGAATATAATCTGTGCTTATACCTTCTGTGGGAGTATTTGATGGGGCAATATACAGACTGTCAAAGACAGAGCTTGAGCCAATAGTTAACGTATGTTATACCTGCCTGAGAAGTGTTTGGGACAGTATAAGGGACCGTTATTCCCTGACTCATGGCTAATGACCAGTTACTGCCCACAGGCTGAATTAAGTCAGTGAAGGAGACATTTTGCTTATCTTTTGCAAAAACAAATGAGAAATTATAAAATAGAGGGATATATGGTTCATTGACTGCTCTTACAGTGCTCAGAATGAGTCATAACTAATGGAAACCCACAGCAGGATATAAAGGCTGTTTCTGGTGTTATATTTAATTTATCTGGAGTTCTAACCCTCTCTTCCTGCCCAGCCCTAGCACAGATTCCCAACCCCTTGTATACCCAAAGTCCTCCTCACTGTGTCATTTTACCACATAGATCTGCATGGCTCTAATTCCCCACTCCCTGTCATGGGAACTGAAACCAGGACCTTTGATGAAGCTGCCGATTTCACTGAATTTTGCGAAGGGACAAAGCCAAAGTTATGTTGGGAGCAAGACTGATATCCAGAGATGCTGGACTTGCACACCCTACAGCTCTTAATAAAATATCTATCTGGTGAGGAAGGAGCTGGGGATAAACAGACTAAGTAGCTGACTGGGAGGCAGCACATTTTTTTGGGAGACTGAAGGTTTCACACTGAGTTTGCTTGAGGTTTTTAACCTGGCAGAAGGCCAAGCATGGTAGCAAAGGAAATTCTTATTTCCCTGAGGTAAGCCAAGGACGTCACGAACTATTTGTTGTGTCTTATCTGCCAGTAAAAGATTGATTATGTAACCAGCAGCCACGTCAGTCTTGGTTCACGTGAATCTGTGCTCAAACTGGGTTGTAAAACGATACGATAAGTGGAATGTCATGATTGCGCTCGTTCTAATAAAGGGCTCTGACACAGTAATGGCAATGAAGAGCCACAGCATTTTTCCACATTAGCAAGGGCAGGAATACCCCAAACACATTCTCAGTTTTCTGTACAATGTCAGATGTAATCCTGTTTTCAACTGGAGGAGAAAAACCTTACACTATTTGATCATATCCCCCACTTCTCAGACTCAGACACATATACTTCTTGGTTACGATTGCATTTTGTGTGACATATTGGTCAGTGTTTGGTTCATTTCTGCTCAGCATTTTTCTAACGCGATGTCTTCCTCTTTCAGGTGTGCCACCACGGTGATTGTCAGGACATTAACAATCAGTCCCCACTCAACCTCTGTGCATCATGTGACAGCAAACTCCACGAGGCAATGCATTTTGACCGGCATATCAGATTTGACCTCCCACCTCAAGGTCCGTCTTTTGTTCTCTTCCACTATTCACTCCCTTCTTTGTTTGCCTTGCTGTGTTTTCCTGATTGCACTGGCATCATGCCTGATAACATTCTTAGCACCTTAGTTTTCACAGGATTTTGACCTTGTCAAGCCACGCACACACACACAGTGATGTTATCGTGCAGACAGGAAAACACAGCAACCCACTGACAGGCCAGTTACTGCCTTTTCCTGACTGACCTTGAACGTATTGTTATTCATAAACAAGGTGTTATATATCCTTGCCCTCCTCCACTCTCCCATTCTCTAAATAATACTCTCAATCCATGTTTCATGTCCTCCAAAGATAGACACAAAATGCTGGAGTAACTCAGTGGGACAGGCAGCATCTCTGGAGAGAAGACATTGGTGACGCTTTGGGTCGAGACCCTTCTTCAGACTTCATGTCCCCCAATCATCTCATACCTTGCTTGCAGCCAGCAGACATTTGAACATATCTTGTAGTGCAAGTGGTCAATACTATCAGATTTAGCAGATGACTTAGTTGTTTGATGGATCTTCCAGAACTCTGGATTATTTTCAAAATGATGGTTTGGAAATTTAAGTTTAAGTTTCATTAATTTGAATTAGAAAGCTAATATTATGTAAAACCCATCTTCTCCACAGATATCGTTGATAGAAGGAAATATCTAATTTGCTTTGACCTGTATGTATCTCAAGTCTCATACTTTTGTGGTTAACATTTAGCTGCCTAGAAAGTCATTCAGATTTCAGAAAACAATGATACACTTGGACACACCATCCAGCATCAAACTTAGCAGCAGATTTGAACACTGGGGCACGGTGGAGCAGCAATAGAGTTGCTGCCTCACAGTTCCAGAGACCCGGGTTCGATCCCGACGATGGGCGCTGTCTGTACGGAGTTTGTACGTTCTCTCTGTGACCGGCATGGGTTTTCTCCGGGATCTCCAGTTCCCTCCCACACTCCAAAGGTTTGTAGGTTAATTGGCTTGGTATGAATGTAAATTTGTCCCTAGTGTGTGTAGGATAGTATTAATGTGCGGTCGGCTCGGACTCGGTGGGCCGAAGGGCCTCTTTCCGCGCTGTATCTCTGAACGAAACTAAACTAAACACAACCAGGATTTTCCCGACACAGCCAACCCTGCAGACTCTCCTTCATTAATATGTGTGGAGTTGTGCCAAAATCTGGCAGACCGATCAAGCAACAGTTTGATGTAATTAAACTTACTACGTGATATCTTCAGATCAACATCACGCATCCCTTTTTACCTTTGATGTAAGTAGCGAGCCTGCTTGGAGGTCAGTTAATAGTGAACCGCATTGCTGTTGGTTTGGTTGCATTTAGGCTGGATCGGGTGAGATCAACAGTTACCCTCCCATAAAAGGACATAAATGAACCAGTTGGCTATTTTACAGCACCACACACTTTTTAGTTCCAGAATGTATTCAATTGACCAAACATAAATTCCACAGCTGTTATGGTAGGATTTCAGATTCGCTGGATCATAAAGACTCTGGATCACCGGTCTATTCCCTATTTGGGAATAAATTCGCAGATTGCAGGGATTCAAGCAGGCATCCGACAAACCACTATCTTGAGGGTAATTAACATGCCGGTTTTGCCAGCGATACACAAGGAACTGAATAAATGGGGGAAATGCAAACGCTGATTCCATCTTTTACAAGAGGAAACACAATACAATATGATTTTCTTTATAAACATAATTTCACTTTTCATGTAGTTGAGCCATGAGATCACTCGGCTCCATGTCAAACCTCGCTCCAACTCAAGTTTACATTATGCCTCATTACATCAAATATCTCAATGTTCTCCAGTAAAATTTGACATTGAATTACAAAAGATTATTTTGACAAGAGCAAAATCTCAGTCGAATAATTAGTTTTTAAGGCATGGTATGAAGGAAAGTTGGAGTAATAAGTCATAAGGGCTCGGAGAAAACATTTCAAAGTGGCTGCAGACGCAGCCGACAGTGGTGGAAACTGAGGATAAATAAGAAGCTTGAAGATAGACACAAGAAGCTGGAGTAACTCAGCGGGACAGGCAGCATCTGTGGAGAGAAGGAACTCAGTAACTCAGCAGGACAGGCAGCATCTGTGGAGAGAAGGAACTCAGTAACTCAGCGGGACAGGCAGCATCTGTGGAGAGAAGGAATGGGTGACGTTTCGAGTCGAGACCCTTGGGTCTCGACTCGAAAAGTCATCCATTCCTTCTCTCCACAGATGCTACCTGTCGCGTCACCCATTCCTTCTCTCCACACGTCACCCATACCTTCTCCCCACAGACGCTGCCTGTCCCGCTGAGTTACTCCAGCTTTTTGTATCTATCTTCAGTTTAAACCAGCATCTGCAGTTCCTTCCTACAAATAAGAAGCTTGAGTTGTGCAAGCATCAAAATCTTGGAAGGATTACGCTTCCTAGATTTCAAGAGGTAGCACCAAAGATAGGATTTGGCAAAGCCCTTATCTCCTGTTGTTTTCATAGGATCTGTTTTGGCCCGGAATGTCTCGACACGATCGTGCCCGCCCCGGACCAGAACTTCGTCGGACAAGGAGGAAGATGATGACAGTGGGATGGATGGAAAATGGTAAAAGTCTATCCAGGATCAGAGCATTTTGCTCAAGTGGGTCTTAAACCAAATTCCAGAGAGCTAAATCGAAGGTAGACACAAAATGATGGAGTAACTCGGCGGGTCAGGCATCATCTCTGGAGAAAAGGAATGGGTGACGTTTTCGGGTCGAGACCCTTCTTCAGACTGATGTCAGGAGAGTGGGTGGGGACAGAGAGTTAAACCTGTGGCTGGTTTTTATCTGAATTTTCTTTTCAGCAAATCTTAAATTATTAAATTATTGCCAAATTACTGAACCAGGACTTTGATCAAGACTTTCCAGTTTTGTCCAGTTTTGACATTGCTCGCACTCTGAGGCTGTTATTTATCCAGAATTGTGGTCCTATATGTGACTACGAACTATTAATACCCCCAGAAAAGTCACAAACTGCTGGAGTAATTCAGCAGGTCAGGCAGCATCTCAGAAGAAGGGTCCTGACAAAAAGCCTGTTAACTCTGCACATGGTCCCACTATCCTGAGGGACAGAATCGTGCATTTCTCTCACGTTGGTTCAGTGATGTAGTAAGCAGAGTTACCCAATATATACCAGAGGCTCTGGGGAGTAAAGGGGAATTGATCCCTACCTAAGGTCCTTTAACATGGCTCCCCTCAATTGATTGAACCTGGGACTGAATGTGGGGGGAGAGTGAAGGTGATAATTTATTGGTGTAAGGAGGGTATTGTATTTGTGGTAAAGCAGGTTCTCATTGAATTCTCTCCACCTTACAGTGAGAAGAGAAATTCTGCACTCAAGCTAAGCAAGAAGAAAGCTCGCCGTCGCCACACTGATGTGAGGTTCATCTTCGTAGTGCACTGTGTTCAATATCATGGGCTCCGTTTCACTTGACCCACCCTTCCTATTCACCTATCTCCCTCTTCAATTTCTGCCCAGGGCATTACTTAAATGGCCTCCAAAATAGTGTGCTGCACTCTCCCAGGGCAGAAGCAACTAGGGCTGGACTTTGGGAGGGAATGAACTACTTTCCAATATTGATTCTCATTTTATAGCAATTTTATAGTAGAGCATAAGTCATTATGACATCTCATCAGATGAGAAGCCATTATGGGATTTAAGATGGCCAGAGCTAAATGGCTTTGTGTTACTGGTCTGGACTGGCTATGAAGGCTATACCAGAAATAACATGAGCTCTCTAATATTGGATGCTAAAAAGTCCTGTTCAGTTGTGATGTGGAAAATAGTGGGATTATTGAGAGAAGCCTGTGCTCCCTACTGTGTCTCCATCAACTCCCTGTTATCCAGCATTGCTCCCGGATGCTTATTCTCTCTTCTTGCTTTGCAGGACCCCAGTAAGGAATGTTTCACTCTGAAGTTTGATTTGAATGTCAACATTGAGACAGAAATTGTCCCTGCAATGAAGAAAAGGACTCTCGGGTATGTAGGAGAGGTTCTCAAAGATTCCCGAATCTGTCGCATCCCTTGCCAAGCAGTTCTGAGAATATTAACTGTCTATTAGTTCCACTGGTTCTGTTGTGGAGTAACCAATGAATCATCGCAGCCTATGTTTGTATCCTCATAGTAAACCAGGCTGGGATTGGAACCCCCAACATCTTATCCCTTTGAATTATTCTCTCTATAAACATATATACTTGAGTTTATCACGCACTAGCATTTAGCAATCCATGCACGAGTAATTAATTGCCTTTAGCATTTTTTTTCAGATACAGTGACCTGTATAATGTTTGGGACAAAGACCCATCATTTATTTATTTGCCTCTATACTCCACAATTTGAGATTTGTAATAGAAAAAAATCACATGTGGTTAAAGTGCCCACTGTCAGATTTTATTAAAGGCCATGTTTATACATTTTGGTTTCACAAAGTAGAAATTACAGCTGTGTTTATACATAGTCCTCCCAAGATCCAAAGCATACCACCTCATCTGTGAAATGGCCTGGGCATGTATGGCTGCTGAAGGTATTGGCTCACTTATCTTCATTGATGATACAACTGCTGATGGTAGTAGCATAATGAATTCTGAAGTGTATAGACACATCCTATCTGCTCAAGTTCAAACAAATGTCTCAAAACTCAATGGCCGGTGGTTCATTCTACAGCAAGACAATGATCTCAAACATACTGCTCATGCAACAAAGGAGTTTTTCAAAGCTAAAAAATGGTCAATTCTTGAGTGGCCAAGTCAATCACCTGGTCTGAACCCAATTGAGCATGCCTTTTATATGCTGAAGAGAAAAGGGAACTAGCCCCCAAAACAAGCATAAGCTAAGATGGCTGCAATACAGGCCTGGCAGAGCATCACCAGAGAAGACACCCAGCAACTCGTGATGTCCATGAATCGCAGACTTCAAGCAGTCATTGCATGCAAAGGATATGCAACAAAATACTAAACATGACTACTTTCATTTACATGACATTGCTGAGTCCCAAACATTATGGTGCCCTGAAATGGGGGGACTATGTATAAACACTGCTGTAATTTCTACATGGTGAAACCAAAATGTATAGAAATGGCCTTTATTAAAATCTGACAATGTGCTCTTTAACCACATGTGATTTTTTTTCTTTTACAAATCTCAAATTGTGGAGTACAGAGGCAAATAAATAAATGATGGGTCTTTGTACCAAACATTATGGAGGGCACTGTGATGCACAAAGGCGTGTGTGCGTTACTGAGGCCAACCAGTGCCAGACAGAGTAACGCTGTTACATATTACACTTGAGTGTCAAAGTCAAGGTGTTATCAGGCCCTTCTGCAATTGCTGCTGGTATTTCGAGGGCTTGAGTTTACATTAATATAATAAAACCCACGTGCCTTCCTGAGCAGCACTAATCAAGCCTCGCTGCTTCCCAAGGGGCAGTACTTTATAAACCTCAAGACCTGTTCCAAACTGGCCGAGTGGCTCACACTCACAAATCTGAACCCGGCCTTGCGATGCAATCACAGAACTCTGCTCCTGCTGTTCACTCTGGAGAGTGTGTCACACTTATATACCCCAACTACTGCCTGGTCACAGTGATTAAGTGTAACATAATTGGAGCCCCATATTTACCTCTTCCATATTGTGAAACAATCATGGAATGTGTAATTCAAAAGGAAGATGAATGCTGGGGTTACGTGTGTGACTGGTTAGATTGCTCTCACACAGAGCCAGCATGGACTCAAAGGGACAAACGGACTCTGTCTGTGCTTCAACGTTACGGTGAGACTGTGACAACCATAGACACGATCCAGTGAATGAATTGCCACTGTTGGACTTTCATTATTTTATAGTAATGTGTGCTTATCTCTTCTGCAGGGACACACTGGTGCCAGTATTTGAGAGGAAAGGAATTGAGTTGAACCAAGTGGAGATTTTCTTGGACCATTCCTACACACCCCTGGCCTTGTACTTTGAGGCATACCGTTTTGGGGGACACTACCTGAAAGTTAAAGGTAGGTTGTCTCCTGAGGGGCATTCGCGATTTCAGATTTATTTTAGTGACGCTGTAATTATGACAGATATCGGGGGCAGTGCTAGGTTGAGCGGCTGTTTGCCAAGCTAGCAGGCAGAATGAACAACTGACTGCCGGGAGCACTGCTCATGGATGAGCTTCTTGTTACAGCTTAAGGATAAGGGGGAAATCCTTTAAAACCGAGACGAGGAGAACTTTTTTCACACAGAGAGTGTTGAATCTCTGGAACTCTCTGCCACAGAGGGTAGTTGAGGCCAGTTCATTGGCTATATTTAAGAGGGAGTTAGATGTGGCCCTTGTGGCCAAGGGGATCAGAGGGTATGGAGAGAAGGCAGGTACGGGATACTGAGTTGGATGATCAGCCATGATCATATTAAATGGCGGTGCAGGCTCGAAGGGCCGAATGCCTACTCCTGCACCTAATTTCTATGTTTCTATGTTTCTATGTTGTAGCACCTACTTGTAGACAGCACTGGTGCTTGTCCTGAACTGAGTTATAGTAGTGTACATTTTGCAAGTGTTGGATGAGGAGGCACTTAATGGTCTCTGCCTCAGATCTATCCCAGAGCCTAGAGATAGATCTTTGTCTCTGTCTAACAGCAAGAGATAGATTGCTGTTCCTTCACAGTATCTAATCGAAATCCTGAAATTCTTTGCCAGCAGCTCCGTGGAAATAAAACTTCACGTAAGCACTGCAGCAGCTCACCACAAACCTATTGATGGGATAAAGGGGAAGAAATGCAGACTTTAACAGTGATGACCATCTCCTCAGTGTGAGACGGTTTTGTTAGTTCAATAGTTCACTCCCACCCAAAGCCAATATGTACACCAGATGTAATCTAACTGGGCCTTTTATCAAATTAGAGCGACTTCCATCGCTTAAACTTGTCCTCCAGATATACATCCAGCATTCCATTCTTTTTGTTTCTAATATTTTCTGTACCTGTCCACAATATATCCATAATTCCAATCCATTTGGCTAATGCGCCTTTCTAATTTGTGTTAAAATAAGAACGAATAACCTCGCGTTTTCTTACACAAATCCATTCACCACAGACTTACCTCATTCATTTCATCTATTCATTGTGGCTGCTGTTCAACTCAAAATTTCAATCACACAAAAAACTCATAAATCAATTGCTGCTTTATTGCATTGGTAAAGGTAAGAGTAAACAAAAATGGTTCAAGGAAGAATGTTTTGTCATAACCCCTCATAGAATAATCTAATATTCATAGTTTAACTGTGTATCTCTGACACCTCCCTCGCCATTCTTGATCCCTCTATCTCCATGACAGATTATTGACTGGCGTTTAATAAGAACCTCCCGACTCTTACAGTTATTTGGACTACTGTGGGACGACAGATGGCACAATGGGCTAAGTGTTTGGCTGGCGACCGGAAGGTAGCCGGTTCGAATCCCGCTTGGAGTGCATACTGTCGTTGTGTCCTTGGGGCAAGACACTTCACCCACCTTTGCCTGTGTGTAAATGTAATGTAATTATGTGAAGCACTTTGGGGTCAATGCAAGTTGACTAAAAATGTGCTATATAAATAAGATAATAATAATAATACACTTCCTCCCACCCTGCAAAGATGCAATCCCCCGCTCTCAATTTCCCCGTCTCTACTGCATCTGCTCCCAAGACGAGGCCTTCCATCCTGGGACATCTGATAAGTCCTCCTTCTTTAGTGAACGTGGTTCCCCGTGTTCAGCTTATTACTAACAGTTCCTAGGAACTGTATCTAATGATCTTTGGGAGTCCTAAAGCCTTCAGATGTCTGCACAGCTCCATTTCTGTGCTCTTGAGCATCTCCAGTTTCCTCCCCGCAGACATTGGCAGGCACCATGTGTCTCAAGTAACATGTCTGCGCTCCTTGCTTAGTTTATAAAATAAAAACAGAATATGCGATAGATCGGACATTGCAAGCTGGGGCTTGGGGAGAGCACCCAAGAGCCTGACAGATGGCTCCATTCTGAGTTGGGTGTGTGAGGGGAATAGAGAGACTAGCAAACTGGGCCAACAGGATATGGATCAGGATCTAAGCTCTGAGACAAGGTAATTGGTTGAAAGTAGTTCACGGGAGCAAATGTCAACTTTTTGCAAACTCAAGGGTTACACATGGTTAATGCATTTAGTAAAATGAACACAATAAATTGTTATTGTTCATCACCATTACTTGGCTGTCCTCCATTTCATATATTTTAGTAATTTAATTCATCCTATGTTTTGTCCAAAACTTATGCAAAACTAGCAAACATGAATAAATGGTTTTCTATTACCATCATGTACGTCACTTATAACATTGGTGAATATTCCACCATTTGGCACAGATCTGTGTGAGTCTCATCGTAGTAATTTGAGTATCTTTCATTATCTCTAACCTCATTATCTTGGCACTCAACCAATGTTCTATTCAGGCCAATAAATTGCCCGCAGTTTCATGTGCTTCAATTATATTCCATAACGTCTCAGAGGAACTTCATCAAATATCTTTTGGAAATCTAAATAAACAACGACCACAAATTTGATAAAAAAAACTAACATTTCTCTCGTGAAGTGATCATTTTGCCCCGTTATCAGGTCTCGTCTGTTGATATGTGATTCAGGGAAAAAAGTAGCAAACTTTTAAAACAAATTCACATTGTTGATAGCACCAATCTCCAGGGCATTTGCAGTGAAACATGGCTGGCTCATTAATTTCACCATAGAATAATACTGCAGTTGTAATATATACAAATACCGGGAGTTGCCTCGTGCTTTGGCATTGTGAGGACAGGATGTGATTCTGAGAACCATGGTCATTTTACCCTGTGATCTTGAATTAAGTGGATGTGAATATACTTCATCTCAGGTAACAAGGACCTCTTTTTGGATTGACATCCTGATTGAAAAGCTATTGAAAGACAGGCTCTGCTGTGCTCTCTGACCCAGGCTGATTGTCCTTTGTTCAACAGGATGTGTCTTTAAAGTTTGTTGAGGACATTCCTGTTTCTGAGGATTTGGGATTAATTCAAACTTGCTGCTTTTTCCAATCTGGTGGAAAAATAATTGAACAAGGAATGGGATCAATCAAACCAGATTAATTTTAGCCTAGAATGTCCAAAGCACATTCATATGCATTGTGTCATCCAATATCAGTGCCAAACACCCCCTCAGTAAGCTTAGTAAGAGTTAAGTATAAGGTAAGGCTCCTTTGAGGCAGACACGCACAATGTTAAGTAAATCCTCGCGTTGAAAGCCAACATTACCAGAAGCTCCGTCTGCTGAGCCAGTGCTGTAATCGCCATGGTCAGTTGTTTGTCTCCCATTGAACTAGTGGACAATAGTGGTACCTCTTGAAGCAAAGAATTACCTTCATCTTTAACTTCCTTGGTTTGCCTCCCCTTTCTCTCCTCGCTCCCACTTCAGTAATATTAATCCACACTGGTTGTTTGGGGTTTTGTTTTTTTTGCGCTAATACTGATATCATAACTTAGAACATGCATAAGAAATATATATTATTAGCTAACCAAACAAAAGGTAGACGAAACAAAGTTGCATTTGCAAAATTAGAGGCAAGAGGCAGGATCATTTTGAGAAAATATAATTAAGCGTTCTACATGCTTGTCACTTTGCTCTGTCACCATAGCCCAGATGACGTGTTTTGGATGACAATACAATGCCTGCTTCTGGAAACCAATGCCCCTTGCACCCAAGCCCCACTGAGCTACACCCCCTCAATACCGAACTTGACCTTTGAATTTGCTCCAATTGCCGTCCTCCGCCATGCTCGAGCCAGAAATCTGCTGTCAGTGTAATGAGATGAAAAAAATAGATCAGGTGTCTGCTGGCTTTTGGCTCTTAGTGGCTTCTGATCATAATCATGTTGTAATCAATACTGATCATCACCCTGTTGGAGTCATCACTATTTGAGTTGGACATTAAACTGAGATTGTGTCCCCTCCCTCAGCTGAATGTGCTTCCTCTGTTATTTTAAATAATCATAGAGGAGTTCTCCTTTGTGGCCATTATCACCCAAACATATTATCTTGGCTTTATTATGTTGCTGTTTATGAGCCATAGGAACACAATATTAAACAACTGACTTCCTCATTACTGCTGCACGAATGTTCCTGTGCCTGCCTCCACTTACAACAGGCAGGATTCAACTGTTGTGCAAGAGCCAGACCCAGGAATTTAATAAATCACAGCACGCGACGTTTCCTTGTTTAGCGCTAAAACGCCTTTACTTCAGGTTGAGAAAGTCTATCTGAACGTAACAACTGACATTCTCTTTCTCTCCCACCTCTTGCCATGACTAAATTATGAGCTGATAGACAATAGACAATAGGCGCAGGAGTAGGCCATTTGGCCCTTCGAGCCCTTCGAGCAAGCACCGCCATTCAATGTGATTATGGCTGATCATCCCCAATCAGTACCCCGTTCCTGCCTTCTCCCCATATCCCCTAACTCCGCTATTTTTAAGAGCCCTATCTAGCTCTCTCTTGAAAGCATCCAGAGAACCTGCCTCCACCGCCCTCTGAGGCCAGAGAATTCCACAGACTGTGTGATGCTAAGGCCACCTTGAGATGAGGGGTCAAACTGCCGGTGATCTCGCGAGGCATGACTCAAGCTGACTGACCAGTTCATACTTCCTGACTGCAGCTTCTGGCCGCTGTTCCAGCTCATCACTCTCTGAATTGAGTGTGATCTAAGTGCAGGGCGTCTTGGTGTTGACTGGTCTCAGGCATCTGCCAGGTGGGGACCCAAGTACAGGAATATAAGCAGTGTTGAAACTAATTGGATAATATTGGGATCAAGGGATATTTGAAATTAGTTGAACATTAGACGGAGTTTCTGGATCAACTGAATGTAGGTGCAGGCTTAAGTATCATGTATCAATCATTAACTATTAAGTACCAACTTCTGTTTCAAATGCATACATTGTAATGGCTAATTTTGAGATTGCATCAGTGCATTATAGACAGTTGTCACTTTGTTCTGGAGCATGCTTTGTGTGCAATGGGAATATGGCTTGAGCCATGCATGTATCAGAATGTAGTTCACATTGATCATATACCAAGCATAGTTAGTGTCAAACTTGCAGCAGATCAGTGTTAAGCCGGAGGGTGTGGTTAATGTTATGTGTGTATCATATTGTGATCAGTATTAAGTGTGCATCAAGTTGAAGGTGTTTTGTAACAAGTATGTGCCAGAGCTGGATGGTGTGTACTATAGTGGGACTGATATTGAAAGTATTTCAGAGGCAGATCTATGTTGAGTGCATATTGAAACGTGATGTGCTCTTCTTTTGAAAGGAAGCATGTTTATTATAGAATATAGAATAAGGAGGATAGTCTGATACCCTGGGTGAGCAGTCACCAAGATGCTAGGGTCAAAGAGAGAGCTTATGCTGCATTGCTTCAACGAGCGGGTCTGATTTGAGATTGCAAATACCGCATAATGCTATGCCGCAGTTACTACTTCAATCATTCACTGAGCCAAGGGTAATTCTGAAGCTGATGCTGCTGACTAACGGTCTCTTGGCCACAGCCTGTGGGGAGATCAATAATGTCTGGCTTGAGGGTGCCTTTGCACCAAATTTCTGCTTTGATCTGTTGGCAAAGTTGACGTGGGAAGAGGGAATACTGCCCCTGACTCCAGCTCGAATCATTCTCTGCTCTCACTCTGCAGCGAAAGCCGGCAAGGAGCTGAAGGTGGAACAGGCTGTCAAGGAGTTCAAGTCATTGAGCTTACCCATCATACGGGCTTCGATGGTCAGTCCCCCGTATATCTGCGCCCCTGTGGTGGACAGGATGGAGCAACCTCTGCCGGGACGGGAAAACATGGACATGGCGGTGAGAAATTCTATTTCTTCAAAGATTCTTACAGATTCTTAAACTGTTGCCGATCACTAAAATGACAGCCTTAAATGTAATACGAATATATCTTTGGGACTGGTCGCTAATCACACCTATGTGGCAGCAGGGGTCACAATCGCTGCGGCTGAGACCGACCGGTTAGTTCGCACCAGGGTTCCTGCGCATAACATGCAGTTGCCAGAGAACGGGTCTTGGCTCAGATCTGATTGTACATCTCATCGACTCCACAATTCTTATTTCACACATAGACATTAAATGAATTTTAAAACTAATTTGCAGGAAATGCGATTCCTCCTAATGGATAAATCAGACGAGTTGGTCTCCATTTGTCGTGTTTTTGGAATCATATGGTGCAACACAATTGTAAAAGCTAACTGTTTCAGGACTGGACGAGGGTTGGTCAAGATTATAAACAATGATCTCCTTACTTCTTTTCTTTATGTCTTATTCTCTTTTTCCTATTTTCTTTTCCTCAACTTTCTTCACTCATTCGTCTTTTTTCTTTTTCTTCACACACTATATATACATCTCGTGTATTTCTATCCTTTACTATCCAATTTCTTTTTCTTATTCTTATCTTTCTTTATTATAACAAAAAAAAAAAAAGAAGCTTTACATAAAATGTATTATGAAAATATATATTAGGCACTTTGGTGCCATATGATTGTACTTACTTCTAATAAAATAAAATATTTTTAAAAAAATTAAAAAAAACTAATTTGCAGAATGTGGGGTGTTGCTGGCAACGGCAGCATTTGTTGCACACTCCTAATTGCTCTTGAGGAGGTGTAGTTAGTTGATGCTACACTCTATCTGGTGAAGGTGCACTCACAGTGTTATGGGGGGGAATTCCATGATTCACGCCTACTGAGAGAAAAGAAGTGGAACATGTTGAGGATGTATCTGGAAGGAGAGAATGTTTCGGATAGTGAATGGGGTGCTGATGAAGTGACTGCTTTGGGCTGGATGATGACAAGTTTCTTGAGAGTTATTTCAACAGTATTCATCCAGTCAAATGAAGAATATTTCATAACCATCATGCCTTGTGCCATGGGAGTACTGTCCTTGCGGGCAAAAGTGAATCACTCACCACACGACGCCCAGAAATTTACCGGGTAGTTATGTGCCTGTGTGGCTTAACCTTCCTCGATGTATGTTTCATCATCTCTGTCTGCCTCTCTGATTGTTTGTCCTCCTCTCATCTCCTTGTTTGTGTCTCTTGCATGTGCTGATGCCATGGCCTTGCTGTCTCCTCCCCTCCTCAGCTCTCCCTCAGCCCTCGGGCTCCTTTCTCCTTTCTGCTCCCCACCACCCCCACCGTACTTCAGTGTGAAGAAGGGTTTCGGCCCGAAACGTTGCCTATTTCCTTCGCTCCATAGATGCTGCTGCACCCGCTGAGTTCCTCCAGCACTTTTGTCTGCCATGGTCTAGAAGTTGCTCGTTCTGAATATGCCACAAATTTTGAAATTGAACTTTGCTAGTCTTAAATAAAAGGAAATATTGAAAACTCTCAATTGGTCAGATAGCATCTGCGAAAGGAGAATAGAGTTAATAAGAACAAAGACCTTTGTTACTGCCTGAATTGCGGAGTGTTTCCAGCATTTTCTATTTTTATTTCAGATTTCCAGCATCTGTATTTACTGATTTTCATTTCTCAAACGACCAGTCTTAGCTGGGAGATGTTATGCATTGACACACGGATATTATCATTTAGCCTGGTCCAGGGTGTCTGGGCAAGGCTACACCTCGTCTGACAGACTCTACTCTGACCCTATGAGATTCTTCACTATAAACATGAGCAAGACTATGCTCATGAATGTCAGCTCCATGCCCACAAATCTCAGTACTGCCATAAATCTCAGCTCCGTGACCCCAAAAGCAGCATGAACTCTGCTAGCTTGAATGAATGAATAGGTTTATTGGCCAAGTATGTTCACATACAAGGAATTTGCCTTGATGCTCCACTCGCAAATAACAACATGACATTCGGTGGCAATTAAGAATGACACATAAAACATTAAACATTAATAATAAAACATTATCGATTAAACATGTGAATTAAATAAAATATCAGTGCAAAAGGAGGCTACATATTTTTGGTTATTGAGTAGAGCTACTACACGTGGGAAAAAAAGCTGTTTTTATGCCTGGCTGTGGTAGCTTTCACAGTCCGGAGTCGCCTTCCAGAGGGAAGTGATTCAAAGAGTTTATGGCCAGGGTGAGAGGAGTCAGAGATGATCTTACCCGCTCGCTTCCTGGCCCTTGCACTGTACAGTTCGTCAATGGAGGGAAGGTTGCAGCCAACAACCTTCTCAGCTGATTGGACGATTCGCTGCAGCCTGCGGGTGTCGTGCTTGGTGGCTGAGCCAAACCAGTAGAATCAACTAAATACCAATAGCCACCTGTATCCACCTATCACTTACCTGGTGTTGTCTTGCCCCCACCTCTCCTCCAGCTTTCTTCCCCCCCCTGTCTCAAAGAGTGCCCGACCTGAAATTACACATTCATTTCCTCTAGAGACGCTGGCTGACCTGCTGAGTTACTCCAGTGCTTTGTCCTTTTTTGTAAACTAGCATTTTGCACACATTCAATAGCATTGAACACATTAAATTATTTATATTACTTATGGAAATGATACGTAGTGCAACATTCTCACCGCTTCCCCAGACCCCACCGGGTTAATTTAACGTTATTTCTAAAAATCTTTCCAAAAAAATGTATAATCGCCTCTTTTCGATGGAGTACCTGACGAGCACCAGAGGCAGTGCAGGGTCTTTTGCATTTACAGCAGTACAGGTGGGCAAGGTGTGCAGATGATCTATCATCAGTTCTTGGCCCTGTATTCTTGCATCAACAGTCAATCTTGGCCCCAAAGATGACAGAGCATTTATGTTCCAACATATTTCCTGGCTTTGAAAATAACAGTATAGACATGGAGGAATTGAGTGGGTCTAGCAGCAGCTGTGGGGAGCGAAGGGAAAGATAATGTTTCGGGGCGAACACTTCTTCAGGCTGATTGAAATAGTGGCAGGATGCTGATAAAGAGAGTTGCAGATGGGATAAAGTCTGTCAAGTGATGGGTGGGTAGAGTTGGAGGGTGACCTATCGCCTGCGAAGCTTTGTCCGCTCCCACCCCCACCTCACTTTTCCACTTTCTCTTCCGTAACCCAATCACTCTGAAGAAGGGTTTATGAAAGAACTGCAGATGCTGGTAAAATCGAAGGTAGATACAAAATGCTGGAGAAACTGAGCGGGTGAGGCAGCATCTATGGAGAGAAGGGAGCCGAAATGTGATCTGCCCATGCCATGCACAAATGCTGCCTGATCCGCTGAGTCCCTCCAGCATTTTGTGTTTTCTCCTGTCTCATTTGGTTTTGGAATAATGTGATTCTTCAACTTCTCCACCAATTTCTTACACCAGATCTCTCCCGGTTCAGCAGATCCCCCATTCAATCACATGTAAGTTTTCTCACGGCACTCATTTCAGCAGCAACCAAATGCCACCACATCCCCCAACATTCCTTACAATTCTGGATTTGAATGCCAAATTCCGTAATGGAGATGACTATTGCAGACATTTTTTTTCGTTTTTTTTTTTAAACAGATGTAGAGATTTTTTTTTTAAGTATCTATGGAGCGAAGGAAATATGTTTCGGGCCGAAACCTTCAGGGGTTTCGGCCCGAAACGTTTGTCGGTATTTTACTTGTGCACCCGCTGAGTTTCTCAGCTTGTTTTTTGTGTAACCTTCGATTCTCCAGCATCTGCAGTTCCCTCTTAAAACACGGTTAGAATTTACTTTTTTTTTTTTTCGAGAAAAAAAACATTCTTCAAAGCTACCTGACTTCAGGAACAATTTTTGCTTCTCACTGACATATCAGTTGTTAACACACCAAAGCTGTGCAGTCTGTGTTTTGTCTTTTAGGAAGTTAATTTATTTTCTTCAAGCTTCCTGATCGTGTATATCAGCTAATACAAAGGTCAGGTTCAGTGGTACACAAAATTGCTGGAGAAACTCAGCGGGTGCAGCAGCATCTATGGAGCGAAGGAAATAGGCAACGTTTCGGGCCAAAACCCTTCTTCAGGCTGATGGGGGGTGGGGGGGGGAAGGAAGGAAAAGGGGGAGGAGGAGGAGCCCGAGGGCGGGGGGATGGGAGGAGACAGCTCGAGGGTTAAGGAAGGGGAGGAGACAGCAAGGGCTAGCAAAATTGGGAGAATTCAACGTTCATGCCATCCGGACGCAAGCAACCCAGGCGGAATACGAGGTGCTGTTCCTCCAATTTCCGGTGTTGCTCACTCTGGCAATGGAGGAGACCCATGACAGAGAGGTCGGATTGGGAATGGGAGGGGGAGTTGAAGTGCTGAGCCACCGGGAGTTCAGGTAGGTTATTGCGGACTGAGCGGAGGTGTACGGCGAAACGATCGCCCAACCTCCGCTTAGTCTCCCCGATGTAAATCAGCTGACATCTAGAGTAGCGGATGCAGTAGATGAGTTTGGAGGAGATACAGGTGAACCTTTGTCGCACCTGGAACGACTGCTTGGGTCCTTGAATGGAGTCGAGGGGGGAGGTGAAGGGACAGGTGTTGCATTTCTTGCGGTTGCAACGGAAAGTGCCCGGGGAGGGGGTGGTACGGGAGGGAAGGGAAGAATTGACAAGGGAGTTGCGGAGGGAGCGGTCTTTGCAGAAGGCAGACATAGGGGGAGATGGGAAGATGTGGCGAGTGGTGGGGTCACGTTGGAGGTGGCGGAAATGGCGGAGGATTATGTGTTGTATTTGCCGGCTGGTGGGGTGAAAGGTGAGGACCAGGGGGACTCTGCCCTTGTTGCGAGTGCGGGGATGGGGAGAGAGAGCAGTGTTGCGGGGTATGGATGAGACCCTGGTGCGAGCCTCATCTATGGTGGCGGAGGGGAATCCCCGTTCCCTGAAGAACGAGGACAGTGGTATCTGTCAAAAATCAAAACAGTGGCACAGGATAAGGTCTCCTTAAGTCCATTACTACCCCTGCTGGCTGGGAGGAGAATAGCTATCAGCTGTATCGATTCCATGGCATTATTATTACATTTATTAATTTAATCTTTACTTTAAACCCTGCACATTGTCCTTGAGACCCTACACTGAATCATGTCACATACAGAGGAAGTGTTTCCTGAGATCAGCATGAATATGAAATTCTCGGCGTCATCTGATATCGTGTCAAGACATTTCACACAAATTGGAACTGAATGCTTTTTGTTGAGCCAGTTCATTATTCATTTTCTTATTAATGAGGCCTCTGTTCTCCCTATTGCTGAGGTTTACAGTTATAAGCGTTTTTAAATTTAATTAGGCTGTTCTCATCCATTGATTTTGCATACATCCTTTTCTTCCCCTTTTTGATCACTTTTTCTCTGACTCCCTCAATCTCATCCTCCATAATTTGTCAACAACAAAAGCCCACAACCTGGCAGATACAATATCCTGTCATCTCAGCTTGATGGTGACTCGAATCTTTCTGTTGAATTTGATAGAACTCAAATTTCCTGGTCGTTTTTGTGTTTGGAACTGAAATCGCAAGCAGCTCAAATCAAGGAAAGGCAACAAACGGGCTTCCTTCTTCAGCCGAGCTTTAGAGTTTATGATGGTTCCACAGTTTCCTGGTTGCTTTTATTGATTTCATCTTTTGAAAGATTAATTCAAATTCTGAAAGTGCCCATTTGGTATTTAAACTCAGTTTTCAAAATCATTCTATAGGATGGCACACCTGCAAACTTTAATCTAGGTACCAGGTTTGATCTGAAATTCAGATGGATTCAAATGTTCCAAAACATCCAGAAAGTTTCATTTTTGAAGTGGGTCAACATCAGGTTGTTGTGACGTCCTTGGGCACTCAGGTTAACAAGAACCGAAGGGGAAATCCAGGTGGATTCCAACTGCAGAGGCTTCAGGAAATGCCCTTGTAATGGCTGTACTTTGCACCCTCCTTTTCTGCAGTTGATTAACCTGCTATGCAAATTGCTACTCATCAGACAAAGGTGAGCACAGGGAACTGGCATTGTGAATTTGGATTAGTTTATTGTCATATAGACCAGTGTGCAATGAAGTTCCTTCCTGTGTACAGACTAAACAAAAAATATATAGTAATGTATATTTAATAAATACAATGACAAGTGCAAAATAGCAGAATGGTGCAAGATTGTAGTGAAAAATTAGAGTGGTGTACATTTTTAAAAATAAAGTATAGTACTAGCATGACTGAATGAGAATAGGAATAGAAGGCAGCACCTGGGGAAATCTCAGGCAATGCAGCAAAGAAAGTCAGGGAAATGGACTGTGCATGTGGGACACAGCCAGAGTATTCCTGTCACCAGTTGTTAGCAGTCTGTACTGATTTTTAAATCTGCGGGACAACCACCAAACGATTAATATTGATGGTGATTATGGAAATTTGATAGATTTCTTTCAGAAAGTAATGTTTTAATATTCTTGAAATTAATCATTTGAAACATGTGGTCGGTTTGGAAGGCATATATTACTTTGCGCCTTTGGTTCCTGTCGCTTGTTTCCTGCACACCCAGAGATTCCAAACTTTTGACACTTGCACACCAAGATGTTGAGAATATTGGTTCACTCACCATAGAATGGCGGCTGGCGGCAATGCTTGGGCAGTCTGCTGGCCCCTAGAGTCTACTTTGATTGTTCCCTGGTGAATTAGTGTCTGGGCCCTGATGGCTGCCTGGTTGTATTAGGAATGTACATTAGGATTTCACTGACCTACTCTGGGATTGAATTCTGGTGGTTTTCTGATCGTACCCAATTCATACTTTGGCAGTCCACTGGCATTATCTTGGTGATTCACTGGTGAGTAGAGTCCAGGCTTGCCATGTCCGACCTGCTGCCTTCGGCAACGGAGAGACCTGTAGCGCCTCCCGGATGGTAGGAGGGATGTGGCCAGTCCTTGGCGATGCTGAGCGCCCTCCGCACAATAGCTTTGCACGTGGAACCGGTCGCAATTTTCACTGGCCTTAGCTCCTCAGGTTTTTGTTCTGTGTCTTTGGCAGAGGACAGATGGATTCTTGATCATGCTAAACCTCAAAGTATTGTGGGTCCAAGAGAGGTTCGGAGATGTTGACTCCCAGGCGGCAATAACCACCTCTGTCATACTGTTGGGGGTGTCGTGCCGGGACTTTCCCCTCCTTGGTCTTCTTGGCAGGGCCAGGTTGTGTCAGCGCACAGTGGACCTCCTCCTGCCAGCTCATCGTTGTTTACGTTTAGCATGTACAAAAAACAAACTCAGCAGTCCACTGGCATTATCTTGGGACTCAGCGTGGCCTTGTGCATAAAGCAGCATCTGGTCGTCACTGGGATGTTTTGTTCTGTGTCTTTGGGGAAAGATTGTTAACCTCTCCGGCCAAAATGCTGCATCGGGCCCCAAACAACATCGGCTATCCACTTTCCTCCACAGAAACTGCTTGACCCACAAAATTCTGCCAACAATTTGTGTTTTGCTGGCATTTGTTACCTCTTTAATTTCAGTACATCTTTGGGGGTATTCGCTAAAATAGCACCTAAATAGCACCCCTTCGCCACCTTCCACTGTGTGCTGGTACAGAATCGTGAATTATTCAGTGGCAAAAGGATCTTAAAACATGTACGACCCTCTCCGAGCTTTGCGTTCGTACCTTGACCACTGAAGCAACAAGAGGAGTTAATTAGTTGCCATAGTTGGTGATCTCTGACCATCAGTCTCTTTCAAAAAATCTTTAAATAATTAACAAAAGAAGTTAATATTATTATTGGGACTGTGAGATAATCCTCTCGGTTATTGATTTAACTACGTAACACAGAGCTCTGCCTCCGACACTCCCACCTCTTTATTGTTCACCCTCGTGTGTGGCTGATCTGCTTTCTCTCTGTGTTGGTGGAACAAATAGAATGAGGGTGGTGTGAGTCTGTCTGTCGAAGTCTGAAATGAGGGTTCTGTTTGCTCAGTAATCAGAGCTTGCACTTTGTTGAATTGATGACGTTTGTCTGGATACCAAGATGAAATTTCGCCATTGGCTTGCTACACCTTTGCTGATTAGAACCGGTTGGAAGTAATTAAAACAGAGCTATCCACCAGCAGTTCGTCTGCTCCAGCCTTTCTTCATCTAATTGACACCAGCGGGAGCTGTAGCAGGGAACACATTTGTTGCTTTGGGATCGTGAGGAAAACTGTTCCTCAGCTGGTAACTACCTCCGTCCTTGTGGCTTCAGAGGCTTTGGATTCATGATGAAGGTTTTTCTCTCAGAGTGTCAGTATGGCCCAGCTGGGATAGTCTCTGAATGCTCCGTGACTTCAGTCCAGCCGTACCCAACAGGAATCAAGGTGAGGGTTGTGGTGAAGAATTATGGTGGGTTCTGGGTTGGTTTGGGAGGTGGGGTATGGGGGGTAGGGGGCTTCTCTGTGTCCTGGATTAGACTGTCTTCGGTAGTTTTATTGTACACAGAAGAACACATTCGTGTTCTTGAAACAGTATTTAAGTGTCGGTGCCTCGATTGTGCGCAATGTTGAAGGGAATTTTCTTTAATGCTGCTTTTGAAGAGGGCTGGGAGCTCGGGTCAGGGAGTCAGGATCAATGCCATATTCAGGAAGCAGGGGTTCAGAGCAGTCTAACCATCTGTCATTACGTTGACAGAGGTGTAAACCATCAACATATTTTTGAGAATATGCACCTCAGCCTAAAATTTGTATTAAAGCAAATCCAATGAATGATGCAGGAGGAACTAGATTATATAATTTGATTATGGCTGATGAAAACTTTTTTAAATTCTGTATCTCAGTAGCCACTCTCAATGATTAGATTAGCAAAACGTAATTCACTTTCCTCGTCTCTGGTCTCCTAATGCAAGTTCAGACCCTATTGTATTGAATGATCCATAGAGGCCATTCTCACTCTCACTGGAGTTCAGGTTCCCTTCCTCCTTCCTTAGAGATGCTGAGTTTCATTGAAGTACACAAACCACTCCAACAAATACTCATTTTAGCATCAGATTCAGGATTCCTTGTCACGGGCAGCTTTGTTCTTGTATTGTGCTTTTATGGCTGGGAGAAAAATGATTTGGCAATTTAAGTAAAATGTATCAATTAAATATATTTTAAATACATTACCACTATCCATGAGGTGGAGATGGAGCTTGAGATTAGACTGTGGGTAACATCAGAGCCCCTGTCAAATCCAGTAATGATGTTTGAAACACTTCATTACTATTTGTTGGAATAGAACAAAATCTTTCCCTGACTCTAATAAATAATCAGTATGAAGAAGGATTCGGACCTGAAACGTCACCTATCCTTTCCCTCCACAGGTGCTGCTTGATTCTCTGAGTTCCTCCAACACTGTGTTTTGCTCAGGGTTCCTGCATCTGCAATTGCTTGTGTCCATAATAAAGCATTACCTTGGAGTCATCTGGGACTGTACATTACTTTGTCAAGTGAAAGAGAACGGTGCCGTCTTCACCCTGTTCTAGATGCAAATATGCACTGCATGCAACATATGACCTCTCTCCTCCCCCTCCCTCTCCCTCCCCCCTCCCTCATCCCCCTCCCCCTCCCCCTCTCCCTCTCCCTCTCCCCCCTCTCCCTCTCCCCTCCCCCTCCCCCCTCCCCCTCCCTCCTCCCCCTCCCCCTCCCCCTCTCCCCCTCCCTCCCCCCCCCCCTCCCCCTCCCCCTCCCCCCTCCTCCCCTCCCCCCCCTCCCCCCCCCCCCCTCCCCCTCCCTCCCCCCCCCCTCCCCCTCCCCCCCTCTCCCCTTCTCCCTTTCTTTCCATATCTCTCCCATCAATTTTGCTCGATTCCCCTTTGCTTTAGTTAGACAATACTGAGCCCTTATTCATTGGGCGTATTTTTCTATTTTCCAGGCATTGGGCAGACGGAGGAAGAATATGATGGAATTCCTCGGAGATGCCACCATCCCAGGTTCCGATTCCCTTGCCCCACTCAGCTCTTCGTTGCCCAGCAGTGGCACAGAGAGCTGGAAGAACAGAGCTGCCAGTCGCTTCAGTGGGCTCTTCAGCTCTGGCGCCAACGCCTTTGGACGGGTATGTCCTGAAACATCGATTGAACACATTATTGCTGCTCCTCTGTAATTATCTCTGTTTCCAGCAAAGATTATAGAGCAGAGCAAGATGCACCACTCTGCAAAAAAAAGCGTAGTATGACATGGGTATGACATGACACCATTTTATTGAGCTGCAATTTACAATAATATTAATAACATTTACAATAATATTAACTAAATATGTGAAGTGATCGATGCTATATAAAACACTGTTCCCTACAACACTGATTACACCAAAGATGATGGATCGGATCAATCTTTGGAACGGATTACACCAAAGATACTAGAGGAGCATTGCCCGCTACCTCCCTCGGGAGCGCCGACCGCGGGCAGACGCTTGAGGCTCTCCCGCCGGCCGCCTTCATCTGGTATCGGGGGGGGGGACCGAGAATCAGTCCTGGATCAACTCAGGAGTGGAGGAAACTTCCTCTTCCCCCAAAGATACTAGAGGAGCCTCTAGTATCTTTGCTTTTCCCTGCGACCTGATGTAAGAGCAGATTGTACAACTGTGGAGTCCGTCCCCGTCCCCGCTACCAAAGATGTCGCGTTTGGCATAAACAAATGGCGGCCGTGACGTTCCGTTACGTACTACACGTCAGCCCATTGGATTTTGGACGAGTGATCTATCTTGCTCCTCTATAATCTTTGGTTTCCAGAGTCAGTGAACAGGAATGAAAACCTGCTGAGATTGAGCTGTTCTGGACACAAATGAAGAAAGAGAGGGCATTTGGAAATTGACAAGGAAGAGAAGTAGCGAGGGGATTAGAATTTGTTTAGATTTCAAGAATGGCACTAATTGGCAGGGCCCAGAAAGCATGAGGAGGAGAAGAGATGGAAGGGGGTTGAAGCATGTGTCAAGAGTGAGTCCATGACGCGTGTAAGAAGTCAGAGCTGTTTGAAAGTCATTTTGTGTTGAAGATAAGCCCATAGGCACCATTATCTGGGCAGTCATCTCAAGCACAATGTCCATTAGAAGAGATTGTTGCAGGAGAACGATAGATGGGACTAAATAGCCCTGAGCAAAACACAAAGTGCTGGAGGAACTCAGCAGGTCATGTGGAGGGAAATGGACAGATGATGTTTCAGATCCATGTGAACAAACTGCAACTTTGTCAGTCCATTCCCTTCACCGATGCTGCCTGACCCGCAGGGTTCCTCCAGTCATTTGACATTTACTCAAGATTTCGGTATCTGAGCTTTCTCGTGCCTCCAGTAAATAACTGGACAGCAAGCTGTCCAAAAGTGATTGACTTTGTCCAAGTCAATGGAGCTAAGAGTGCTGTCAGGGTCTGCATGGACCCAGGGCAGCAGTAAACTGCAGCTGTCTTGCTGTGTGCTGGGGTCATGTGGTTTCTGGGGGGTGTGCTGCCCCCAGGAGGGATGCAGAATTGAGGGCGAAACAAGGTGAACGTTTCACATATGGGTGCAACATGGTGAACAAATGGTGAACACTACACCTCACTAGCACGGGTGCGAAACAAATTGTGAACTGTAATTTAAACCATCGATATCACACAGAGAGAGAGATTCCGGCACTTCAACGTTCCCAGTTATCCCTGAGTTAGAGAGTGGGATCAGCTGGTATTTCTCGTCCTGCTCATTGTCAAGTACCCCTGGATGGTACAGTGACCGCTGATTCAGACAAGTTAAGTTTCAGCGAAAACCCACAGTGATCAGCCAGTGATCTAAACGCAGCAGGTACGTCAGTCAGGACACGGGGAGAGGATTAAAGGTTTCACCGCACGGCATTGATTGGTGCAAAGCCCCAGCACCCATTCTTCATCCTGTCTGTGTCTCTCTCTGCAGGAAATGGATAAAATGGACCAACTACAGAGTAAGCTTCACACGTACAGTTTGTTTGGGTTACCGAAGATGCCGGCTCAGCTAAGATTTGACCAGGACTCCTGGGAGGAGGAGGAGGAGGACACCAGCCTTTACCTTGAGGGCTCCTGGCAGGAGATCATTGAGGCTCCTGAGGTAAGCCTGCTGACTGGATCGGCCTGGAGCAGAGCTGTGCATCCTGAGGGAGATGGCCATTCAAGCATTAAAGGGCCTGTCCTACTTGGGCGTCATTTGCGCGTTACGCAGATGGCGCGTGAAGATTTTGTACATCCTGGGGCGCCACGCGCATCGTGACGCGTGAATGATGTCGCGTAAATAACACCCAAGTGGGACAGGCCCTTAAATCAAGTGTCAACTCCCTGGCGCATTCAACTCATGTCCGTCATTCAGGCACCCTTCAACAACTGCTGCCAATAGCTAATCTTTCTGCAAATACTCACTGTGCCAGCAGTGAGGGCCTCACAGCTCTGTTTGAATGCCACTAGATTCATTCTACAAAAATCAGCTTTATTTTAGGGATCACTGTATGGTGTTTGCACAAAGGAATGAGACTTAGTCCCAGATACACAAATCCAGGTTTCAAGCAGAACCTGTTCAACACCTACAAGCAATAAGTGGATATAAAGCTTGCCAACGTGCGTTATTCTCCCAATTTAATCATCTTTAAGCGTAAAACAAATGATAGTTTTGTGGATTTTAAAACTATTTTCTGTGTATGCATTTATTCTAGACTACAGTGGCTCACAAAGGCTCTACTGATAAAAATAAATGAAATTGAAATTGGTTTATGATTGTCACATGTACAGAGATACAGTGAAAGACTTTGTTTGTGTGCGATCCAGTCATATTACATCAGTACATCAGTACAGTCAAGCCATGCGCATGTAAAACAGGTAGTGCAAAGCGAAAAATATAGTGCTGCAGCATTACAGTTAAAGTGTGTGCAAATTTAAAAAGTGTAAGATCTACAATGAGGTAGGTTCAAGAATATACCCTGGCTATTAGGAAGACTGGTCTGTAGTCTGATCACAGCAGGGAAGAAGCTGTTCCTGAACCTGGAGACACGAGCTTTGTGGATGGAGTTGGAGAAGCATTTGGCCACACAGTCGTAAGAGAAATGGGAGGTATAGGAAGGGGCTGAGAACACATTCTTGCAGGGCATCGGTGTGGAGAATTATCCTAGAGGATGTTTTGTCACATATTCTCACCGATTGTGGTCTACGAGTCTGGAAGTCAGAGATCTAGTTGCAGAGGGGGTTGCTATCTACTCGGTCTCGGAGTTTGGAGATGAATTCGTTTGGGATTATGATCTATTTAGGGAAATTTATGAGGACATTGGTATTAGTGGATATTTATGGTGTGGGCCTGGATATCAGGATGTAGAAGGAAGTCTCGATGCATGGATAATATTGGGGACCTATGTGTGAAGCATGAGTGTGTTACTACAGAGGGATATCTATAGGAGGAGCCCAGTGCATTGGGTATATATGAAGGGGAGTTGGTTATGTGAGGTGTTTGTTGGTGGAATCCATGAATGCGTGTATTCGCCATCTCACCACATTGTGTGTCTCCTCAACAGAAGCTCACCCGCAAGCAGTGCCATCAACAGGAGGCCCTCTGGGAGCTGTTGAATACAGAAGCCGCCTATATTAGGAAGCTACGTGTCATCACGGATGTAAGTCTCTGACCACCACCGCTCACTGGTCTCATCCTTCTAATCTATTTCAGGATTTGTACATGGTCTCTCCCTGATGTAAATATTGTTAACAAATTTTGATCTCCACTGATGTATCAATCTTCCTCACGCTAACATTGGCTGATTCATTGAAAAGTGCAGTTTTAGGTTTGTGTAAATGAATAACTTTCCCTGCTTTCAGTGGTCAACCTTCTGTAAATCTACCTGACACCGGTGGCCTCCAGGTCATCAGTTCTGAAGGTTTGGACGTCCACTGGGGTTTAGGACCCTTCCGAAAGTGTCAACTCTGACTAGCATTTAGAGGCACAAGAGGAGCCCAGTGGACTGGGATCCTGAGAAAAATACCAAGCGCTGCAGTTGCTGGAATCCTGAGAAAAATACCAAGCGCTGGAGGAACTCAGCAAGTTCGGCAACACTTGTGGAGGGAATGGACAGAAGATGTTTTGGGTCGGGCTGAAAAAGGGTCTTGACCCAAAACGTCGACTATCCATTCCCTCCTGGATGCTGCCTGACCTGCTGAGTTCCTCCCGCACTTTGTGTTGTGTTCACTAGGATTTACTGGCTTCCCTTGACAATCATTGTTGGCAAAAGTAACCCTTTGATTTTGGGATGATCTCTGCCATCAGTTTAACTATGGGTGCTGTGATGCCTCAGGAACCTGATCCTGGAACCACAATCTCACCCACAAAAGGCATAGATACTTAGACATGACATTCGCCTCTCACTAATGCACCCTTAAAGAATCATGCTTGTTTACATTATTAACCTTATGCTTCTTCCTTTCATAGCTCTTCCTGTGCTGTTTGATGAACCTGCAGGAATCAGGCTTGTTGACTGAGGTGAGGTCAAATATTTCATCTCCTATGCAAAACATAGAACAACCAAAAACGCCAGTGGTAATATGTAAAAGTGAGCAGGCGCTGGATATAATGATGCAGCCAAGTATTTAACCTTTTCCAAAATAATACAATCCAAGAGCTTGTACACTCTGGAATTTAGAAGGATGAGAGAGGATCTGATTGAAACATATAAGATTATTAAGGGTTTGGACACGCTAGAGGCAGGAAACATGTTTCCGATGTTAGGGGAATCCAGAACCAGGGGCCACAGTTTAAGAATAAGGGGTAAGTCATTTAGAACAGAGATGAGGAAAGACTTTTTCACCCAGAGAGTTGTGAATGTGTGGAATTCTCAGCCTCAGAAGGCAGTGGAGGCCAATTCTCTGGATGCTTTCAAGAGATAGTTAGATAGAGAACTTAAAGATAGCAGAGTCAGGAGATATGGAGAGAAGGCAGGAACGGGGTACTGATTATGGATGATTAATCATGATCATATTAAATGGCTCGAAGAGCTGAATGGCGTTCTCCTGCACCTATTGTCTATTATCTATCATCTCTATACATAGGTTTAGATGTTGTATATAGGTATTGGTATACATGCACATATGCCGAGGTATTTGTGTGTATATACATGCCCTGGTGTTGGTACACAGCTTTTGGTTGTTAATCTTTATACAGGACCTAACATTTGCCTGTATACAGGTTGTGTTGTTCCGTGTGTGTTCCGTGTGTTTAACGTGTGTGAAATATGAAGAAGTAATTTTGCCCATGATGTTCTGCAGGTGGAGCCGAAGAAACTGTTCTCCAACTTGCAGGAGATTATCCAGCTTCACCAGGTTCTGTGGCGAGACGTGATGTCTCCGCTTTTGCAAAAGGCCAGGGAGGACAAAACTCCCTTCAATCCCATTCACTTCCAGAAAGGATTCAAAAAGGTAAGTTACTGCTGACCTGTAAAATAAAGGTAGATAAGAGGGTTTGAGAAGGAACTGCAGAAGCTGGAAAATCGAATGTAGACAAAAGTGCTGGAGAAACTCAGCGGGTGCAGCAGCATCTATGGAGCGAAGGAAATAGGCAACGTTTCGGGCCAAAAGAAGGCGCAGTCAGATGGACTAATTAACAATCTAGTGTTGATGAAAGGCTTGGGTAGAGAACATGATGTGGATTATCCCGGTGTCTCACGGGGATTTTTACATGGTTGGGTTATTGACAATGATGGAACAGCATGTTTAGAGCACAGCTAATTCTGGAATACAGGTCTTCACTACTACAGCTCAGATGTTGTCGGATCCTGTAGCCTTTACTATATCCACCATTCCTTGATATCATGTGGAATAAATCATATTGGCTGAAGAATGGCTTCTGTGATGGTGGAAATCTCGAAAAAGCGGCCAGAATCTGGAGGTGTATACCAGTATCACGGCTTTGACGAGGAATGGTGTGGAGACAACCTAAGACGAGGCAAAACTGGAGGGAAGGATGATAGGGGTTTCTGAATTGTGACGACCCATCTGTGCAACTGGATCGAAAGCCCAAGGTGTTGATTTCTAGTTGACCAAGTGGCAGTTCTGTCAGCCCAAGCCTTCACACTTGTGACCAGCTCTGAAATGAGGAACATCCTATTGTTCCGACAATTGCAATTGGTTTGTAGTTGCCAAAGTCTAATGGAGCTCTTTCTGTATAATTTCAATTCTTCATAACCTGCCAAGTCTATCGTTTCACAAACTCAAAGTTGTTGGTCCCAGCAATGTATTAATATCCTGTACTTCCTGCCCTCCTTCACAGTTCGGCGAGCGTTTTCAACCGTATATTCAGTACTGCATGGAGGAAGAGGGCTGCATGGAGTACATGAGGAACCACCTCCGTGATAATGATCTCTTCAGGATCTATGTAACGGTCAGTGCCATCCAAATATCTCTCTACTCCAGACAGATGACAAACTTGGGCTTCCTTGAGAGCTTTCTACATTTGCCCAGGGCTCTGAAATCTTCAATTAGGTAAAATAGTGACATTGTGAACACAGCTGAGTGTGTTGCTAACCTACAGGGGATTGCAGGGGGTTGGCCAGTCTCCAGCCACTCCCTCCACACCACATGGTGTCATCTCAACCTCCTCCCCTTCCCATTATCTTTCATATCCTGGAGACACAAGATATTGAAGACAGCAAAAAACAAGCTGCTCCAGCAACTCAGTAGGTGAAGCAGAATCAGTGGAGGCAAAGGGATGGTTACTGTTTCAGGAAAGAAGCAGGGAGGCAACGAAAGAAGAGCTCCACATCATGGTTGGCCCGAATCCCATTGAGCTGCATGCACAGGGGCACAAAGGTGAGGCCTCTGCTGAGGACAGACTGCTCAGCATCAAAGATAGTGAAGTCTCCTGACCCGAACCATTGACTGGCCATTTCCCTCCATAGATGCTGCTCAGTCCCCTGAGTTCCTCCAGGAAATTGCCAGTGCAATTGGGGTTTAATGGGGGAAGCAAGGTGTGAGATGAACCCGTTGTGAGGAAACCCCATATCCCAGCAATTAGTTGCACCCCCCCTCGGTCATGACTGACCATGGGTGATGCATCCTGTTTGGATACAAGCGTGGGCGATGTCATATGGAGGACAATTATAGCAATGATCTAAGCATGAGCTTCCCAAATTGAACATGTCCGTAAGAATGATTTTACTGATATCTATTTATTTTAAAGTGCTACTGTTAATCCAATAACTGACCTTAATTAGAAAAGATGGTTCATATTTCCCGGATTGGAATTATTTTACAATGAATACATAAGCTGCCCCAGCCAAACTTTTCCATGCTTTCTTCAGACAGATATTAACTTTTTTTTTGAAGTGTACAGTTTCTGAGCATAGATGGCCCTGGGGATTCTACACATCAACCTCTGACCCACCCCCTGAACCAAAAACTTGCAGCCACGTGTCCAGCAGGAGCTTGCACCATGAACAATAACAGGGATGGCTGGATACTGAAGTTCCTGAGCATGATAATAGACAATAAACAATAGACAATAGGTGCAGGAGGAGGCTCGAGCCAGCACCGCCATTCAAGGAGATCATGGCTGATCATCCCCAATCAGTACCCCGTTCCTGCCTTCTCCCCATATCCCCTGACTCCGCTATTTTTAAGAGCCCTATCTAGCTCTCTCTTGAAAGCATCCAGAGAATCTGCCTCCGCCTGAGGCAGAGAATTCCACAGACTCACCACTCTCTGTGAGAAAAAGTGTTTCCTCGTCTCCGTTTTAAATGGCTTACTCCTTAGTCTGTGACCACAGTGGGCAGGAGTTCCACAGAGAGTTGGATTTGATGTAGCCTTGCGCTTTTAGAAGGCGCAGAAAGCAACGAGAGAGAATTAGATAGAATGACAGTTGATGAAGAGAATGACAGGGAGTTGGGGAAAAGGCAACGTTTCATTTCCCCTGGATAATCTCTTGCTTTGTGTATTAACAGTGGGCAGAGACTCATAAGCAGTGTAACCGTCTGAAGCTCAGTGACATGTTGGTCAAACCACATCAGAGGCTCACCAAGTATCCGCTGCTCCTCAAATCTATCTTGAAAAAAACAGATGACACCCCTGCCAGGGAGGCAATTGTTAGCATGGTATGTACACTCTGTCCAGCATCTCAGTAATATTATGAGCCTCAGCTTGTGGTTCTGGTTGTAACCTTGGTTTCATTCCACACTTGTCCCCTGTAGACTCTTGGTCCTCACACACTCTCCCCATCCACACTTACTCTCCGCGTCCGTCCACACACACTCTCCCCATCCACACTCACACCGTCCGTCCGATTGTACAATGCCAGTTCACATTTGCCCTCAGTCCAGGAGCCGGCCTTACTCGCTGCGTCATGCCCGTTCGTATGTTCTCCCGGCAGCCACGGAGTCCATTTGTTTATCTCCCTGAGCTCAATGCAATGTAATCTCTCCTCATCCCTAAATGTTTAATCTCCAGATTAATTCTGTGGAGAGTTTCATCGCACACGTGAATTCCCGGATGCGCCAACGGCAGGAGCGGCAACGGCTGGCGGAGATCATCAGTCGCATCGACTCCTATGAGGTGGTGGATGGGAGCTCAGATGAAGTGGAGAAGGTAAAAGAGAGATTGAACCATCATGACAAAATGAGGAGGTGCACTGGGACATGAATGGGGAAGGGACACAGAAAGAGAGAGCTAAGTGTGAAGGAGACGGTCGGTGAGTGTGGGGAAGAGGAGGGAGCGAGACAAGATTTCAGAAAGAATACTGAAGTTTAAAAATTACATTTACTAATTAAATTGGACATCCAGGTCTTTAAGGAGATTAAGTATCTTATTGGGCAACGTTTGCCACCACAAGGCACCAATGGCAAGAAACAAAATCTCAATGTCAACAAAAAAACCCACTTGATAGGTAGATTTAAAAGGACACATATTTCTTGACAAATAAGTACGTACACAAATAATGTATTTTTAATGCTGTTCTCCCATATCATAACCACTTGTGTGTGAATATTACTGCCTGCTTAATGGAAGCCCAGAGGCACTGTGTCTCTAGTATTGCTTTTAATGGCCCGAATCTTCCAGCTTCTAACTTCCACTTCTGCTGCTTCAGGTCCTGAAGGAATTCTGCCGCTTGGATTTAACAGCTCCGATGTTTGGGACTTCGCCCGATGAAACGAGGCAATTGCAGCTGGAGGGAAGTTTGAAAATGAAAGAAGGAAAGGACTGTAAGGTGAGCCAATGGCCACAAGTGGTCACAGAAGGAGAAGGGAATGTGTGATGCCTGATGGAATTGGGAATAACTGTTGGGTCAAGGCTGGTCCAGCCCACTGGCCACTCTCAGATTTCAATCGTACTGAGTGCTCTGGATACTCTCAAAAGATTCTGTTCTGTTGACGAGCTTCTGATCTTCTGTTTGATGCTTAAGGGAAGGAAATCTTTATGTGTCTATGTTTCCATTCTTCCCATCTTTTGCGTGCAGTTATTGGGTTATTTGGTGTCTGGTATCTTGGTGTCTCCCTGATCAATCTTTACACTTCATCATTTCTGGTTCCTGAGCATCCAGTTACTAGTTTCTTGGTCTCTTTGTTTCATGGAGTCTATTCACCAGGTTACTTGAAGTCCCGCCTTAGATTTCTTGATGTTTCAACCTTTGTGACTCTTAAGGTTCAGTCTTGGGTCTCTCAACTTCTCATGCCTTATGCCCCTGTCCCACTTAGGAAACCTGAACGGAAACCTCTGGAGACTTTGCGCCCCATCCAAGGTTTCCGTGCTGTTCCCGGAGGTTGCAGGTGGTTGCCGGAGGTTACAGGTAGTGGAAGCAGGTCGGGAGACTGACAAAAACCTCCGGGAACCTCCGGGAACCGCACGGAAACTTTGGGTGGGGCACAAAGTCTCCAGAGGTTTCCGTTCAGGTTTCCTAAGTGGGACAGAGGCATAAGTTTCCGATGTCAGGGTTTATTGGTGAACTGCCTTTATGTTTGTTAGAGAGCAGGCTCCTGGTCACTGGATTTCTAATTTTCGTGCCTTGTTGGTTTCACTACATTGACCTATGTCCTGTTGAGCAAGGTCGTTTACTGTGATGATCCCACGTACTGTTCCTCTTACAGATGGATGTTTACTGTTTCCTGTTCACTGATATTTTTCTCATCACCAAACCTGTGAAGAAGATGGAGAAGACCAAAGTCATTCGACAACCGTTGCTGGTGGATAAAATCATCTGCAGGGAGCTGAGAGATCCCGGTGAGTTTCACGTTCAAACTACAAGACAATTTGGAAATGAAGCAATGATGGGCAAAGACGGAGAGAGGAGAGCATGATGAAAAAGAGAAAGCAGCAGCGAATAAAGACTCAAATATTGAAACTTATTTGTAGCAGTGGGTGTTTGGGACTTCCAGTGACTCAGCAAGTTCGCTGGTAGCTCTGTCCTCAATGAGATAGTGAGACTCTTGTAAATAGCGGGGTTGCAGACTCAAATGTTGTAAGTAGATGTTATATTGATTCTTGTGCTATGATGGCATGTTGTGCATATGTTCACCTGGCTGGCTGTTCGCATGCAAGTTTTTTTGTGTGTTACTGATTATGATGCCTCTTCCTGTTTCCAGGTTCCTTCCTGCTGATTTACCTGAATGAGTTTCGCAGTGCAGTTGGTGCCTTCACCTTCCAAGCCAGTGTGACCAGCCAGTCTAGAGTGTGGATTGAGGCCATCTTTAATGCTCAGGTATAGGGCGATTGGCTGGGGGACTTACTATTTCATAACCAGTGCCCAGTTCCTATGCTCCCTTTAAACTTGTCTGGCATGTTGCAACATTTAATATAATACTGTGTAACATTTAAAACATTGAGTAAAAGGTGTTTTGGTATCGGTGGAAATGATTTGCAATAGTCTGGAAAATTTGCAAATCTGGCAGCACCAAAGCCTGCTGGATTATTGCCGTTTTACTGCATTGGATTACAGGGAATATGACATTGCTGTTTAAGAGGGAACTGAGATGCTGTGATTGTTAGCTGGGGATTGCAGAGCTCTATGGAGCACACAAGATTAGACTATTTCCTCGCTCCATAGATGTTATCTGGCCCCTTAAGCTGTGTGGGATTGGAGCTCAACACACAAGATTAGACTAACTCGGTTATCTGGCTCCTTAAGCTGCCCTGAACTGATCATGGCTGATCTGCCCTAACCTTAATACCTGAGCTAGTTCTTCTTCACCCTGACTTCCCTGATCTGTCAAAGATCTGTCATCTATCTAAATGCCTTCATTGATCCAGTCGCACACTCCTGCAATGGCAGAGACTTCCAGCCATTCACCAGTCTCTGCAAAGAAAATACTCTAGGGAAACCTACGTGGTCAGAGGGAGAATGTGCAAACTCGGCAAGTACAGCACCAGAAGTCAGGATCAAACCCAGGTCCCTGGGAGCTGTGAGGCAGCATCACTACCTGCTGCTACCTGTAGCGTCTCAAACAAGGGATGACAAAGTCATTCAGATTGGTCACTTGAGTAAGCACTGAAATCCTATATAAGTGAAATGAAGGCGAAACAATGAAACCACATCACCTTGACATTCCTCACTCGATCTACTGGTTATAACAATAACACACAAATGTACTGACAATCCTAAACTCTTTACTATTAATGCTTAACCATACCACCTGAAGCCTTCACCTAACACATCATGTTTTTGTAGAACCTCCTGGAGAGACTTCGCAGCCAAGAGTCGGCACTGAAAGAGTGTACACTGCCTGATGAGGAGGATGTAGAGAGTGGGACCTCAGACACGCAGTTACCATCCCTGTTACACGAGGATACGGACACACTCGAATCACAGCTCAGGTAAACGTGAAAACTCACTTCTTTCCTTGTACTTTTCAACATTCAGTCTTTATTAGGGGGTGGGAGATTGCAACCTTCACATGGTCCGTCCTGTTTTGACGAATGCAATCAACCTGGCGTGCACAATCAAATAAGATCAAATAGAACAAGTTGTCCGACAACTTTAGGCTGTGCACGCCATACGCAAGAAGAAAAAGAAGAAGAAGTCTTTATTGGGACAATATTTACTTTTAGGGGAGCTTAGGGAAGCCAATAAATGGAATTTAGGGAAGCCAATAAATAGCATATCTATATATATGACAAGCCTCCAGATCTCAGTGCTCAAATTGTTTATAGTCCACAATCATCCTGTTAGCTTGATAATCAGAGTAAATATGAATTTTAATCTGTTGAGCTCAACCCAGAGCAAGTTTTTCTGCCTCTGTCAATCCCTGTCTCTCAGTCTCTATTTCACTTCCCTCTGGCTTTGCCTGAGTTACTCTCATCCTCACTTTTTGATTCTCTCTCTCTCGTTCTCTCTCTCTCGTTCTCTCTCTCGTTCTCTCTCTCATTCTCTCTCTCGTTCTCTCTCTCGTTCTCTCTCTCATTCTCTCTCTCTCGTTCTCTCTCTCATTCTCTCTCTCTCTCTCTCTCTCTCTCTCTCTCTCTCGTTCTCTCTCTCTCGTTCTCTCTCTCGTTCTCTCTCTCGTTCTCTCCCTCTCGTTCTCTCCCTCTCTCCCCCCCTCTCCCCCCCTCCCCCCCCCCCCCCCCCCCCCCCCCCTCTCCCTCTCCCTCTCCCCCCCCTCTCTCTCTCTCTCCCCCCCCCCCTCTCTCTCTCTCCCCCTCTCTCTCTCTCTCTCTCCCCCCCCTCCCCCCCCCTCTCTCTCTCTCTCTCTCTCTCTGTCTTGCTCCCTCTCCGTCACTAGCTGTCTACCTCTGCATCTGTTTCTTTCTCTCTATCTCCACCTCAGTTTTGCTCCCTCTGCTCTACTCTCTCCATTTGCCTCTCTCTCCTTTCCTTACTCAGTCTTTGTCTACCACTCTCTCTCTCTCAATAGGTTTAGCGTTCTCTATGCCTGCTCACTCTCAGTCTCACTATCTTTGTCTTGAAGTAGCCTTTTTGCACACGAACCTTTATTTGTTCCTGCGTCCCCCCGCTCTCCCTTCCAGCCTGTTTTGTCTTCATTCTCTCTGTCGCTAACATGCCCTCTTTCTCTTGCTTGTGCCTTGTCACCTGGTCTCTGTGCCCCTAACTCCCTACCATTCTCACTCCCTCATTCTGTCACCCCCTCTGTCTCCCTCCCATTGTTGTTTTTTCCTCGACCCATTGCTGTCACCCACTGTGTCTCAGTCTCGCTTTGTCCCTAGTGTTCAAGAAGGAACTGCAGATGCTGGAAGATCGAAGGTAGACAAAAAATGCTGGAGAAACTCAGCGGGTGCAGCAGCATCAATGGAGCGAAGGAAATAGGCAACGTTTCGTCCCGAAACCCTTCCGGGTTTCGGCCCGAAACGTTACCTATTTCCTTTGAGTTTCGTCCCGAAACGTTGCCTATTTCCTTCGCTCCGACGTTTCGGGCCGAAACCCTTCTTCAGAATTGTCCCTATCTCACTTTGATACACTGACTGTTCAGGAGTTTCTGCTGACCTCACTTGTCTTTGTCTGCCTCGGTTTCTATTTCTGTTGGTTTATCCACAAATAAGGTTTTCTCCCCCCCCCCCCCCCCCCCCCCCCCCACAGTATTACAGTAGACACAACAATAATAAATCAATACCTTTGATTCTCTTTTTCCCATTGTTTTGTTTCTTGCAGTCAGTCGGACAGTGTGTCTGAAACCGTTTCCATTGCAATCTCGGATATGAATGACGATCTCTACTCACAAGACACTGAAGCTTCCCAGTCTGACGATGCTTCTATCCAAAGTATCGTGTCTTCCAACACCACCACCCAAGAGGTGCTCGATAGTGACGTGACCTCGTCGGGCCTCTTGATTCCAAACGCCAAAGGCCTGGCTCTGGACCAATGCCACTCTGCCTCAGTTGAAAGTGCATATGGCACCCTATCTCCAGGCTCTGCCCCAGAGTTTGAGATGCAACAGCAGGAGTTGGCTGATGAATGTAGAGAACCGATGGAGTTAAGCTCACCTCAGATTTACCAGCGGTGCCTAGTACGATGCAAACACAACATCCACAGATCAAAATCAGAGACCAACCTCCACCGGCTCATTTCCTCGTCTTCTGAATCTCACGGTGTGAGCAGGCCGTTCCTGAGCAGAAGCCTGATTGAAATCAATGCGCCGACTCGGGACATCCCAGCGAGTGACTCGGGCAAGAGGCCACTGGGTGCGTCCCCACCACCGAGTCCGCACTGTCTCATGAACACAAAGGTGATGGACACCCTGAAGCGGGCAGAGGCTCATCGCCAGAGAGCAGCTCCGTGCCCCAACTCCCAGGGCAGCGGTGGGAATGTAGTGGACAGTGAGAGGGGGAGCTCCAGTGACAGCGAGCTCTCGGAGGCGGGGGAGCAGGGCCCGGTGATGCAAAATGCCCGTCTTGCAGACAGAGTGAGCTTTGACTCGGAACCGCAGCCCTGCACCTTGTCGCGCTCCAACAGTGAGCCAGAACTGAGCACCCCTTGTATCACCGTCGAGCTCACAGCACTCAGCGAACACGAAGGAGATGTTACGGAGCATCAGGGTCGGAGCAATTCCTCGGAACATACAAAACGGACAATGTCAGGACCTCGGACTGTGCAGCACCGCAAACTCACCTTGGCCCAACTCCACAGGATCCGCACCACTATGCTCCTGAACTCCACCCTGACTGCATCGTACGTCACCGCTCCATGAAGGGGAGAGGGGTAGTGGGGAGGTGACTAGTCGGAGGTGTCTTATTCATTCTTCCCTTGTCAACGTCTGCCCCACCTAGTTTTCCTACATCCAGCACCCGGCTGCCTGACTTGTCATCCTTCCATCTCACACAGCCAACTTGGGGTCTTTCATTCCATGTTCACTCCAACTCCACTGCTCAATCCCTGGTGATCTGCCATGATCCCCCCCCCCCCCCCCCCCCCCCCCCCCTCCTGATTCTATTGTCCCCCTTCTCCTCATCCCTTCTCCTTGGTGTTTCATGTTTCTCCCATCCTCAAACGTGGTGTCTCCTCTCTCCAACTCACCTCCCACCCCATCAGTCTCAGCCCAGTTTCCGACTGCCCTCACATTCCAGTTCTCTCCTCCCCCTCCTCCTCCTCCTCACAGATCACCCCTTCCTTTCTCCTGCTCTCTGGTGTCACCACCAGGTATCACTCCCCCAAACAAGGTCTTTCCATTCACCATCTGAGTTTCCAACCTAAGCACCGAACTTCCAGCCAACTGTCTCCTGGAATCCCACCTGCACTTTTCCCCTTCCCCTGCCTCCAGGTATCTCCAGAATGCAATGGCCCCTCCACCACCTCTCCAAATCAATGATGTCCCTCAACCAATATCAGAGGCTTCTCCACGCTCCATATCTCTTGGTTTCTTCCCTTCCCTTACCACTGGTACTCCTCTCATTTTTTCCCCTCAGTCTCTTATCAACACCTACCCAACGCTACCAGAACCTAATCCTTCTCCAATCTAGATATCTCTCCAGCCTTCAACACTGATGTCCCCTCCCTTCCTGGTGTCCGCTCTCCGCCCATTATCACCCCATCATCACTCCAATCTCTTTCCCCCTTCTTGGTCTCTCTCCCATTCCCAGTGTTCAACGTCAATGCCCCTTCAACGTCTTATCTCAACTTTCCCACTGGCTTCCCAGTGCCTCCTCTCCCGACTGAGCACGGCTCTTCCTGCTCCATTGCCTCCACCCACAATCCCACCCTCCCCATTTAATCTAATCACCCATCTCGGGTATCTCCTTCAGACAGAATATCCAGACAGAAGAATGATCTCATTAGTGCCACCTCACTGTTCTTTCCCCATCGCCCTACTTGTTTTCGGTAAGGTAAATAACGGAGACACGTTCTCAACTAACCCTCTTCTGTTCTTCATTAACAGGGAAGTCTAGCCTTTGTCATTACTGGACGTGATCTGCAGGACCTGGAGCTCCGTCGGGTGAATTGTGATGGAACTAGGACACTGACCTTCTGAGGCGCCCATCACTCCCCAGGGCATCTCTCAATATGCTTAAAAACAAAAAAACCCCCCCCCAACAAAACCTGAGAACGATGTTGATGTTCATGGAGCCATTTCAGACCGAGTGGCTAGTGGGAGCCGGGGGGCAACGAGCCATCAGGATGCTGAGTGGGTGGAGCCAGTGTTGTGGGAGTTGAGGAAACTGGTGACTTCGCCCAGCAATTCCTGACAATCAAAAGGAATACCACGTTCATTGTAAATGTAACGGTACCCAGCTGCCAGCAGATCTACAAACACTGCCAAGGCCTTTTCTCCCCGTAGGGTTTGTAGATCTCCAACCTTGGCAGTGTGATCTCCAACTCTTCTCCACTAAGTAGATCTCCTAACCATCTCCACTATGTTTGTCTTTCCTCCCCATCAACACTGACACCGTCAGCCTTGGATGGAGTCAATGCATCATCGCCTCATTGCTTGGATTCTCCAAGTCCTAATCTCTGCTGCACGTGGATTTACGGACCTCGGTCCTCCTCCTCCTCCCCAATGGCCACTGGTGAAGTTTGCACCATGTCTAACCGTTCAAGCTTCCACAACAGAATCTTTGTTCACAAGCCTCATGTCCTTGGGAGTTCCATTTGATGTGAGCTCCGCCCAGCATGAAAATCTCTTCATCAAACCTGTTGACTTTCAAACAGCAAAAGCAAGAGTTTTTCTTGCAGTTTGGGAATGCCATATCTCTGCCTCTGCTTGCCTTAAAACAGCAATAATGTCCTTTCCTTATTAATGTATAAAGTTTCATATTTATTAAGCATTTTAAATTGTGTCGGAGTTTTGTCATTTAATCTGTTGCTAGACCTTTTATCAACATCTTCACTAAAGTCATACGCACCACACAGGCTGCTTTCTACAATGCATCCCTGTATTCATATATTAATGTCTCTCGTTCATTTTCTCTGTTTCGCCTTGGGCTCTGCCATCCACAGTTTGTTTGTACTATAACCATATAATATAACAAACCATATAACAATTACAGCACGGAAACAGGCCATCTCGGCCCTACAAGCCCGTGCCGAACAACTTTTTTTCCCTTAGTCCCACCTGCCTGCACTCATACCATAACCCTCCATTCCCTTCTCATCCATATGCCTATCCAATTTATTTTTAAATGATACCAATGAACCTGCCTCCACCACTTCCACTGGAAGCTCATTCCACACCGCTACCACTCTCTGAGTAAAGAAGTTCCCCCTCATATTACCCCTAAACTTCTGTCCCTTAATTCTGAAGTCATGTCCTCGTGTTTGAATCTTCCCTATTCTCAAAGGGAAAAGCTTGTCCACATTGACAAAGGGAAAAGCCTGTACTATTGACTCTCTCTCTGCTGCCACCTGTACATTTCTTTCATGTTCTTGGTTTCTCTGTATCATTCTGCTCAGCATTTCTGCCAATCTTTTCCACTCAATGATTTGCCTGTCCTGCTACAGTCTGCAATTCTCTGTCTCTTGGTAGAAGTTGTCACTATCTGCACTTCGTTACCAACTCGTGTTTTTATCAGAATCAGAATCGGAATATGTTTCACTGTCATTGCACAGCAACTGTACAACAACATTCCAGTGCATCTCCTTCAGTGGTGTACAATAGAAGGCACAGGATAAAAAGATTTAAAAGAACAAAAACACAATCAGCCATTAACTCTCATATTACCGGCAAGATCAATGAATAAAATAAATAAATAGATAGACAAAAAATTTTATATTGCACCATGAATTGTGTTGTGTTGCCCGCGGTGTTATCTATTTGAGTTTAGTTCTTTAATGGCACATGGGTAGAAACTGGTCATTAGTCTACAAGTGCGGGCCTTCAGAGACCTGTATCGCCTCCCAGAGGGCAGCAGAGTGAAAAGGTGGCTGGCAGGGTTATCTTTCAATGTTTTCCCCCTCTTTCTATTTCTCTCTCCCCGCTGGAAGGTTAGACCGCTTGGGATCCAAGGGGAGATAGCTGAATTGATAGAACATTGGCTTAATGGAAGGAAGCAGAAGGTGATGGTGGAAGTTTGTTTTTCTGACTGGAGACCTGTGACTAGTGGTGTGACTCAGGGTTTGTTGTTGGGGCCCGTTACTCTTTGTCATCTGTATCAATGGTTTGGATGAGAACGTGCAAGGCACGATAAGCAAGTTTGCAGATGATATAATAGTGGGTAGTAGTGAAGATGGTGTTCAGACATTGTAGCAGGATCATGATTGGTTGTATTGGGCAGGTGGGCTGAGGAATGGTTGATGGAATTTTATACAGAGAAATGTGAAGTGTTGCATTTTGCGAAGTCTAACATGGACAGGACCAAGGATCCTATAGCGGAGCAAGATAGACCACTCCTGCTAAATGCAATGGGCTGACGTGTAGTACGCAACAGAGCGGAACGTGGGCCTTTTTTTCATCCATTTCAGTAACCCGACCCGACCCGACTCGCAGTGTAATCAACGTTGCGAGGGGGGGGACAGTTTGTGTTAATAAATTATAATTCTGAAAATGAGGAGAAGATTTTCATCAAAGAACTTTTATTTTTACGAGGATGTTTCCGTAACCGGCTTCCGTCTCCGCACTAGTATCTTTGCTCCGCTGTGACGGGATCTTTGGTGCGGAGACGGAAGCCGGTTACGGAAATGGGGCCGAAAATGACCCATGAATCTGCCCATGACCGTACTACGTCTTTTTCGTCGAGTGATCTATCTTGCTCGCTGTAGAATCTTTGGACAGGACCTACACGGTGAATGATAGGACTTTGGGGAGTGGTGTAGAGCAAAGGGATCTAAGGGTACAGGTACATTGTTTCTTGAAACTGGCATCGCAGGTGGATGGGATGGTCAAATGCGGCACATTGGTCTTCATCAGTCAGAGTACTGAGTATAGAGGTTGGGAGGTCATGCTGCAGTTGTGTAGGATATCGTTGAGGCCACATTTGTTCAGTTTTGGTCATCATGTTGTCGGAAAGACGTCAAGCTGGAAAGGGTGCAGAGAAGATTTATGAGGATGTTGCCAGGTCTCAATTGAGCAGGGTAGTACTTTATTCCTTGGAGCACAGGAGGATGAGGGGTGATCTCATAGAGGTGTACAAAATCGTGAAAGGAATAGATTGGATAAACGCACAGAGCCTTTTGCCCAGAGTTGGGGAATCGAGAACAAGAGGACATAGGTTTAAGGTAAGGGGGGAAAGATTCAATAAGAACCTTTTCACACAAAGGGTGGTGGGTGTAAGGAATAAGCTGTTGGAGGAGCTCTCCCTCTCCATCCCCCTCCCCCCTTTCCCCTTCTCCCTCTCACCCATCCTCCCTTTCTTTCTAACTCCCCCTTTTATCACAGAGAGTGGTGAGTCTGTGGAATTCTCTGCCTCAGAGGGCAGTGGAGGCAGGTTCTCTGGATGCTTTCAAGAGAGAGCTAAATAGGGCTCTTTAAAATAGCGGAGTCAGGGGATATGGGGAGAAGGCAGGAACGGGGTACTGATTGGGGATGATCAGCCATGATCACATTAAATGGAGGTGCTGGCTCGAAGGGTCAAATGGCTACTCCTGAACTTATTGTGTATTAACCTCCTTCCCTCATGCGCCTTACTCTCTCTCTTACTCCCTTACCCTCGCTTTACCCCTCCCCCCTTGCTCCCCCCATTCCCCCATCCCCCCCCCCCCCCCCCCCCCCCCCCCCCCCCCCCCCCCCCCCTCCCCCCTCGCGCTCTCCAGTTTTCTCTCTTGTCATTATATCACTAAATATCTCTGGTTGTGGTTCAGCCTGTTCCTGTTCCCACCCCTGCACAAACTGACGATTTATCAATGATTTCAATCTCAATGAGCAATTTATTTGTAAACTGTTGGTCTGAAAATTGTGTGGGTTGGAATTAAAAACGGCTCGACTGGTAATCTGAGCGCTGGAGCTCCACATGTGGACTGCGACCTGGACCACGATGTGGTGCTGGATGTGGATGAGGATCGGGGTGAGTTACTGAGGCTGAATGAACTGAAATATTGAGGACGTACAAGCTGAAATAACAGCTTCCTATCTGGGGGTTCATCACAAAAGATAATTGACGTTTGTCTTACTAAAACCGACAATCCGTTTCAACAGATTTATACTCACAGTAATTCCCCCACTCTACCAATATTTTTTTGTCTGTTGCGAATAGGGTTAGGGGGTTTTACACTCATTATTACCATTATTATATTGTGTTTAGATGGCAAGTCACTAATGTATTAAATGGAAGGTACACAAAAATGCTGGGGAAATTCAGCGGGTGCAGCAGCATCTATGGAGCGAAGGAAATGTGCAACGTTTCGGGACGAAACCCTTCTTCAGAGTATTCAATGAAAACCTGTCTGAAAAGGGTGGTCCCTTTAAGTTGTGGACACTCTCCCATTTTCTTTCTAAGAGTCAGACTGGGCTGGATTGTGCTCTGGATGTTTTAATGCTGAGGTGAGATTAAAGTTGATGTGGAGATTCATTTAGAGTGACTTAGAGTGAAAAATGAGCTCATTCACCTGTGTCGCTTCATGCACATAGGCTATAATGCAAAAGCACAGAGCAGCAAATACTACAGTACTAGGAACGTTGACATTTCAGACGGAATATTGCAAACTTCAGTAACTCAACTCAAACTCAGGTGGCGTTTAAAAATTGAAAGCTCCAATTGTATTAATTCAGTGATATAAGTGGTTGAATCAGAATTTTGCATTAAAATGTTGAATTAGAAATGACTTTGTTTGTAATGACGACTCAGTTATGCCGGGTGAAAATAATATAAGTTGTTTGTCTACCTAATATTGATTGGAACACAAAGTGCTGAAGTAACTCAGCACCTCTAAATGTCACGGATAGGCAATATTTTGTGTCGGGAGTCTTTTCAGACTGGAATCCAAAGCGTCATCTATCCATGTCATCCAGAAATGCTGCCTGACCCGCTGGGTTACCCCAGTACTTTGTGTTAGATGCAAGATTCCAGCATTTGCAGTTTCTTGTGTCTACCTAATATGGACTCTTTAGGATGTACTGAAACTGAACTAGGCATAGTGTAAGTGCCGAGTGGAGCTCAAAGAGGCGCAGGATACAAGGCCTGTATTTTTTTGTTATTCATCTGTTTTGGGATGTCTGGCAAGGTCGGCATTTATTGCCCAACCCAAATTGTCCTTGAGAACCTTCTGGTCAAACATCTCCGTCAACCTCTGTTCTTCTCTGTGGACAATATTTCCCCAGTGCTGTTCTGGCAGGAAGTTTCAGGGTGAGGGAAACCTGTTTGAATCAGCGCTGTACTTCCTCATCGGACTGCTGTGTGGCAGGGGACAGATTTGGTACCAGGCTGTTGTCTTGCAAGCCAAGGGTGAGTTGAAGTCCCAGAGACATGGTCTGGGTTAGAGTCTGGCTCTGGGCCACAGTGTGACTCTTGCCCAGGAATTGGGTCTGAGTGCGGACACCTGGCTCTTGCAGGTGGAATTTAGTTGGAATTTGAGTCCACATTAAGTTGGAATTTAATCCTTTGTCCAATGCTATTGTTTTATAAAATGCTGAGTTATAATTACACCCACTGCTGCAGTTAGTTTTGAGCTTTGGAAAATATTTGCTTTTTGAATAACTCGTGTTTTTAGTTTGAATGTACAGTTGATGTTTGTGAAAGTATTGATCTAATTGATAAAGCCCTGCTGTGTCAATTCTGGCCAACCTTCAATAAAACTATATGCCCCAGGATAACCCTTTTACAATAACAGGAACTGCAGAGGACATGGAGCTCAGGACATCAATAGCCAATAGACAATAGGTGCAGGTGTAGAGGCCATTCGGCCTTTCGAGCCAGCACCGCCATTCAATGTGATCATGGCTGATCATCCCCAACCAGTACCCCATTCCTGCCTTCTCTCCATATCCCCTGACTCCGCTATCTTTAAGAGCCCTATCTAGCTCTCTCTTGAAAGCATCCAGAGAACTGGCCTCCACCGCCCTCTGAGGTAGAGAATTCCACAGACTCACAACTCTCTGTGAGAAAAAGTGTTTCCTCGTCTCCATTCTAACTGGCTTGCTCCTTATTCTTAAACTGTGGCCCTTGGTTCTGGACTCCCCCAACATCAGGAACATGTTTCCTGTCTCTAGCGTGTCCAAACCCTTAACAATCTTATATGTTTCAATACGATATCCTCTCATCCTTCTAAACTCCAGAGTATACAAGCCCAGCCTCTCCATTCTCTCAGTATATGACAGTCCCGCCATCCCGGGAATTAACCTTGTAAACCTACGCTGTACTCCCCCAATAGCAAGAATGTCCTTCCTCAAATTAAGGGACCAAAACTACACACAATACTCCAGATGTGGTCTCACTAGGGCTCTGTACAACTGCAGAAGGACATCGGCTTTCACAGAAATGTTGGTAACTGCAACATCATCCAGTTCTATGATGACTTATCTATCTTGGATCCAATCCTTTCAAGAAAAATAACTGATTGGAGGCAATGACACGCTGATACGGTCAAGTAAAGTGGAAAGTTTTCTCTGCAGGATTCATTGAAATTTAGGATATGTTAATGGGAAGGACATTGAACGTTCGAATCAAGGTTGAGGGTCAATTAAACTTAAAAACCTGGCCTATGTCATAGAAACCCACACTAGGAATGATGCATATTACACGCTGCTTCTGAGAATGCCATCTTCATAAATATAGTGGGCTGGTTATGAAACATTCCGTCAAACATTCCAGCAAAATTGCAGGTTAGTAAATAGTTTCTTGCACATATCACCACAATTAACACCAGCCCATCATTCTGTTCAAATACTACCCCGCAGTAATTTACACTTGTTAGGGTCTCGGATTTTTGCATGATGTTTGAAAATGTTTTGTACAAATGTTTTCATTATGCTTTCACACGGAAGGTACAATAATGGATGGATACAAAGTTCACTGCTCCATTGATTTGATTCCTAGTTTTTGAGATGAGTGTTGAACATAATTGTTTTTCAGTCTGGACGTATCTTTGGTATATCTTTGTATGTCTTTGGTATATCTCTGGTACATCTTTGTATACCAATTCCCATAAATAACAAGTTGGAATGACTCATCGCTTCTGCAGAGGCCTAATCCGCTCAGCAGACTGAAGAGTTTATTCTACTGACCAGAGTAAGAATCAAGTTCAGGATCCTGAGGTTATAACTCTGGATCTGCATCACTGTGAGTCAACCAGTTCAGTTTATTGGCACGTGTACCAGTACAGTGAAAATCTTTCGTTGAGTGCAATCCTCGGTGGATGAGGGTAACAGGTGGATAGGGATCCCAATGATTCTGGTCAACTTCCATATTCAACACTTTTCTGACCTGCTGCTCCTTCATCACTGGATCATAGAAACATAGTAACATAGAAAATAGGTGCTGGAGGAGGCCATTCGGCCCTCCGAGCCAGCACCGCCATTCATTGTGATCATGGCTGATCGTCCCCAAACAATAACCCGTGCCTGCCTTCTCCCCATATCCCTTGACTCCACTAGCCCCTAGAACTCTATCTAACTCTCTCTTAAATCCATCCAATGACTTGGCCTCCACTGCCCTCTGTGGCAGGAAATTCCATAAATTCACAACTCTCTGGGTGAAAACGTTTTTTTCTCACCTCAGTCTTAAATGACCTCCCCTTTATTCTAAGACTGTGGCCCCTGGTTCTGGACTCGCCCCACCATTGGGAACATTTTTCCTGCATCTAGCTTGTCCAGTCCTTTTATAATTTTATATGTTTCTATAAGACCCCCTCCCCTTCAACCTTCTAAACTCCAGTGAATACAAGCCTAGTCTTTTCAATCTTTCCTCATATGACAGTCCCGCCATCCCAGGGATCAATTTCGTGAACCTACGCTGCACTGCCTCAATCACAAGGATGTCCTTCCTCAAATTAGGAGACCAAAACTGTACACAATACTCCAGATGTGGTCTCACCAGAGCCCTATACAACTGCAGAAGAACCTCTTTACTCCTATACTGAAAGCTGTCAAACCCGTGCAAGTAATTTTGGTGGAGAATCCTCACAGTACGGGATACAGTTGCTCAAGATCATCGACACGTTGCCACGTTCACAAGGTCGATGAAGTGTGAATGATAAATGCTGACCAAGAATAAATTTATCTTTGAAAGTTTCAATATGCAGAGAATTGGTCAAATTGATTGTGGAACATCATATGCAGTGTTACCTAAATGTGAACTGTCTTTGACCCATCTGGGTGTGGATATAAATGACCGCGAGGGTGGGGATGTGAATGAGACAATATCAGGGTGTGGATCACGGGGTTGGGATTGAGGGTTGGGAGGAGAAAGAAGGGTGAGGATTAGAGGCTGACAATGAAAATGAATGATGTAATTTCTGAGGGAATGGAGTCTATTAGTGAGACACTGTGTCCCAGTGGTGTGTCCTTCTGCTTTCTAACCCTCAGCCACTTCCCCTTCTTGACGTGACAACTAATTCCGCAGTCTATGGTTACTGAGATAAACCTACACTCGACAATTTAAAAATTCTAAAACCAGAAAAAACTCGACTGCACTAATTCCCGTGTGGGAGATTGCCAGTGATACATGTGGCCAAGGCAGAACATAGGGATGAGATGTCAGGCTAAGTTGTTACATCACTGGGGATACTCCCATCAGCCTCGCAACCACTGGGCTGGGAAGATATAAACATAGAAACATAGAAACATAGAAAATAGGTGCAGGAGTAGGCCATTCAGCCCTTCAAGCCTGCACCGCCATTCAATATGATCATAGCTGATCATCCAACTCGGTATCCTGTACCCGCCTTCTCTCCATACCCTCTGATCCCTTTAGTCACGAGGGCCACATCTAACTCCCTCTTAAATATAGCCAATGAACTGTGGCCTCAACTATATTCTGTGGCAGAGAATTCCAGAGATTCACCACTCTCTGTGTAAAAAATGTTTTTCTCATCTCAGTCCTAAAAGATTTCCCCTTTATCCATAAACTGTGACCCCTTGTTCTGGACTTCCCCAATATCGGGAACAATCTTCCTCCATTTAGCCTGTCCAACCCCTTAAGAATTTTGTAAGTTTCTATAAGATCCCCCCTCAATCTTCTAAATCCTAGTGAGTACAAACCGAGTCTATCCAGTCTTTCTTCATATGAAAGTCCTGACATCCCAGGAATCAGTCTGGAGAACCTTCTCTATACTCCCTCTATGGCAAGAATGTCCTTCCTCAGATTAGGAGACCAAAACTGTATGCAATACTCCAGGTGTGGTCTCACCAAGACCCTGTACAACTGCAGTAGAACCTTGCTGCTCCTATACTCAAATCCGCAACCTCTGGCTGTAATGCCCACATGGGTAAATAGTTACTCCCTGTTGAAGCTCGTGAAAATCATCTGACATTATAGAGCTGGACTACTGTGTGGATGAGTGTCTGAAATACTCAGCCTAGGCAGCACAGTGGTGCAGCAGGTAGAGCTGCTGTCCCACAGCACCAGAGACCCGGGTCCTATCCTGACTTTGGGTGCTGCCCATGTGTTATTTGCACACTCTCCCTGTAACCACATGGGTTTTCTCCGGGTGCTCCGGTTTCATCCCACATCCTAAAAGGTTTGTAGGTTAATTGGCCTTTTGTAAATTGTGCTAGTGCACAGGCAGTAGATGTGAAAGTGGGGAAACATAGAACAAATGTGAAGGGGTGATTAATGGTTGCTGTGGACACGGTGGGCAAAGGGCCTGTTTCCATGCTGTGTCTCCGAACTAAATTAAGTCAAGTCAAGTCAATTTTATTTCTATAGCACATTTAAAAATAACTCTCGTTGACCAAAGTGCTTTACATCAGTGCAGGCACTAACATGCTACATAGATCTAACAATACATACATAAATACATACATACAGCGCTCCCTCAGAGGATCTCAAGAAACTCTTTTGAGTAGAGTAAGTTTTAAGTCTAGACTTAAAACAGTCGATGGAGGGGACAGTTCTGATGAGAAGAGGGATGCTGTTCCACAGTCTAGGAGCTGCAACCACAAAAGCGCGGTCGCCCCTGAGCTTATACCTGGACCGCGCGATAGTCAGTAACTCCAAGTCGGCCGACCTGAGGGACCTGGACGTGGAATGGCGGGTTAGCAGGTTTTTGATGTCGGTCGGGGCAGGCCCCTTTGTATACGTAAAGGAGGAGCTTGAAATTGATTCGTAACCGCACTGGGAGCCAGTGGAGAGAGGCCAGGATCGGGTGATGTGGTCCCTTATTCGGGTGCCTGTCAGAAGTCTCGCTGCGGTGTTTTGGACCAATTGCAGGCGGGACAGGGATGATGGGCTGATGCCAGTGTAAAGGGAGTTGCAGTAATCATGGCGGGAGGAGATGAATGTGTGGATGATCTTTTCAAGGCCGTCAAATTGGAGGAGTGGTTTTATTTTAGCTGAACTAAACTGAAGGAGCAGAGGTAGAGATGGAAGGAGCAGGGGCAGGCGTGCTGAAGTTCAGCTGTGAGTCATCGCATGCCAGGAGCTCACACACTCGTGTCTAGGGTTTTGTTACCGTGTAGAGATAAGATTTCAGATAAAGGCCTTGCAGCAAAATGAAAGAAGAGAACCCACATTGGAAAGTGTTGTGACCTAATTAATGGCAACGACTTGTGCTGCTCAATGTAGTTGAGAAGTCATTCACGGGCTGCTTTCTGCTGACCTGCCAGCATTTGTGTTTCCAGATCAATATGGGCTATGAAAATGGCCTACTCCTGCACCTACTTTCTATATTTCTATATGGCAGGCCTGGGGGCTGCAGTTCAACAGGGTGACAAGTTGTGATATGGAGGGAAGGAAGGTTGATTTATAGAAACATAGAAAATAGGTGCAGGAGTAGGCCATTCGGCCCTTCGAGCCTGCACCGCCATTCAATATGATCATGGCTGATCATCCAACTCCGTATCCTGTACCTGCCTTCTCTCCATACCCCCTGATCCCTTTAGCCACAAGGGCCACATCTAACTCCCTCTTAAATATAGCCAATGAACTGGCCTCAACTACCTTCTGTTGCAGAGAATTCCAGAGATTCACCACTCTCTGTGTGAAAAATGTTTTCCTCAACGGAGTTAGAGGATATGGGGAGACGGCAGGAACGGGTCACTTATGAGCAGCTAATCTGAGCACAGAAGCAGATAGGACGGTGATAAGGTCTCCTTAATGGGCAGGAGATGTGTTTCCGCTCGCCTGCCAAAGGGGTATGTATAAAGTCGACGTGCGGGGCAAGACTTTTACACAGAGTGGTGGATGCCTGGAACACATTGCCAGGAGTGGTGGTGGTGGCAGATTCTAAAGTGGCATTTAAGAGGCTTTGAAATAGGCACATGGTTACGCAGGAAATGGGGGATATGGATCACGTGCAGGCAGGCAAGATTAGTTGGTATCATGTTCGCTCTGAACATTCTGGGCTGTTGAGCCTGTTCCTCTGCTGTACTGTCTTATGTTAAAGGTGAGTGGTAGGTGGTGAATCAAGTTTGAATAAAGAGGACTCTTGATTTTATAGCAACTATCAAGACTTTGAATGGTTGGCGGACAAGAAACAAAGAGTAAGGATAAACGGGTCCCTTTCAGAATGGCAGGCAGTGACAAGTGGGGTACCGCAAGGCTCAGTGCTGAGACCGCAGCTATTTACAATATACATCAATGATTTAGATGAAGGGATTCAAAGTATCGTTAGCAAATTTGCAGATGACACAAAGCTGGGTGGCAATGTGAACTGTGAGGAGGATGCTATGAGAATACAGGGTGACTTGGACGGGTTGGGTGAGTGGGCAGATCGATGGCAGATGCAGTTTAATGTGGATAAATGTGAGGTTATCCACTTTGCAGCAAAAACAGGAAGGCAGATTATTATCTAAATGGTGTCAAGTTGGGAAAAGGAGAAGTACAACGGGATCTGGGGGTCCTTGTTCATCAGTCAATGAAAGTAAGCATGCAGGTACAGCTGGCAGTGAATAAAGTGAATGGCACGTTGGCCTTCATAACAAGACGAGTTGAGTATAGGAGCAAAGAGGTCCTTCTGCAGTTGTGCAGGGCCCTAGTGAGACCATACCTGCAGTATTGTGTGCAGTTTTGGTTCCCTAATTTGAGGAAGGACATTATTGCTCTTGAGGGAGTGCAGCGTAGGTTTACAAGGTTAATTCTCTGGATGGCGGGACTGATGCTGAGAGAATGGAGCAGCTGGGCTTGTATACTCTGGAGTTTAGAAGGATGAGAGGGAATTTTATTGAAACATATAAGATTATTAAGGGTTTTGACATGCTAGAGGCAGGAAACATGTTCCCGATGTTGGGGGAGTCCAGAACCAGGGGCCAGTGTTTAAGAATAAGAGGCAAGCCATTTAGAACAGAGATGAGGAAACACTTTTTAACACAGAGAGTTGTGAGTCTGCGGAATTCTCTGCCTCAGAGGGCGGTGGAAGCCGGTTCTCTGAATACTTTCAAGGGAGAGCTAGATAGAGCTCTTAAAGATAGCAGAGTTAGGAGATATGGGGAGAAGGCCGGAACGGGGTACTGATTGGGGATTGAGTGGCGGTGCTGGTTTGAAGGGCCGAATGGCCTACCCCTGCACCTATTGTCTATTTGTCATGAGAGTGAGACAAACCCACAAGTTCTGACTAAGGCGCAAAGCTGCAAGTCATGTGTACAGCGTTACTGCACCTGAGGTTTGTGGTACATTTTTATGTTCATTATTATAATATGGTTTTTCCACTCAATAATAGAATCCACTTGCATTTTTTACAGGTCTGTTTATTAATGTGTTGTCTGGGTTCCTAAGGTGGGCTAGATCTGCTGGAAGCTGGGCACTGCAAAGTGCTACCTTGTGATCTACAAGCTGAGAAAATTGTTGGTGGATTCCAGCGAAGTCAGGGACTTCTCCAGAGATAAAGCCCGTGAGCTGTGACAACATGTTGCTGCCCTTCACTGTAATTTCTTCCACTGCGAGGGAAGGCACTGTGGTCTAACAGAGACAATGCAAAGGAAGGGATAAGGCACAGATTTGCTATTTCCGCAGCTGCTCTGCATTCAACACTTCTCAGAAATGGTATTGGGGAAGGAAGTCAAATTACCTGCCGTTCAGCGTTTCTCGAAACTTTCTCTAAAGTCGGCCAAGATGGGCCTGCAGCTACTAAACAAGGAGCTTGAGAGACGGCCAAGTAAAATGAAACGAGCAAATACACGTGCGCAGTCTTGGAAAGGGAGGATTGTAGTCGGGGCACCCTTGTTACTGATGTTTTGTAAATGGGAAGTGGCGGAAGGGAGCAGAGAGGAAGTGGAACACTCTAGAGGAAGGGGCCACCAAGGTCAGTAGACAGGAGGCCAGTGGCGTGTTTGCTGAAGGATGGAAGGTGAATGAGGCAGTAACAGTTCTCTGTGCCCGAAGAGGAACCTAATGAGACGTGCTGATCTCTTGAATAGATTAGCCCATTTTATCGCTGACAACAACACTGACAAAAAAAAAATGCAAGCAGCTTACTGCAAGTTTGAAGAAAAAACTGGAAATGCTGAGCAAAGGCAGACAGCATTGCGGAAGGAAAGTCTGAGTTCGTCTGTCTGAAGAAGGGTCTCGATCCGAAACGTCACCCATTCCTTCTCTCCAGAGATGCTGCCTGTCCCGCTGAGTAATTTCAGCTGGTATACACAAAAATGCTGGAGAAACTCAGCGGGTGCAGCAGCATCTACGGAGCGAAAGAAAAGGCAACGAATGGTAAGGAAATAGGTAGCGTTCCGGGCGAAAAAGGATTTCGGGACGTTGCCTATTTCCTTCGCTCCATAGATGGTTCTACTGCTGAGTTTTGTACATTTTTGTCTACCTTCGATTTTCCAGTGCAGTTCCTTCTTAAACCTGGAGTATTGCGTACAGTTTTGGTCTCCAAATAATTGAGGAAGGATCATGCCAAATTTTGCCAGAGGAATAGAGGGGGAAAAGGCTGTGCAGATGTCCCTTATTCACTTCCAACATTCTTTTTTAGGCCTGTGTACGGATGTCAGGGACTGTCTATATGAAGAAAGTGTGGATAGACTTGGTTTATACACCTCTAGCATCTCAGAAGATTGAGAGGGTGGTGGTGATCTGGGGTTTTTTAACCCATGTCAGTAGTGAAGTCAAGTTACTTCCAAAATTCAAGGTTAATGGGTAGTGAATGAACATGCTAGTATGCTGCTAGTATGTGTACCCGATGTGCAGGTAGGGACAAGAACCATCGGAGGTGGGAATGTCACAGCTTAAGGCATAGCTTGAAGGTTGGAAATCCTTTAAAAACGATGTGAGGGCAACTTGTTTTGCACACCAAGTGGTGGGTGCTAGGAACGCACGCGCTTCCAGAGATGGTGATGGAAGTAGATACGATAGTGGCGTTTAAGAGACTTTTAGATAGGCACGTTGATATGGAGGGACATGGATGAATGGATGAATGGATGAATGAATGGATGAATGGATGAAAGAATGCATGAATGAATGAATGATTGAATGATTGAATGAATGAATGATTGATTGAATGATTGATTGAATGAATGAATGATTGATTGATTGAATGAATGCATGAATGAATGAATGAATGCATGAATGGAAAAAAAAACAAAACTTTTTTCTTTCACGTGAAGGCAGGTGAGATTAGTCTATCCTGGCATCATGTTTTTGACGGACATTGTGGGCTGAAGGGCCTGTTCCTGTGCTGTTCCTTTTCTATGTTCCAAGTCAAGATGGCATTTGACTCGGAGTAGAACTTGCCAATGGTGGGGTTCCTATTTGGTAGAATTTGTACGTCTAGGATGTGCTATCAGTATGTTGGTAGTGAACCTTATGGAAGACACTCACTGCACGAGTGGGAGAAGGACTCAGTATTTTACATGGTGGATGTGGTCAATTGGACCACTTTGCCCTGAACAGTATTCACGCTCTTGAATTTTACTGGTGTTGAGCCACCAGCCATGGAGAAGAGAGTACATTCAAGAGTCCAGACTTGTTCTTGTAGATGTCGCAGCAGTTACTTTCCCTCGATCACAGAAGTGGAAAATCACTGGCAATTGTACAGTGTTCAGTTCCATTTGGAACTCTTCAGATAATGAAGCAGGCGCTGCCCTTCTGCAGCAAGCTGTGGACTATAATCAGACTAGGGTTCAATAGAAATAACTTACAAGTGTCTGGCAAAGCCCACTCTTTGCTGGCCCATTCATCCCCTTCCCCCAACTGCTCTGACTGTTTGTGTCCCACTTTGCTCCTCTCTTTTGACCTTGCCCATGTTCGAACCTCTAGCCTTTGCAACAGGAGAAAGGAGGTGAGTCATTCACCACAGCTTAAACAGCATCAGACCTTCACTTACTGCTGCAACAGTAATGTGGCTGGCCAAGTTAAGTATCTGGTCAATGCTAACCAGCTTTCTCTCTCACCAACGTTCTGATAGTGGGGAATTGCAATGTCACCTTCTGAGCCTTCTGAATTTTGTAGTCGGCAGGGCAGTACTCTGCATATCACCAACTTGGACAATTTTACATTTTTAGCAAGCCAATTAATCAAGCCAATTAACCTACAAACCTGTACGTTTATGGAATGTGGGAGGAAACCGAAGATCTCGGAGAAAACCCACGGGGCAGATCACGGGGAGAACGTACAAACTCCACACAGACAGCATCCGTAGTCGGGATCGAACCTGGGTCTCTGGCACTGCATTTTGCAGTAAGGCAGCAACTCTACCGCTGCGCCACCGTGACTGCCCCTGAATGCATAGAGGAGATGTTTCACCTCTCTGTTGCTGGAGGTCGCCATTGTTTGAATGCACAGCCCAAATGTCATTTGCCACAGACATTTAAGAAGATGATAGATACATCTCTGGACTCTAAAAGCTTCAAGGGATTTTGGGAGACAGGAGGGATGTGGTACTGAAGTAGATGGTTAACCATGGTCATATTAAGTGGCTTGGCAAAGAGCCGACTCCTGCTCCTTTTTAAAAAAATGTTTTCCAATGTTTTCCTGCTTGTCGGCCAAACCAGTTAATTGTCTAATTGTTGTATGTGGGCCCAGACTGCTCAGCCGTCTGAAGAGTTCCAAATAAGATCTGAACACTGAATCTTTACTAGCGTTTCTATTTCTAGATCCTTAATAAGTTCAAGACAGAACTCCAACTGACCATCGATAAGCAAGTTTTGGTGATTAAATACTGCTAGATAAGTTCATACGCCATAGGAGTATAATTAGACTCTCTTATAAGTAGGGGAAATCAATAATGAAGCTAATAATATATGAGACGGGGGGGTTAGTCCTGTGGATCACAAGTAACTGATTGGGAACTGATTTGCCTAGAACAATCTTGTGCAAAGAATCCGTTTTCTTTCCCTCTGTTTTCATTGACTTTATTAGGTTCCCAGGCTTTAGTCCGATGATGCCCTTGTCACAAACGCTCATCTCCAGCCCACTTTGAAATGAAGTTATTTTGCTCAAATTTGGCTCGTGTCCTTTATAGGTTCAAGGTAGAACTCAACATGAACATTGATAAGCAAGTTTTGGTGCTTAAATAATACTGCTAGATAAGTTCATTCATCATAGGAGCAGAATGAGGCCATTTGGCCATTAACATTCAATTGTGGCTGATCTATCTTTCTCTCTCAACCCCTTTCTCTTGCCTTCTCCTCGACACCTTTAGTAAGCAAGAACATATCAATTTCTGCTTTGGCCTCAACAGCCATCTGTGGCAATGAATTCCACAGATTCACCGCCCTCTGGCTAAAGAAATTTCTCTTCATCTCCTTTCTAAATGTACGTCCTTTTATACTGCTGTGCCCTCTGGTCCTAGATTCTCCCACTAGTGAAGACATCCTCTCCACATCCACCTTATTGAGGCCTTTCATTATTTGTAGGTTTCAACGAGGTCCTTCCTCATCCTTCTAAACTCCAGCGAATACCAGAGGTTCCAGAGGTTCAGAGCCATCGAACACTCATCGTATGTTAACCCAATCATCCCCAGGATCATTCTTGTAAACCTCCTCAAGATTCTCTCCAATGCCAGCACATCCTTCCTCCAGTATGGGGTCCAAATCTACTCACAATACTCCAAATGCAGTCTGATCAGTGCCCGATAAAGCTTCTGATAGACCGCTCCCTCCGCAACTACCTTGTCAATTCTTGTCAACTACCTTGTCAAAACGTACCACCCCCTCCCCAGGCACTTTCCGTTGCAACCGCAAGAAATGCAACACCTGTCCCTTCACCTCCCTCCTCGACTCCATTCAAGGACCCAAGCAGTCGTTCCTGGTGCGACAAAGGTTCACCTGTATCTCCTCCAACCTCATCTACTGCATCTGCTGCTCTAGATGTCAGCTGATTTACATCGGGGAGACTAAGCGGAGGTTGGGCGATCGTTTCGCCGAACACCTCCGCTCAGTCCGCAATAACCTACCTGAACTCCCGGTGGCTCAGCACTTCAACTCCCCCTCCCATTCCCAATCCGATCTCTCTGTCCTGGGTCTCCTCCATTGCCAGAGTGAACAACACGGAAATTGGAGGAACAGCACCTCATATTCCGCCTGGGTTGCTTGCGTCCGGATGGCATGAACGTTGAATTCTCCCAATTTTGCTAACCCTTGCTGTCTATTCCCCTTCCTTAACCCTCGAGCTGTCTCCTCCCATCCCCCCGCCCTCGGGCTCCTCCTCCCTTTTTCCTTCCTTCTCCCCCCCACCCCCCATCAGTCTGAAGAAGGGTTTCGGCCCGAAACGTCACCCATTTCCTTCGCTCCATAGATGCTGCTGCACCCGCTGAGTTTCTCCAGCATTTTTGTGTACCTTCTGATAGAACTGTTGGCTACTTGACTTTAATGAACATAGAACAGTACTGCCCAGGAACAGGCCATTCCGGCTCACGAGGGTTTGTGCTGAACAAGATGCACACTTAAACTAATCTCCTCTTCCATGCACATGATGCATAACTCTCCATTCTCTGTTGTCCGGTGATCCGGTGGGCGGCGCGACTGTCGTCAGCAGCGGCCTCTGCAGTCTGTCCACGTTTTATTATTTTCTGTCTATGTTTTTATGTAGTTTTTTTGTTTTTTTTTGTTTGTTTTTTTTTGTATTTTTTGTTATTTTTTGTTGGGGTGTGTGTGGGGGGGGAGGGGGTGGGGAGGGGGAAACTTTTTAAATCTCTCCCTGCACGGGAGACCCGACCTTTTCTCGTCGGGTCTCCGTTATCGTTGGGGCTGCAATGAGGAGCGGCCTCCAACAGGAAGAGACCGGGGACTCTGGTGCCGACGACTCACCTCACCGTCGCGGAGCTGGCCGAGTCCGGAGCGGGTGGAGCGGTGGTGGAGCGCTGCTGCTGCTGCTGCTGCGGCCCGACCGGAGAGTCGGAGGCTTCAACTGCAGGTCTGCGGACGGCGGCACCGGGAGCCCGCGGGTCCCTGGTGGGAGACCGCTTTTCAGGGCTCTCGCAACAGCGACTTCTCCCGCCCGAGTTGCGGGGTCGAAGAGCTCCTGGAGCGAGGCCTGACATCGCCGCCCCGCGCGGCTGGGAATGGCCGCGGGACTCTGCGAGCGCACGCCGGGGGCTCTAACACCAAGACCCGGTGTGCGACCTCGCACCGCCCGGCGTGGCTTTAATGGCCGCGGGACAATCGCCATCGCCAGCCGGGGCTTTGACTTTGACTCTGACATCGGGGGGGGGGGGGGGAGTGCAGTGGAGAGTTAAGTTTATTTGGCCTTCCATCACAGCAATGTGATGGATGTTTATGTAAATTATGTTGTGTCTTGGGTCTATTTGTTTGTAATGTATGGCTGCAGAAACGGCATTTCGTTTGGACCTCAAGGGGTCCAAATGACAATTAAATGTATCTCGTATCTTGTATCTTGTATCTGTATATCAATGTGCTTATCGAAAAGCCTCTTAAATGACGTTATCGAATCTGCTTCCACCACATCCCCTGACAGATGGTCTAGCCACCGAATATCCGCTGTGTCAGCAAACCCGCCCTGCACACCTCCTATAACCATTGTCCCACTCACCTTAAAGGTATGTCCTCGAGTCTTTAACATTTCCATCCTGGGAAAATGGCTATCACTACCCTATCTCTGCCACTCATAATTTTATATACTTCTCAGATCTCACCTTGGTCTCTGATGATCTGGAGAAAACAATCCAAGTATGACCAACATCTATCGAAGGTTAATAGCTAATCTAACTCTAATTCAGTCAGCATCTTGGCAAACCTCTCCAAAGCCTTCACATCCTTCCTGTCATGGGGCAACTGCAATAGTCCAAACCAAGTTTTATAAAGCTGCCAAATGACTTATGACTCTTCTACACGAAGCCTCAACCAATGAAGCCAGGCATCACATCTGCCTTCTTTGCCACTGCTGTGGGGAAGCATGAAATTAGGCTGCTGGAGTTGGATTGAATTTAATTTACCCCATTTCCCAACATATGTGGGAAATGTTCCAATATGTCAGATGGCTGCCGACATTATAGTTACACAAGAGTTCAAGTCTTCAGTATTCAATAGCTGGGTTCTATTCAAGCATCAAAGCTTCCAGGCACTCAGCTGCTTCATTATAATATAAAGAATCAAATTAATCAAAGGTGTTGGAATGTATTAGCGGGTGGTGCTGGTATATCTGTGATGGTGCCTTGTACAGAGAAGGTTGAGATGAATTATCTACTTGACAGTTCCGGCTCAAGGTGATTACAGAACTAGTAACTTTCCTAGGGAGACACAAAATACTGGAGTAACTCAGCGGGACAGGCAGCATTTCTGGAGAGAAGGAATGGGTGACGTTTCGGGTCGAGACCCTTCTTCAGACTTCATGTCCCCCAATCATCTCATACCTTGCTTGCAGCCAGCAGACATTTGAATATCTCTTGTAGTGCAAGTGGTTATAACTGCTGGTCAATACTCTCAGATTTAGCAGATGACTTAGTTGTTTGATGGATCTTCCAGAACTCTGGATTATTTTCAAAATGATGGTTTGGAAATTTAAGTTTAAGTTTCATTAATTTGGAATTAGAAAGCTAATATTATGTAAAACCCATGTGCTCCACAGATATCGTTAATAGAAGGAAATATCTAATTTGCTTTGACCTGTATGTATCTCAAGTCTCATACTTTTGTGGTTAGCATTTAACTGCCTAGAAAATAACTTTCCCATATGTACTCGTGTTGGCTCTGTCATCATCGTGAACATTGTTCCTGAACTCACCCCTGCCATTAATGAAATGACACGGTGTCAGAACCATGGAACTTTGATCAGATCCATTGAACGAGAGGTCACTTTGTCCAAGTGTTTGTTGGTTTGCTGGTGACATGACATCAGGAGGTGGGCACTTCATTTTTAACTCTATCTACTAAAGCTCCTGCCTCGCTGAAGCAGGGTTGGTTCCCCGTCTTGATGACAGTGGATAGAGTGCGGAATATGCAGGCTCATTACTTCATTGATTGTGGGAGGTTGGTGGCCCACTGCCCAGATTTAAAGCAACAGACTCTGAATTGTATCTGTATGCAATCAACCCGTATCAAGAAATACAGGTGCTTAGTGTATATTAGCCAACAGCACATGCACAAGAAATGTGAAAATGAAGAATTCCAGACTAATGGTCAATCTCTCCAAATCGCAGCTTTGTGTCGTGATAGTTGCATCTGGGACTTCCAGTCATTTAATAACCAACGTCTCCTGGAATTTGTCGCGAGCGGGAGGAAACGTGGAGAAGTTCATTGGGGAGTCCACGCAACTGGAAATCTGGAAAAAGGACGGAGACCAGGAACGACGGAGAAGAAGCAGGGAAAGCTGCTCCAAGAACCAGTATTGGAACTCAGAAGCACATGTCTGCTGCCAATTGTGTTCAGCAGGTGGGTATCTGTGTAACACCTGAGAATCATGGCCTCTTTGCCTCTGGTGAAGCCACACAAACCTTTAACTTTCCCCGCAGGTTTTCCTACTCAACCACTCCAGGAAGAGAAACATAGAAACATAGAAATTAGGTGCAGGAGTAGAGGCCATTCGGCCCTTCGAGCCTCCACCGCCATTCAATATGATCATGGCTGATCATCCAACTCAGTATCCCGTACCTGCCTTCTCTCCATACCCTCTGATCCCCTTAGCCACAAGGGCCACATCTAACTCCCTCTTAAATATAGCCAATGAACTGGCCTCAACTACCCTCTGTGGCAGAGAGTTCCAGAGATTCACCACTCTCTGTGTGAAAAAAAGTTCTTCTCATCTCGTTTTTAAAGGATTTCCCCCTTATCCTTAAGCTGTGACCCCTTGTCCTGGACTTCCCTAACATCGTGACTCGTGTTTAAATCTTCTTCCATCATCCTTTCGACCCAGATGACTTGCTCAGCTCTTTAATAAACCTTTGCATCAACTCCTGTTCATTAACCATTTGCCATAAATCCACTCCCTCGATCTTCCTGCCAGTGACTAACATCTTCTCATTTATTCAATTAAAATCCTTCCTGCTCTTGACGACGCTCGAATGAGAACATCTCCAAGGTTTTCAGTTACACCACAGAAAACGCTGGAGAAACTGCGTGGTCGGGCAGCATCTGTAAAGATGGGACCAGTTCATATTTCAGACTGATCATTTTCATCACGGCCCCAGACTTTCCACATTAAACCATAGAGCTGTACAGCACAGAAATATATCATATGGCCCACCTTATCCATGCTAACCAAGTTGGCATATTGAGATAGTCCCATTTGCCCCATAACCCACTGAACCCTTCCTATCCAGATATATCAGTCCAAATATTTTTCAACAGACATAAAATTATCCACTTCTATAGTTTTCTCTAGCAGTTCATTCAGGATATCCGCTGCCTTCTGACTGAAAAGGATGTCCCTGAGGTCCTGCTTATGCATGTTTAACAGGAACTGCAGATGCTGGAAAATCGAAGGTACACAAAAATGCTGGAGAAACTCAGCGGGCGCAGCAGCATCTAGGAGCGAAGGAAATAGGCAACGTTTCGTCCCGAAACGTTGCCTATTTCCTTCGCTCCTAGATGCTGCTGCACCCGCTGAGTTTCTCCAGCATTTTTGTGTAACTCCCGCTTATACATCTCCGCTCTGCCCAATGCTCACTAGTTTTAGAATCATCTACCCTGAGAAAGAGACTAGGAACATTCACCTTAGTCATTCCTCTCTTAGAAACATAGAAACATAGAAATTAGGTGCAGGAGTAGGCCATTCGGCTCTTCGAGCCTGCACCGCCATTCAATATGATCATGGCTGATCATCCAACTCAGTATCCCGTACCTGCCTTCTCTCCATACCCCCTGATCCCCTTAGCCACAAGGGCCACATCTAACTCCCTCTTAAATATAACCAATGAACTGGCCTCGACTACCCTCTGTGGCAGAGAGTTCCAGAGATTCACCACTCTCTGTGTGAAAAAAGTTCTTCTCATCTCGGTTTTAAAGGATTTCCCCCTTATCCTTAAGCTGTGACCCCTTGTCCTGGACTTCCCCAACATCGGGAGCAATCTTCCTGCATCTAGCCTGTCCAACCCCTTAAGAATTTTGTAAGTTTCTATAAGATCCCCTCTCAATCTCCTAAATTCTAGAGAGTATAAACCAAGTCTAACCAGTCTTTCTTCATAAGACAGTCCTGACATCCCAGGAATCAGTCTGGTGAACCTTCTCTACACTCCCTCTATGGCAATAATGTCCTTCCTCAGATTTCCTCAAGACTCTTGACCTTGCATGCATCGAAAAGGTCACATCTCAGCTTCTTACGCTCCAAGGAGAAAAGTGGCAGCCCAACGAACCTCTCCTTAAAACTCAAGTCAGTAGGTCCAGGCAACGTTCTGATGAATCTCTTCTGCATCCTCTCCACCAATGAAGTCCTGCTCTCTTGCACCATTCATTGCAGTAAATCTCTGTGCATGTTCTACATCCTTGACATCTTTTCTCAAGTTTGGTGCAAACAACGGGACAGAATGCACCAGCTGGATTGTCACCAAGATGAGCATAAACCTAAGATAGACACAAAAGAAGGTACCTGACCGAAACGTCACCGATCCATTTTCGCCAGAGATCCTGCCTGCCTGATACTCCAACATTTTATAATATTAATAATAATAATAATAAATTTTATTTATGGGCGCCTTTCAAGAGTCTCAAGGACACCTTACAAAAATTTAGCAGGTAGAGGAAAAACATGTAAGGGGAATGAAATAAATAGTAGAGACATGACTAGTACACAAAGTAAAGACAGAATTCAATACACAACACAATATGAGGCAATTAATGCACAGATGAAAAGGGAGGGGGACGTGGGGCTAAGGATAGGCAGAGGTGAAGAGATGGGTCTTGAGGCGGGACTGGAAGATGGTGAGGGACACGGAATTGCGGATCAGTTGGGGGAGGGAGTTCCAGAGCCTGGGAGCTGCCCTGGAGAAGGCTCTGTCCCCAAAACTGCGGAGGTTGGACTTGTGGATGGAGAGGAGACCGGCTGATGTGGATCTGAGGGACCGTGAGGGTTGGTAGGGGGAGAGGAGGTCAGTGAGATATGGGGGGGGGGGCAGATGGTGGAGGGCTTTGTAGGTGAGGATCAGGATTTTGTAGTTGATCCGGTGGGAGATGGGAAGCCAGTGAAGTTGTTTGAGGACTGGAGTGATGTGATGCCAGGATTTGGTGTGGGTGATGGGTCGGGCGGCTGCGTTCTGGACCAGTTGGAGTCAGTTGATGTAGGTGGATCTGATGCCAAGGAGAAGTGAGTTGCAGTAGTCCCGTCCATGAAGGCATGATGAAGGATTTTGTGTCTATCTTTGGTTTAAATCAGCATCTGTAGTTCTTTTTCATTAGCATAAATCTCCTTGCTTCTGTTTTTCATACATGTATTTATAAATCCAAGGTCACCATATCCCAGTTAAACAGTCTCTCGATCATTCCTGCTATCTTTAATGTCATGTGTGTGTACATAATCCCAACTCGGTGTGTTCCAGCATCCACCCGCTGTAAGCTTGTACCATTTAGTTTACGTTGCCTGTCTTCCTTGCCTACAGGAGTGAAACTTTTCCCATCATATTTGCTCATCTCATCAATCTATGCCATCCTGAAATATGTTACCATGCTTCTCACTGTTTAAATTTACTGAGTTTGTATCATCTATAAACCTTGAAATCATATGCAAACTGTTAATATATATCAACAAGAGCTGCAGTCCTAATACTGATGCCCGGGGAAAAGAGCTGCACATTCTTCCAATGTAATAAACAACCCTTCATCTCGCTACTATGCTTATTTTCCCCGCGCCAAGTTAATCGCATGCAATAACTTTATTGTCTGGCATCTTATGATATGCATCATTCAATGACTTACTTTCTTCAACATTTGCTGTTGCTTCATCAAAAAACTCACTGAGACTCACTCATCAAAAAATCCAAAGTGGTTCCTTTTTATTAACTTAGATTCCGTGCTTTTGTGGACAAAACAGTGCTGGTACTCACATCGTTCCTTGGTGTCACTATTGGTGTCTATTACAGATCATCATCCCATACGCTGCTTAAAGGCCTAACCACCTAATTTAATTAATACATTTTATTTAAAAAAAAAATTAAAAATCTTGTAATATTTAAAAAAATAATTTACTAATCTATTTTTTAAAAACTTTTTAGAGGTGTTGTTGCCTTGCAGAGATATGAGGGGAATTTTGTCCCTCGTACTGTGTGCTGCTCTGCACCCAATCTGTATGCATGCTAACTTTTGGTGATTGCAGGTAGTTTGGGGAACAAGAGAATTGCCGTTGAAGTGGAAAATCAATGATGAGATAATTTGACAGATGATTTTTTTTGGTATCAGGCTCCTACATGGAATCCTCGTGCACGAAGGGATCCTCTGGTGATCGGCCGAGTTGTAGACCCTGCCCAAGGCATACTTACCTTACCTTTGATAATTACAAAAGTGAATGTGACAGCTGCACATTGTGTGATAGAGGTAAGTAGACTCCAAGCATCCCATAGTTCCTCAGCCCAGAGGACCAATCCACCCCACAATGGGGTGGTAGAACTGCGGGAACACTTTCCTTGTTCTAGCTAGGAGGAGAGGGTTGAGGACAGTGGTGAGATGTGGTCAAGGTCTTGTCAAAATCCCAACCGAGATGAGTAGGAAACATAAACCACTTAGGATAAGAACAAAGGATAATTGCAATCCCACCAAAGAGAGGAGCAGAACCTCACTAAGGTGGAGAACTGAGGTGGATATGAAGTGGCAGTGAATTTAATAGTGAATAAAATGCCATTTGATGTTTATTTTCCTTTGTTTGCAATCTACATCAATGGTGCTGAAGTAGAACAAGCTGTTGGGGGAGCTCTCTCCCTCCATTCCCCCCCCCCCCCCCCCTCCCCCTTTCCCCTTCTCCCTCTCACCCATCCTCCCTTTCTTTCTATCTCCCCCTTTTATCGCAGGGAGTGGATTTTGATGTCTGTGGAATTCTCTGACCGCAGAGGGCGGTGGGGAGCCGGTTCTCTGGATGCTTTCAGAGAGAGAGCTAGATAGGGCTCTTATAGCGGAGTCAGGGGATATGGGGAGAAGGCAGGAACGGGGTACTGATTGAGGATGATCAGCCATGATCGAATGGCAGTGCTGGCTCGAAGGGCCTACTCCTGCACCTATTGTCTATTGTCTATTATCTATCTATGCCTCTCATCATTTTATATATTTCTATCAGGTCTCCCCTCAACCTCCGAAGCTCCACAACAGGAGAAAACAATCCACGTTTATCCCACCTCTCCTCATAGCGTATACCCTCTAATCCAGGCTGTATCCCTCTTAATAATCCTCTTCCTCGCCCTCTCCAAAGACCCAACATCCTTACGGTTTCTCCAAGGTTTACCTGGGACTGTGCCGTGAGGAGCAGCTGTGACGCTGAAGTATTTAAGGTGAGATCACCCTGCCACACTGTTCCAGCCAGGGATTCGCAGGTGAACAGCAGAAAGATCAGGAAATCTGTGCATCCTCAGCTGAATCCTAAATCTCCCCTTAATGACGGCTTAATTTATTTAAAATTGCAGACCATTCCTTTCAAGATCACTGTCTGGCCCCCGATATCAGAAAGATCGAATCTCGTGGATGACATGTCAACTATTTCTGCAGATTAGTCACTCCTCTCACTGCTAAGTCAGCACTTCCCCAGCGACTATCTATCAGTCTCTGTTTGTCACCTGCCTCACTGCTCCATTCTCCCACTCGCACTCAGCACTCGTGACCATGGATCCACTAAATGACCTGTTATCATTGTATCCAGGTTGGCAGACGACCATTCAGAACTGCACTGCCACCAACAACACTGTGTGTGGCTGTGAAGCTCATGAGTACCAGCTATGTTCCTTGCCTGATTGTGAGCATTTCCTCTGTTTGAACTGCTCCGCATGCTGGAACAGAAAAGTCATCAAAACCTGTGAGTACCATTGAGGGATGGGGGTGCTGGCACTGGCTGGCGAGGCAAGCATGTTATTGTGGGAGGTGGGATAATGTGAGGGTGATGGTTTGGCATGAGGCTGAGGGTTGGGTTAGTGTATAGGTAGGTTATTCTGATAGAATTGAGTTGGAGGAGGCTGCAAGGATCTGCCATTGCCTGGTCTGACACACTGTGAGCATGCTGTGTTGTGGTATTGAAAAAGGTTAAACCCCAGTCATATAGGTTGCAAAACGTCATGGCTCCTGAGATTCCCAAGTTGCTTCAGGTTGGAAATTGGGTTTGTAAGGGGTGTGTTAATTTGTTGTTGTGGTTCCTTTCTCAAAACTGATTCCTACTAAGCTAGTTAATACTCTTTCCTGCCCTTTGGAGAATGGCCATTGCTGTGTTAATTGCTAGTAAATCCAGTCAACTGTAAGAGATTTAAAAATCCTCCTCAACCAATCTGGTCAAACTCTCCCATAATTAATTTTATCGGATCTCTTTTGACTTGCTCTCAAAGTAGACGTCTTAAAGGGCCCGTCCCACTGTACGAGGTAAGTCGAGAGTTCTCCCGAGTTTCCCCTGATTCGAACTGGGAGAATTACGGTAATAGCCCCTCGTAGGTACCCGGGGCTCTCGTGGATATTTTTCAACATGTTGAAAAATCTTCACGAGCTTACCGTGTTTCCCGAGTGCCTGCCGTTAGCGTTACGAGCCGCTAAGAGACGTCCCCGAGCTCCGACGTACCCGCTACGTACATTCTACGTACTTACCACGAGTTTGATTTTTTTTTTTTTTTAAACCCGGGAGAACTCTTGAATTACCTCGCACAGTGGGACAGCCCCTTAACTCCATCTACCTGGAGTCAGTTCTTCAGCCGTGGCCAGAGACATTAATCGGATTAGAACCTGGTTTGCAGAGGTGAAGGAAGATTATCTAGCCTTTACGGAATGTAGGGAACATCAGTTTCACTGTCAAATCACAAAAGTGCTCAAAGGAGGAACTCAGCAGATTACGGCATCATCTCTGGTAGGGCAATGGACGGACAATGTTTTGAGTCAGGACCTTGTAGAAAGACCCCAACCCAAAACGTTGTCTGTACATCGCCCTCCACGGATGCTGCCTGACCCCCTGTGTTCTTCCAGCACTTTGTGTTTTGCACATGGGGACGGGGTTCAGCTGCAGCATTTTACTTCACAGATTTAGCAGAGAAAGAAAGCCGGCCTTGGTAACTCTCACTGACTCCTGGTTCCATATATTGACCAGGTACACAGAAGGAAAATGCCCGATGTGGAGAATGTTTGCCCGGATTTGTCCAAGATGGTGACCAGTGTAAGGCGCCTACTGAGTGAGTCAGCTTGTACTTATTTGCGCATTTCTATTTGTCAGCTTTGATTTGAAGCAGGAACAGGAAGCAAGATCCTGACACAATATCAGTCCCTACTCCACGCGGACGATGTGACTTGCTAGAGACTCGCCCGTCACCTCTGGAAAGCAGGTTCGAATCTGATTGAGGTCTCTGGGCAGAGCTGAAGAAGTGACTGATGGAGTTCGGACGTCTACTTTGAGGTCCAACTTTGAATCTGCAGCATGAGGTGGAATTCTCAATTCGAGAGATTGAGATGGGGCAGAGTAATAGGAGGATGTAGCGGGCCATTGGGTCTGTGCTGAAAACACATTTTACCTCTCCTGAGAGTGTTCAAACTCACACACTACAGAGGAAGCTGTAACATTAACCGGGATGAAAGATTTGCTCAAACCTAACCAGCATTGTACCTGCCCTGCTTGCTTCTAATGGGCAGGTGTAGTGTTTCGTTTAGTTCCGAGATACAGCATGGAAACAAACCTTTGTCCCATCGAGTCCACACCAACCATCGATCTCCTGTTCATAGTAGTTCTATTTTATCCCACTTTCTCATTCACTTGCTGCACACTCGGGACAAGTTACAGAAGTCAATTAATTCATCTACAAACTCACATATCTTTGAGATGTGGGAGGAAACCCATGTGGTCAAAGGGAGAACGTGCAAACCCCACACAGACAGCACCCAAGGTCAGGGTAAAACCTGGGACTCTGGCACTGTACGGCAGCAGCTCTACCAGCTTGGCATCTAACCTATGCTTGTGTTAATAGGTGTAGAATATATTCATATTTTGTGGGCATGACCAGTTTTCAAATAGGAGGAAGCGGAATATGTCTCTGTGTTTCGAATCCAAACCTTTGGAATGAAAGCCTTTTGATCCTGAGATTCTCTTCAGCTGGGAGAGTGCTTGGGAGAGGAGGAGGGGCAAGTGTGGGATCTAGAAGTGACACCAGCAACACTGCGAGTCCACCAAGTCTGAGGAGGGGTCCCAACCCAAAGTGTCACCTGTCCATGTTCTCCGGAGATGCTGCTTGACACACTTTGTGTCCTTTTGTGTAAACCAGCATCTGCAGTTCCTTGTTTCTTTATTCTGTGTTATTTGGAATGGGTTTTTTTCTGCACATCTTGTTGATTTCTGTGTCCTTTCATTTAGAAGTAAGAATAAATCGACCAGCAGCAGTCCTGAATCCAAGTCGCCTTCGAGAACAGGTATCTCTCACCCCCCTTTCTTGGGACAGCAGTGTTTATTGTGGGGACGGAAATGGGAAACGAGGTATCTGGTAATTAGAATGAGCACCAATTCCACCGACACTGTGACCTGGCTGGGCTGGGTTTTATCAACGGGCACAGTCTCGATGGTGCTGAGAGGGGCCATTGAAGGCAGGAAAGCCGACCCACGGAGGTATTCAAGGGCAAGTGATGTAAGTGTGTGCAGTGTTGCATTATGTAGTTGTTACTAGATACATAGAAAATAGGTGCAGGAGGAGGCCATTCGGCCCTTCGAGCCAGACTTGGAAACTTGTTTTGGGTGTGGGCAAGTTAACAAGGCTGCCTTTTTTTCCCAGGGGCATAAATAATAAACTGTGAATTATATAAAACAAAGTTATAGAAATGTAAACAAATGCAATTTTGTTCAGGGTGGCAATGTGATATATTAGTTCCTCAGCTGCTTAATGTCCAAGTGTATAGTGCCAAACATGCCGGTGAACAGCAAGTCCCCCAGCTTCTCGGAGATCAATTAAATGTTGCCGCAACAGTCCCTAACCGAGTCATTGTGGATGGGGAGACTGTTATTACAAATATCTTAGGTGCAGATTACGCATTTGGAGAATTCGAGATGGAGAATCACAGAGTCATTTGTTGCATTCAATACATTTTAATAAGCTTTCCACAGGAAACAGTAAAACGATTACCACACAGAAACAGGCCCTTTGGTCCAACTTGCCTATACCAAACAAGATGTCCCATCTACACTAGTCCCACCTGCCCGTGCTTGGCCCATATCCATCTAAACCTTTCCTATCTTTGTACTAAGTGCAGAGTGATCGTTGCAAGACGCTAGTTAGTTGCCACTCAACTGCCCGTCATGTTGCTCGGTGTGTCGACCTTGACTCTAATGATCGGCCAATTGAGTAAAGTTCGGCAAATGTAGCCACAGAAGTGAGGCATGCCTACATGTTCCCCTACAAGAGTGTGGGGTGATGATGACTGATTATTACGCTGTGTGCCAGAGGGTGATTGTGACTGACTCATTGTGTTCTTGTTTCCAGCGCTGTATTTGGTTCTAAGTGTCTTGGGGTCAGTTCCCTTTCTGTTTGTGCTGATCCAATTTCTGCGCCACAAGTTCCAACATTCATGGGTTGTGGAGGAGCCGAGGACCCTGACAGGTATTCCCTCCGTTGCCTCCATCCATAATAAGATCGTTGCCAACACTACAGTAAATGGATGGGTTGCTGGGATGCGGAGAAAAGTACAAGCCTGGCCGTACAGAGAGCGGGGAGATCCGCAGTAGATACAATGTGTACGCTTGGCTGGCTAAGGGTAGAGATTGTCGAGAGGCTGACTGGCGCTGGGATAGACTCGGAGCACTGAAAATATGGGAAGAAGGGATAAACCAAATGTTCACAGTTCAATATTAGAGGTGGAGACATGGGCGCATAAATGCGGCGCAGTTCAACACGTTAACGGCAGATCTTGTTCAACGGAAATAATGCGTTGTTTTGATGATGTAACAGTAGGTAGATGGAGAACATACAACACAGAACAGTAGAGCACAGAGACGGGTCCCATGGCCCATAAAGTCCGGGCCGAACATGATGCCGAGATAAACTAATTTCCTCTGCCTGCATGTGATCCATATCTCTCCATTCTCTGCATATCCACGTGCCGACCTAAAAGCCTCCTAAACGCCACTACCTTATCTGCCTCCACCACCACCTATAAAAAAAACTTGCCCCGCAAATCTCCTTTAAACTTTTCCCCTCTCATATTAAACCTGTGCCCTCTAGTTTGTGACATCTCCACCCTGAGAAAAGATTCTGACTGTCTACCCTATCTATGCCATCTGATGATGCTGCATGAGGACTTCCAGTCAAGTCGAGTCAAGTTTATTCGTCACGTACACATACGAGATGTGCAGTGAAACGAAAAGTGGCAATGCTCGCAGACTTTGTGCAAAAAACAAACAAACAACCAAACAAACTACAAACAGAATGGAACAGAATCATAAATTATTTTACCTATTACATATTGTGGGAGGAAGGAAATAGGGGGGAAAAACACAGCAATTTATTTTAAAAAACAGTAGAATCGTTCTCAGTAAAGTTGGTCCCTGGTGAGGTAGGAGTCTACCGTCCTAATGGCCTCTGGGAAGAAACTCCTTCTCAACCTCTCCGTTCTCACAGCATGGCAACGGAGGCGTTTGCCTGACACTTCCAGAGGCACTTTGTAAAATATCATCTGGTAGTCATCACCAAATTGAAGCCCATGGAGCCAAAGCAACATGGACACAGAGTTGGCTGAGGGTAGGCAAAGTGAGGGGGGTGTTTGTGTCACACAAAGTTAGCAGCAGGGAGGTGGGTGGGCCACAAAGTGTGGGTCAGGGCCATGGAGGGTGGTGATGGGGGAGAGGGTGGGCCACAGTGACCCACGGTGAGGGAGGGTGGTGATGGGGGAGAGGGTGGGCTAAGTCGGAAGTACCATTTTCAGCCACAATCTCTGATCTCCGCACTCAGTAATTCATCTTTTGATGAGGAATTCTCAATCCTAACGTTTTGTGTTTCAGTTCCTGATAGTGAAGTGACAAAGAATGAAGTGAAGGCCTCGGTGAGTGTTGTGTTTTGTTGAGCTGGTCACGTTTCCATGGTAATGAGTTTTGGAATTTGATTTTTTTTTTAAATCTTCTAGTCAAATCACCGTTAGATTTCCAAGACACCTCCCTGCCACAGCTCATTGCACACATTAGAATCGTATGATATCCAATCCTCTATGAACATTGCGTAAGAAAGAACTGCAGATGCAGGATTAAATTGACGATGGACACTAAATGACAATAGACAATAGGTGCATGAGCAGGCCATTCGGCCCTTCGAGCCAGCACTGCCATTCAATGTGATCATGGCTGATCATCCCCACTCAGTACCCCGTTCCTGCCTTCTCCCCATATCCCCTGACTCCGCTATTTTAAGAGCCCTATCTAGCTCTCTTGAAAGCATCCAGAGAACCCGCCTCCACCGAGGCAGAGAATTCCACAGACTCACCACTCTCTGTGAGAAAAAGTGTTTCCTCGTCTCCGTTCTAAATGGCTTGTGTTCAACTTCCACTGATTTTTTTTTTTTTCCGTCTCCCTCTTTTTCTGACAGGTATTTGACATTCCAGCTTCGGAAGTGAAATCCGACGCTCTGATTGAAATCCCAACTCAAACACTGCCAAACAACATTAATGGGACCGGTTCCCAGATATCCCAGCCTGACGCACCAGGTGAGAGACTTTATCTGCGTGGTACCTGTCCTGGGACCCTTGCGTACAGCACAGGAATGGGCCCTTTGGCCCAACAATGTTTACGCCAAACATGGTGCCCAACTGACCTGACCTCATCTGCCTCCAAGTGCTCCATCTCCCTCCATTCCCCGCAAATCCATGTGATTTTTAAACACGACTATCGTATCTGCCTCAACCACCACCCCTGGCAATGTGTTTAAGCCTCGCCCCACCCACTGTGTGAAAAAACTTGCCCTGCACATAGAAACATAGAGAAATAGGTACATTAGTAGGCTATCCGGCACTTCTTGCCAGCACCGCCATTCAATATGATCATGGCTGATCATCTAAAATCAGTACCCCCCTGTACACCCCCCCCCCCCCCCCCCCCTCACTGATGATAGTGGATATTTCCGCCCCTGGGAAAAAGCTCTGGCTTTCTACCCTATCTGTGCCTCTCATAATTTTGTATACTTCTGTCAAGCCTCCCCTCAAACTCCGATGTTCCAGAGAAAACATTCCAAGGCCATCTGACCTCTCCCTGTAGCTGAAACCCTGTAATCCAGGCAGCTTCCGGTAAACCTCCTCTGCACCCTCTCCAAATCTTCCACATCTTTCCTGTAATGGAGCGTGCAGAACTGCACACAATACATCAGACATCATGGAGAGGGCTTTACACTGGATCTAACCCACTATTCCAGGATAGGCACAAAATGCTGGAGTAACTCAGCGGGTCAGCCGGCATCTCTGGAGAACAGGCATAGGTGACATTTCAGGTCGGAACCTTCTGAGGTAGGTTGAGGAGCACATTACTGAGAGGTGGGCCCATGGGAGGGTCTCTGGAGAGGTGGATATACTACAGGGGGGTGGGTACAGTGTGTGTGTGTGTGTGGGTGGTGGTGTGTGTGTGTGTGTGTGTGTGTGTGTGTGTGTGTGTGTGTGTGTGTGTGTGTGTGTGTGTGTGTGTGTGTGTGTGTGTGTGTGTGTGTGTGTGTGTGTGTGTGTGTGTGTGTGTGTGTGTGTGTGTGTGTGTGGTTAGGTAGACTACAGGTTTAAGAATAAGGAGTAAGCCATTTAGAACGGAGACGAGGAAACACCTTTTCTCACAGAGAGTAGTGAGTCTGTGGAATTCTCTGCCTCAGAAGGCGGTGGAGGCCGGTTCTCTGGATGCTTTCAAGAGAGAGCTAGATAGGGCTCTTAAAAATAGCAGAGTCGGGGGATATGGGGAGAAGGCAGGAACGGGGTACTGATTGGGGATGATCAGCCATGATCACATTGAATGACTCACATTGAATTGGCTCGAATGGCCTACTCCTGCACCTATTGTCCATTGTCTACAGGGAGATTGGTACACATGTGGAAGTCAGCAGGGTGTAGTGAGGTGGGCAACATCTGAGTGTGGGCTTTCTCATTCCAGTCTCCATGCCCCTCAGCGGAAGAACTTTGTATCAGATCATCAACGTGGTGCCCGTGCGGAGGTGGAAGGAACTGATGCGTTTGCTGGAGCTGAAGGAGAGCGAGATGGAACGGATCGAGATGGATGTGGCCTACTCCAGAGAACGGCAGTATGAGATGCTCCGACAGTGGAGCCAACGACAGGCGGCCTCCATGGAGTCCCTGTACCAGGCCTTGGAGATCATGAACTTGACTGGACTAGGAGAGGAACTGAAAACCAACCTGCTCAACCACTCCAACTCTCTCCATTAATCGAAGGTTGACACAAAATGTTGGAGTAACTCAGCGGGACAGGCAGCATCTCTGGCTGGATGGAACGGGTGACATTTCGGGTCGAGACCCTTCTTTCTCCCCATTAATCCCCTGCCCATCGCAATATTTGGATACCACAGATTACGATGTCAAATCCACTGTCCTAGAAAGACAGCACCAAAAGTGATCAACGTGAGGTCTAGCTTGTCCTGCAGCCGAGAAATATTGGTAAAACCTGAATTTTAGGGCATGGTTTTAGTAATTTACTTGCATGACAGTAGAGGAATCTGGGATCAGTAGATTCCCAATCCTGGACAAGATCCATGGAGTACCCAAGGGCTAACCTGGAGGCAAGTCATCTGAGCTGAGGGCTACTGATTCAGAGGACTTGGTCAGCTCCAGGGCCTCTGATTAACATATAAGATTGTTAAGGGCTTGGACACGCTGGAGGCAGGAAACATGTTCCCGATGTTGGGGGAGTCCAGAACCAGGGGCCACAGTTTAAGAATAAGGAGTAAGCCATTTAGAACGGAGATGAGGAAACACTTTTTCTCACAGGGAGTGGTGAGTGTGGAATTCTCTGCCTCTTAGGGCGGTGGAGGGAGGTTCTCTGGATGCTTTCAAGAGAGAGCTGGATAGGACTTAAAAATAGCAGAGTCAGGGGATATGGGGAGAAGGCAGGAACGCGGTACTGATTGGGGATGATCAGCCATGATCATATTGAATGGCGGTGCTGGCTCGAAGGGCCAAATGGCCTACTCCTGCACCTAGTGTCTATTGTCTGTCTGACTTGGGGGCTCACATACAGTATCAAACATTCGTCTCGCTTCTCAGTCTGGATTTCGGAGAGTTGGAATGCGTGATGTGAGGGTTACACAGGTGATGTGATGGTGTGGGAGTGGGCGTGGAAGGTTGGAGGTTGTTCGAGCATGGTGGCGAGGTATTTGGATGCCTTTCTGCCTGGTTCTATGTGCTGGCTCCAGCCACATCTGGAACCCCCTAGAATCACTGGCAATTGATCAATATTATCGGAGCTCCAAGGATCGGAAGGGTCGGTTTCACCAGTCGTCCCAGAGCTTGCTGCGGCCATGCAGTCAGGCCAGTCGAGCTGTGGAGTACAGGCTTCAAATGGAGGTGCAGAGACAAGGCCCGAAATATTCATGATTTTGTTTACAGATAAATGGCAGAGATGTTCCACGTGTCTGGATTAATCCCAGTTTAAATTTCAGTGGTGATAAATATGAATATAAAAATGGAAGCAAACTCAACTCATTATTAGGACTGTCCATTACTCTGATACTGATTTTTTTTTTTGTAGCTTCTTTCACAACCAAAATTGGAATAACAAGCAGATATTCTGTTTAAGGTTTGGTCAGACCAATGTACACTGTGAGCACACAGCAATATTTTATTTCTGTACAATACCAAAAGGGAAGGCTTGTTATTCATGGGCATCCAGGATTGTGTGTCCCGTTATTTCTTCAGAGAGGAAAGAAGACTGAGGAGCGGGTCATAGACCGCCGTAAGCAGGGCTGGAAGGCAAGGTGTATGCCCCATCGAGGTTGGCTGCAGAGGTTTTGCAGGGCAATCGCTCTACAAAGCCTTGAGCGCACTACACTGGGCATCAACGGAGTGGGGAGGAGAAGAGCCACCAAGAACACCACAGAGACAGCGGAGAACAGCCTGGGTCAGGAGAGCAGGTCCATACGGAGGGGCAAATGCCACCTGAACACGTCGTGGTCTGATCAACCACAGCTGGGTCGCCTGGGTGGGGGTGTCTGATGTTGAAAGACCCGAAACACCCGATGACCCCAGGTTACATCACTGATCATGTGCTCAGGAGCATCAATAGATGTTTTTTTTATCAATCAATTTTATGAAAACTGAACTGGCAAAATAGTCAGCTAGAAAGCCCCTGGCATCTGCTGCCCTCATGTGGTCATTGTGTGTATACATCTCCAACCTTTTATAAGGTACCCCACGTAAGGCTGCTAAAAAAAGATAGGAGCCCATAGCATTAGAGGCAAGATGCCAGCATGGATAGACGACGGGCTGACTGGCAGATAGTGGGAATAAAAGGGGCCATTCCTGATTGGCGACTAGTGGTATTCCACAAGGGTCAGTGTTGTGTCTGCTACTTTTCACGTTATGTGTTAATGATCTGGATGATGGAGTTGATGGACTTGTGGCCAAGTTTACAGATGATACAAAAATAGGTGGAGGGGTAGGTAATGTTGAGGAAGCAGGAGGTCTGCAGAAGGGCTTGGAAAAGTTAGGAGAGTGGGAAATGGAATACAGCATAGAAAAGTGTACAGCCATGCACTTCCGTGGAAGGAATAAAATCCAAGACTTTTTTCTAAATGGAGAGAGGGGATTCAAAATTGAGAGTTGCTGAGGGACTTGGGAGTGCCCGGGGCAGGATTCCTAAAAGCTTAATTTACTGGTCGAGTTGGTAGTAAATGCAATGTTCTTTTCGAGAGGACTAGAATATAAAAGCAAGGATGTAATGTTGAGGCTTTATAAGACACGGGTTAAACCACATTTGGAGCGTTGTGAGCAGTTTTCGACCCCGTATCTGAGGAAGGATGTGCTGGCATTGGAGAGGGTCCAGAGGAGGTTTAGGAGAATGATCCCGGGGACAATTGGGTTAGCATATAACGTCCTCACTTGCGTTTAGAAGGATGAGAGGGGTCTCATTGAAACCTACTGAATAATGAAAGGCCTGGATAGAATGGATATGGAGTAAAAGGAATAAAAGGACGTACCTTTAGAATGGAGATGAGGAAAGGGTGGTGAATCCGTGGAATTCATTGCCGCATGCCGCTGTGGAAGCCATGTCATTGGCTATTTTTTTGTTTTAAAAGTGGAGCTTGATAGGTTCTTGATTATTTATGGGTGAAGGCGGGAGAATGGGGTTGAGAGGGAAAAATAAAACCGTCATGACTCGATGGGCCGAATGGCCTAATTCTGCTCCTATGTCTTATGGTTGACCGCACGGAGACACAAGGAACTGCAGATGCTGGGGTTGTGATCAAAACACAAAGAACCGCATCCATCTCAGTACTACTCTCAGATACTTCCAATAGCATTGAAGAACATGAATGAAGACATTGGTCAAACACCAGGCTAGTCCTGCTGTTACTAGGACTTCACTGGTGAGTTCACCTGGGGGTGCAGGTGGATGCAGATGCATTAGTGACATTTAAGAGACTAGTGGAATGGCACATTGAGGAAGAAGGATTATGCATAGGCAGATTTTGGCATTGTATTCCAATACACATTGTGGCCAAATGCCCTGGTCCTGTGCTGTACTGTTCTATGTCTAGTACAACCAACATCTGTATGTGTAGTTTCTGGACAGTGTGCTCTCACCCACCAAGTTCCCAAGTAGGGATGAAGGGAAGGAGCATGGGGTAACACTATCATAATAGCATGGGGCTTCGCAATAACACCGACTCACCAACTGTACCCATGTTAAACATTGGTGAATGGTTTGGATGTAAAGGAAGCCATTTCAATCCCCATTATTTCTATAAAACATACAAATTAGTACAAAAGTATTTATTGTGTGCAAGTATACAGAAAAAAGCTTATTTATATCAACCACACTATCATCCCTTGTATATTCACTATTCTTTCATTTTATTACGAGAGACAGAGAGAGAGAGAGAGAGAGAGAGAGAGACACACAGAGAGAGAGAGAGACACACACAGAAACACAGAGAGAGAAACAGAGACAGAGAGACAAGCGAGAGACAGAGAGACAGATCAAGACTGTGAGAGAGAGAGAGAGAGACAGAGAGAGAGAGAGAAGTATGAGAGATCAGGAGAAACTACAAGAGAGAAGGTAAATTAAAGGAATGGAAAAAGTTGAGGGCTGGAGAGACAGATAAGCTATGAAAGAACAGTGAAGATGGTGTTGGATGCGAGGGGGAAGTGAAAAGATGTTGATTTAAAATCACTATTTGCTCCGTAATAATTCTGAAATTAACTGCATTTATATAGATTTACATTCATATGTACATTTGCTATTTTTAGCCCCGTGTGTGTAATGGAATACCTGTCGAAGCTACTTTCAGATGATGTTTGATGAAGTTGCGTTAGTTTCAGAAAGTTGGAGTGTATAAAAAAAACTATCATGAGCTCATTAACTGTCCAAAGAGGGAACAGTGCAGGGCCTGACATGAAATGGACCCCTGCACATGGAACGTCACAACTTCACCGGATGGAGCTCAGTAGGAGCAGGGTAGAACTAGGAAGATATGCAAGAGGTGCGACTCTGCACTTTGGAGAAAAGTTGTCGGGATGATCTGACTAAAATCGATGTGGTGATGAAGAAATGGACTGTTTTTGAGTTGAGTTTTGTTCTAATTCCATGAGATCGGAAACATCAGCCGCATAGTCCCTTGACTTTCCTCAAGACAACCCATCCATCCTGAGCATCCAGCTCGCTGGAGTAGGAAGTTCCAAATTGAAGACTTTGCTTTTCATCAATTTTGTCAACAACTGCTCCTTCCCCTGAGCTCCAGTTCCAGGCTCCTCCTTCAGGTGACACTATCCCTCTTCAAGCCCACAGATGATTCCATCAGTTTGATTCCTTGATTCCATCAGTGGCTGGTGGAATCAAGGGATATGGAGAGAAGGCAGGCACGGGTTATTGATTGGGGACGATCAGCCATGCTCACAATGAATGGCGGTGCTGGCTCGAAGGGCCGAATGGCCACCTCCTGCACCTATTTTCTATGTTTCTAGATCATCCTGTTCTTTAAATCCCCTCAGGCATCTCTGCCCATTTGACTTCAATTGTTTGGGGAATATGGGGGTCACCAGGATGTACAAGATCCAATTTACCTTGGGTTAGAATGTCGGATGGCATTACCTTCGGGGAATAGAGCAGCACTAGTGGTGGGGGAACATTGCCTTGTTTCTGGCAGGGGCAGGTACTACATGTGTCCCCTTCATTAACCGGGTGCAAGACAGAGCCATGGTAACGGAATCTCCCATGTCTTTATCCTCCTGCAGGCTACCTGAGGATTTGGGTGAAGAGGATAGTGGAATAAATCGTGACACGTGGAGAGTTTCACTGGGTGAGACAGGTTGGATGAGGGCAGATATCCCTCCTTGCTGCTTGCCCGCTGCTGTTGCGAGTGGACTAAGCAGCGTCTTGCGTGTCGATGGGGGAACACCACGCTTTTATTGGCCTCAGTAACACTGTGTGAATGGTTCACCCTTGTCACAATGATAAGAGCTGCTCGTTTTTAAAATCAACTGCAGCTCTGAAGATCCCAGCAAGTTCTCCATTCCCCGGCACTGGGTCCATGTTGGGTGAGGATGAAATTTCACGGGCGGGGGGGGGAGGTGGGGAGGGGGGATGAGCACCAACCAGCAAGTTAGACAGGAGCCTCATTCCAAGCCCTCCAGAGGCTTCAGCACAGAGATCCAGGCCATTGTGTGGCCCTCATTCCACACTCAGTAAACATTCCCAGATGTGTCTTGAACGGGAAGATGCGACTCCTTCCCTTCCTCCTGATGTGGCACCGAGTTGTCCAGCCAGCTGGCCTGGGGCATCGCCACCACAGAAGAACCATTCTCCTTCCACTTCTCCGAATCCGAATCCCTCTGTTCCTCCTGGATTGGGAACCCCTCATCCAGTTCAATCCCCTGCTCCTCCTCGGGAGTGCGACTCTGGTCCACATCCAACCCTGGGCCAGAGGACTTGTCCTCCTGACAATGGTAGCAGTTGACGAAACACTTGCCGGTGTTTATCGTAACGCTCACCGTTGGGTTTCCGCTGAATTCCATGATGGGTGACGGGGTTCCTGAACAAAGACACACCAATCAGTGCTGACAAACCAACCACCGTATCACAAGAGCAATGGATTCAGGGGAATAGCCTTTCATAGGGACTACTGGATTCAGGGGCATCACATCGCTTGGAACTCCAGTGGGCACAGCCTCTGAATGGAAGCCACCTTATCAGGGGAGATGACCTCTCAATTAACTTGATGAAGGGACCAAGCCTGTACAGGATCAAGGCACCAATTTCCTAAAGTGGCAATCCACAGAAAGCAACTTTCATCTCATACTGAGGGTAGTTGAGTAGGCTCATGCACCAACACACTGGTGAATCAAACACTGGGCAGTTCTCTTCTTTGCCTAGTCCTACATCAATGCCTCCCGAGCAAACGTTTGTGGCCTGACGCTTGGTTTGTGGATATTGGGCCAGGCCGGGATCAGATGTGGAGATAGAGTCAGCACTTGACTCTCCATGTCCACACTGCTCTGGCCCGGGTACAGATTTAGTGTAAACTCCATGAACCTGGTCTTATCCTACCTGAGCTGGGCCGGGATTCCCGGCTGATGTATCCCTGGTCTTCTTGACAATCCGCCTGTGAATCATTCTTCAAAAGAGCAACGTGAGTCTGCAACTGATCCTCCTCCTTCAGGCCGTTCTTCCTGGCGTCTCGTGACTCCTCACTGCTGGACCTGGACAATGAAGAGCCCAGTGACCCTGCTCCACCATTCTGCTCCCAGCTCCTGCTCCCAGGCACCTGCTTGGCTTCAGTCTCGCTAATTAAACAGGTCGTCTCTACTTGGGCCACATTCTCCGGAGGCTGGTGGAGGAAGTCAATGGTTAATTAAAAGCATCTCAACAGTATCATCACTTTCTCTCTATCCTTCTCCCCAAACCCCCCCCCACCCCACACACCAATGATCAGCACCCTGTCCCTTGGACAAGAGGAAAGGAATGGCACACTTTAATATCAAATCTGCTCTCATTATATAATTTTATGTAGTCTGTGTATTCACTGGCCTTCAAGTTACCACTGAACTCCTGATCTCCCACTATTGGAACAGAGCATTGTGCATGGTCGGAATGCCGTGCTGGGGCCCCTTGTGGCGGGAGGTCAGCACTGATCAGACCCCGAGAGTGGACACTCCTGTCGCCTCCAGTGATGTGTGGAGTGGGGTGTGCTCATTCACCCTGTGCTCTAGTTTCCCCCCCACACACTGTGGGCCTGCGAGTTGGTAGGTTAATTGGCCTCTGTAAATCATATCTAGTGCATCGGTGAGTGTTAGAAACTGGGGGAGTTGAGAATAAGGGGAGAATTTAAAAAAAATGGGGTTAAAGAATTATGAATACAACCGAGTGGCTGAGGGTCGATGGGGACTCGATGGACTGAAGGCCTGTTTCCGTGCTACAATCTCTCTCTCTCTGGCCCTGTTGCCTGAGCTTGGTCAGTGGGCTCACATGCATTGACAGAGAACTTTAATCCTTACCACTTCATCTTTTGGATCAGGCGTCCGTCCTGTGGGAACAACAAAGAAAAAACAGAGTTAAATCAACGATGTAGGGTGGATGAGGAGTACAGGTTGTAATCCAGGATGCCAGGCCCAGCTGTGGGGGAACAACAGTGGAGGAACGTTCCCTATTCCCAAATGACATCCGTTATTTATTCTTGAATGGAACGTTGACATCACTGACAAAACCATTCGGTTTGACAGTTGTGAGTCACCTTGTTGAATTGCGGCCATTTTGGAGCCGCAGAATTTTGGCCCAGTGACAATGATGAGACTGTAACACATTTCCAAGGGAGGCCGTTCTGTCTTATGAAGAAAGACTGGATAGACTTGGTTTATACTCTCTAGAATTTAGGAGATTGAGAGGGGATCTTATAGAAACTTACAAAATTCTTAAGGGGTTAGACAGGCTAGATGCAGGAAGATTGCTCCCGATGTTGGGGAAATCCAGGACAAGGGGTCACAGCTTAAGGATAAGGGGGAAATCCTTTAAAACCGAGATGAGAAGAACTTTTTTCACACAGAGAGCGGTGAATCACTGGAACTCTGCCACAGAGGGTAGTTGAGGCCACAGTTCATTGGCTATATTTAAGAGGGAGTTAGATGTGGCCCTTGTGGCTAAGGGGATCAGAGGGTATGGAGAGAAGGCAGGTACGGGATACTGAGTTGGATGATCAGCCATGATCATATTGAATGGCGGTGCAGGCTCGAAGGGCCGAATGGCCTACTCCTGCACCTAATTTCTATGTTTCTATGTTTCTATGCATCTCGGTGGGGAATCTGCAGGTGGTGGTGATGTTACTGAGCACCAGCTCCAGGCTCCAGTACTGCGGTGGAGCTGCAGGCTTGAGTGGAGCTGCTGAAGCAGCCTTGGCGAGTTGCTGCTCTGCATTTTGCACTCGCACATGTGGTTGGAGGGAGTGAACATCTACAATGGCCAGTCTGATGGCCCGCTTTGTCCTGGAATGTGTACGGATGCAGCAAGGGTCGGCTCAAGAAGGAAGTACCTCCCGTAGTTGTCTATCTCTCTATATCACCATCTATATCTCTTGTTTCCCTTTCCCCTGACACTCAGTCTGAAAAGAAGGGTCTCGACCTGAAACGTCACATATTCCTTTTCTCCAGTGATGCTGCCTGACCCGCTGAGTTACTCCAGCTTTTGGTGTCTGTCTCAAGTATTGGGGAGTCGGGAGGTGAATCAGCTGCCCAATAATTTTGCTTATGTGACGAACTTTGCGGTGAGCAATGCGTTGGGCCACAAGGATAGATGGTGGAGGATGGTTCCTGTGATTCCAATTGTCCACAGTGCATCGTGGTTGCCTCAGAGTTAGTCTCCACAAGGATGGTGATCAATTGCAGGCTGATGCAGCAGCAACAGGTAGGATTGGTGAGTCAAGGTTGAATAGGCTCATCCTTCACATAGGTTCTTTCATTGTCAGCAGCAGGAACTCAACCAATGAGTTACTCCTGACTACACGCATTCGAGTCGCTAATCTAGAGTGCACTTTACTGCTTCTTGCACCTGGTGCCCAGCAGTCGAAGTAAAGGGCCTGTCCCACGGGCATGCGAACTGCATGCAGCAAGCGCGACCAAACCGGAAGCGGGGTCCGCGCGGAGGTCGAGTGAGTGACGTGAAGTTCGACCGAAGTCCGCGGGAAGTTCGTGCGTGACGTACGGCGTAAAGACGCTGCGTACGGCGTCGAGGCGGCTGCGTGTCGGCAGGCCGTTGCCGCACGGAATTTTTGGACACGGTCAGTTTTTCGGAGCCCCGCACAATGTCGGGACCAGCTCTGCACAACTCCATATGGCTCCGGCGATCGAAGTGGGACTGGCCCCGCGAGGCCGTACGGCTCAAGCGACCACGTTAGGTTGCGCTAGCCGGGTGGAGTCACAAGCTCGTGGGACAAGCCCTTTACATCTCTCGGCTTAACCAGGGCAGTCGATAATCAGGAGAGCTTATCCTTGTCTATTTAAGTTAGTGCCACAAGGGTTCTACAGAAGACACTGATGTCTCCCACAGCCACTTTTCCTGACTACAGTATGAACCACTGGTGGATTTGTCCTGCTGGTCAGACTGGACATCCCCAGCAATCGGGGCAGATCACCACGATCTGGTGGACATCTCTCCCAATTGAGGCCAATGTTTCCTGACGTTCATGATGAAGAATTTACAAAGATGACTGTCTCCGGGGAGATTTGCATTTCCGATTGCACATTCAGGCCATGAATTGGTATGAGCAAGTGGTTTGTTCAGCCAAGTAAGTGGTACAAGTCAAGGTTGTTGTGGGAGCTCGGAGCCAGGCAGGGAGAGGGGGTTGACATTGTGAACCAGGTGGCCAGACAATGAGTTCAAGCTGCCACCCCGGGTCCTGAACACATTGCAGATCACAGGCATTCACTGTCAGATAGGCTGGGCATTCCACACACAGGCAGTGGCTGCGATGGCCACCAGAGGGCAGGCCGTTGCAGAGACTCAAGGCCACAAGGTGGCTCTTAGGGCTAATGGAATAAATGGATTTGGGGGGGAAAAGCAGGAACGGGATACTGATTTTAGATGATCAACCGTGATCATATTGAATGGTGTGCTGGCTTGAAGGGCCTACTCCTGCACCAATTTGCCTAAGTTTCTCTATTTCTTTGACTTACTGTACCTTTTCTCTTGTGAAGGAGACAGACTGTAGCCACAACGACCAAAACGATTAAGGCCAAACCCCCAAAGCCAATACCTGGAAAATAACAAAAGCAAGTTCAATATTAACACTGAGACAAATCAACGCGAGGGACAGTTTGGTGAGATCACTGCGTTACCAAGGGCTGCACAGTGTTGCAGCGGGTAGAGCTGCTGCCTCACAGCGCAAGAGACCCGGGTTCAATCCTGACCTCAGGTGCTATCTGTGGCTTCTCCCAGTGACCGTGTGGATTTCCTCCGGGTGTTCCAGTTTCTTCCCACAACCCAAAGACGTGCTGGCTTGTAGGTTAATTGGCTTCTGTTAATCGCCCCAAGTGTGTAGGGAGTGGATGTGAAAGTGGGATAAATCTGAACCAGTGTGATTCATGGATGATGTGATCTTGGTGGGACAAAGGGCCTGTTTCCACGCTGTATCTCTGAACTAAACCATGGCCTTGGATCAGAGGTTGTTGGGTTTCATCTGATTTGATGGCGAGCTGCAAGGCCATGGCCGGAGTGGGACACCACTGTGATGAGTTTGCGGCTCAGAGGCCGCACAGTCCAACCAGCCTCCCCCACCCCAGGGCAGAGGGATGTGGACACCTCCACCACTCCTGCAAGGAGGTCCCATCCCTCATAGGGGATGGAGTCTGCTGGGAGAGACACCAGGTCAAGTAAACTTCCAAACTCACCCAGCAACCAGGGACGAGAAAGAATGTGCGGGGGGGGCTTGCCGCCTGTGGCAAGAGTCTTGTTTATTGGTTCCACAGTAGTGTCAGGTGTGTCCTGGACAGTGAGACAAAACAGGCCGTGTGTCAACACCAAGGCTTTAAGCAAACCCTGAATAACCCAGAGCAAGGTTGATGAGACTGAGATTGAATAAGTTAGGTCTTTATTCTCTGGAGCGCAGAAGGTTAAGGGGGGGACTTGATAGAGGTCTTTAAAATGATGAGAGGGATAGACAGAGTGGATGTGGACAAGCTTTTCCCTTTGAGAATAGGGAAGATTCAAACAAGAGGACATGACTTCAGAATTAAGGGACAGAAGTTTAGGGGTAATATGAGGGGGAACTTCTTTACTCAGAGAGTGGTGGCGGTGTGGAATGAGCTTCCAGTGGAAGTGGCGGAGGCAGGTTCATTGGTATCATTTAAAAATAAATTGGATAGGCATATGGATGAGAAGGGAATGGAGGGTTATGGTATGAGTGCAGGCAGGTGGGACTAATGGAAAAAAAGTTGTTCGGCGCGGACTTCGTGCTGTTTCCGTGCTGTAATTGTTATTTGGTTATATGGACTGCCTTACTCTGAATGGTCCACTGACCTGTACAGTGATATCAGCCAATAGCAAGAGAGGGGAGCTCATACCTGTGGCAGAGGGGTACCACCTGCACCCGTTGCAACGATGGTCCTCGGAGTCGGGGACCGTGGCTGTAGTTCATCACCGCAAACTGCATCTTCCCTGCTGTTTCCCTCGTGTAAAATCTCTCTCCCCAGCGCTGCACACCTGCATACCAAGTGGCACATCAAACCTTGTGCATTCCTCAAGTGAAGTCCGAGGCAACAAATGAAAGCAGCAGGTGGGAAACCCAATACAAACTGCAGCAAACCCCCAAACAAATTACAATATCCTGCAGTTTCCAAAATCCATGCTTTCCCCTTGACATGTTCCCACCCACATGTATGTTGTATGAATCAGCTGCTTGTGGGCACATGTGACCTTTCCTTTCCCAATATCAAAACCAAGCTGTCTTGTGCTGGGAGTAATTGATGGAGTGGTGTAGCTTTATCTTGTAGTCGGCCCATGATGTATCTCAGGCACACAAAAGTGCTGGAGAAACTCAGCGGGTGCAGCAGCATCTTTGGAGCGAAGGAAAAAGGCAACGTTTCGGGTCGAAACCCTTCGGGGTATCTCATTGTCTATCTGAGACCACCTCTGTCTCCATGAGGAGCAGAGTAGTAACTTCTCAGAAAGCCGTAAACATCAGCATAATGCAATGAAACACTTACTTAATGTGCGGTCTGCAGGTCTCGGTGGCAGAGATTTTGTCAGAGAATGTTCCAGAAGCACATGGAGCACATTTTACATCAGCGTCTTTATTTCCTAGAATTCATAAACAGAAAATTAAACCTTGCAGGAACATCCTACCCTCATGAAGCCCAGTTATCCCCAAACGTGATCTGACCATACCTTGCTCGATGACACCAAAACCATCCTTGCATTCATGGTATTTCAGGCAACGGTTACACGTCCTGTCAGAAGGATCAATGCAGTAGAAGCCCTGGCGGCAGTGACACACCCTCATGGTGGTCGGTGTGCAGGGCTGGTTCTCTTCCTGGTCTGTAGTAGAGGGGTGCGGAGGAAGACATTAGGATGCGATTTGTACAACTTCCATGGAACGATGCATCTTGTATCTCACACGATGCTGATTCCGGGCGGCCCATCCAAAACCAAACCCTCCACTAGCTGCCACAAGTCGAATAACTAATGTACCTTCACAGGCGCTAAGATATACTCAAGATAACAACTTCCATTCATACAGCACCAAGTCGGGGTAGAAGATTGCAACCTTCACGTGGTCCACCCTGTTTCGACTAATGCAATCAACCCAGACGTGCACAAACAATTAGATCAAATAGAACAGGTTGACTTGCAACTTTAGACTGTGCACGCCATACGCAAGAAGAAGTACCAAGACCTCAGCAACATTCAACATCCATTTACACATATCTATTGTGCCATGCCAATCTGTAGCACAGCAAAATATCCCAAACAAAAGACCTGTCCGAGCACATTATTGCAGCAGATAACTAAAGGTTTGGTGAAGGAGATATGTTTGAAGGCAAACCCTAATGGGGGAAAGAGGGGTGGAGGTAGACAGAGTCGGGGAGGAAATGTTGGAACTTAGGCCCCAGGCATTGACGGCAAGATTGACGAGGTGATTCCCGAATCGAAGACCCAGGATTATAGAGAAGAGCAGAACAAGAATGATTATTGGGCGAGGCCAGGAGTTGATCAAAACGATACTGGGTAGACAAAAATGCTGGAGAAACTCAGCAGGTGAGGCAGCATCTATGGAGCGAAGGAAATAGGTGACGTTTCGGGTCGAGACCCGAAACGTCACCTATTTCCTTCGCTCCATAGATGCTGTCTCACCCGCTGAGTTTCTCCAGCATTTTTGTCTACCTTCGATTTTTTCCATCATCTGCAGTTCCTTATAAAACAAAATGATACTGGAGCTCGATTCTATAGAAAAGAAAAAGCAAAGGCCGTGACCGAATGTTTTTTTCAAAGTCCGGAACGATTTATTAGAATGGTGAGCAACACTTTACTTCCATTTGTAGAGAGGCTGTGACTAAGGGCCCTTATGGAAGTCACTAACCAAACCAATTGGGAATTCAGTCTTTACCCAAAGAATGGTCAGAATGTGCCATTTGCTATCATACGTAGCGGATGAAAATGACAATGTTGCATTTGGCAAAACCTAGCTGAGTGCATTTGGAAGAACGTGAGTAAAAGAAATGCTGAAGGGTTTTTTTCTAGGAGAGGGAGGAACAGACTAGTTCAGCGCAAGTCAGATGGCTAAATGGCCAGTTTCTATGCTGTGGGATCATGCCATTTTGTATGGAGAAAACTGAATCCAAGGGCACTTTGAAATCGCATCAGAGAAACCAACTGATTCGGGACAAGAATGGGATGGATTAGTGTGACTTAGAGGAGGGATATGGATGCCAATTACACCCCCACTCATCTGTATCCACCCATCACTCTGCCTCAGAGGGCGGTGGAGGCAGGTTCTCTGGATGCTTTCAAGAAAGAGCTAAATAGGGCTCTTAAAAATTGCGGAGTCAGGGGATATGGGGAGAAGGCAGGAACGGGGTACTGATTGGGGATGATCAGCCATGATCACATTGAATGGCGGTGCTGGCTCAAAGGGCCAAATGGCCTCCTCCTGCACCTATTGTCTATTGTCTACTTGCCAGACTTTGTCCCACCCCCATCTCACTTTTCCGCCAGCTCTCTCCCCCTGCTCGTATCAGACTGAAGAAGGGTCCCGACCCGAAACGTCACTTATTTATTCTCCCCACAGATGCTGCCTGACCCGCTGAGTTCCTCCAGCACCGTGTCAGATTGGTTCAGATGTTCTTGGTGTTTGTCCAAGTTACTCTCTGTGGGGAAACTGCAAATCATTGTTCATTTGGCAGCACAATTTGGCTGAACACATGGCAATTGTCGCCTGCATTCATGGACAGACAAGGGAAGGAGCCTTTCATGTTTAACAGCGGTATCACCTGGTCAGAGCGGTTCGGACAGCGTTGAGAGTGTGTAGCACAGCTCAGGGGTTGGGGAAAGAAAGCAAGGGAGGCTGTTCCACGCTGAACTCCCAGATTGTCATTAATTTTCACAATTACAAGGCATTCCAGGTAAAGTCTGGAGAAAATCCTTGTGATTCCTAAGGTGGGGGATGACAGCCCGGAATATCCTCTTCCCAAGTGAGAATCAGTCATGTGCTGCATCAAGCAGCCATTCCCAAGGCATTGGCAGCACAGTCTTCTCTGACTCACTCCCTGAGCTAAAGGCAGAGGGTCAGGTGATGATGCATGGACCAACCAACGTATGATAGGGATGCAAGGGTGAAGTTCATGCTTATTCCATGGATTGTTGTGTAGATTAGTGAGGATGTGTCACCCCACCTTCCTCCCAATAGACAATAGGTGCAGGAGTAGGCCATTTGGCCCTTCGAGCCAGCACTGCCATTCAATGTGATCATGGCTGATCATCCCCAATCAGTACCCCGTTCCTGCCTTCTCCCCATATCCCCTGACTCTGCTATTTTTAAGAGCCCTATCTAGCTCTCTCTTGAAAGCATCCAGAGAACCGACCTCCACCGCCCTCTGAGGCAGAGAATTCCACAGACTCACAACTCTCTGTGAGAAAAGGCGTTTCCTCGTCTCCGTTCTAAATGGCTTACTCCTTATTCTTGAACTGTGGCCCCTGGTTCTGGACTCCCCCCAACATCGGGAACATGTTTCCTGCCTCTAGCGTGTCAAAACCCTTAACAATCTTATATGTTTCAATGAGAACGCCTCTCATCCTTCTAAACTCCAGAGAGCCCAGCTGCTCCATTCTCTCAGGATATGACTGTCCCCGATCCCGGGAATTAACCTTGTAAACCTACTCTGCACTCCCTCAATAGCAAGAATGTCCTTCCTCAAATTTCGGGGAACAAAACTGTAGACAATACTCCGGGTGTGGTCTCACTAGGGCTCTGTACAACTGCGGAAGGACCTCTTTGCTCCTATATTCGATTCCTCTTGTTATAAAGGGCAACGTGCCATTCGCTTTCTTCACGCTGTACCTGCATGCTTATATACTTTAACCCCCTCACGTACCATCCGAGCACTGAGCTGCACATCCCTTGCATTTTCTTCATCCTGTGCCAATATGCCGTGAACTGCTTCTCCCCGCAGGGCTTGCATTGTGTGTCCATCTCCTTCGTGCAATGCTGGACCACACGGGTACCTGAAACACAGACAAGATCGCGTAAACCAGTGGCACGCTGCCGTCCAAGATCAGAAACTCTGAGCCAGAGGCAGCAAATCCCAGCTTGTGCATCAGCTAAACGGACTTTCAACCCAGTCCACAGGAGGAACCTGAAGTGAGGATGCTGGCGAGGGGGTGGGGTGGGGGGGTGATGGTGGAGGCAGATGCGATACTGCTGTTTAAGAGGCATGTGGACAGGTACATGGATGTTCAGGGAACGGAGGGATACGGATCAAGTACAAGCAGAGGGGTTTAGTGAAGAAGGGTCCCGACCTGAAACGTCACCCCTTTTCTCCAGAGATGCTGCCTGGCCCGTTGAGTTACTCCAGCTCTTTGTGTCGAGCTTCAGTCTATCTAAGCATCATGTTTGGCACGGACATTGTGGGCCGAATGTTCCTGTTCTACGTCTGTGTGATCTTTCATCTTAGACTCTCAACAAAAAGCGAGGGCCCGGGTTAGACCAGGAGATGGTGTCAAGTTTTGCCTAACCCCTTGCATTCCTGAAAGTGTTAATGATTTGTGCTAAACCAGACTTGGATGCTTCGATTTCCTGAAGACAAGGAGTTTCTCATTTACGGTATCGCTCTCTCTCAGATGCGCAATCACGCCCCGGTTCCTCAATTGTCATTTCCTGAATGTTTTGCAAACATTTCCTATTCTCGGAGCTGGCGATGAACACAGAACACAGATCTCTCGGAGCCAGAGAGAGGGGGAGGGGGGGGGGGGGGGGGGGGGAGGGAGGGGAGGGGGGGGGGGGGGAAGGGGTGCCAATAGAAGGCTCAGAGGCTGAGGGTCAGGGGAAAGCAGTGACTGGAGTGGGAGTGAGCACTGGAGGAGGAGGTGCAGATCAGAGGGCAACTTTGTAGCCTGACCTCCCGCTGCTCAGTCTTAGAAATTCAGCAGCAGGGGTCTCTCAGAAGAGGAATATATTAGACAGAAGGTGGCGAATCTGTGGAATTCAAAGGTTCAAAAGTTTCAAAGGTTAAAGGTGTTTTATTGTCATGTGAAAGAGAGAGGGGGGGGGGGAGAGAAAGGGCAAGAGAAAGAGGGAGACTGGAGGGTGAGGGAGAGAGAGAGGGGGCAGAGCCCACCATGACTATGTTTATGCAGGCTCCTGTTCTATTGGATTGCCCACCCCTGCGGTCACACGCCTCTGCCTCATTGCAGGCAGCAGCACTCTTACAGGAAGTGGAAGACAATTAAAAAAAAAGTCCTGCAAGCGATTTCTGCTAAAGCTCCGCCAGGAGTTTCATTTGCAAGCTCGTGTTTCTCGCGGCATACATGTGTTGCTGCTGAGCTTCCTCCCTGACTCACTCTGACTCACAGTCATAACTTCTGAAGATCATACTGGTGCCTAAGCCTCGACGTGGCACTGTGCCCTGTGAATGCAAGGCCGCGGAAATATCCTGCATCTCAGGATTATCCTCCCAATTACAGACCGAGTGGGAATACTTTTCCAGCACACTCATCAGTCGTTCCTGGAAGTGGACTACACGCCACCTCCAATCTGAGTCACCCTTCTGCCTGTTCAATACCCGGGCAACGCAGTGTCAGAGCCAGAGAGAACACGAGCCCACGGTTCACCTGCACCAGTGAATCATCTTGGCATTTTTAATATGTTGTATTATTTATTTATTATTTATTTTTATTATTTTTTTGTGATTTTTTTATGATACTGCCTGTAAGGGAAATTCATTTTGTTGTCTCAAATTGAGACAATGACAATAAATTTGAATACAATACAATACAATTACTCCACACATGGGAACTTCTGCATTTTTGATTCATTTATTTATACAGAGTACATTGTCCCACAGACCAGACGTCAACAGCTACGCACAAACCCATTCCTCTTAAAATGATGACGTTTGCAGATTAAATGCAGTGAACCCTTGGCCTGGTTGAGCTAAGGTATGAACTCATTATAGGAGCCAGGCCAGCCATGAGACTCGGTCTCTGTGCGTTTGACCAGGCTCTTGGTTCTTCTGAAGGTAGACAAAAACGCTGGAGAAACTCAGCGTCTATGGAGCGAGGGAAATAGGCAACGTTTCGGGACGTTCCATAGATGCTGCTGCACCCGCTGAGTTTCTCCAGCATTTTTTGATTATACTCCAGCATTTTGTGTCTTATCTTCGGTGTAAACCAGCATCTGCAGTTCCTTCCCACACATCCCGTCTACTCAATAAACGCTGCTCATTTCCATCATCTTATTCATTGTCTAACAAACGTTTCGGGCCAAAACCCTTCCTCTTGGTTCTTCTCTATGCTCTGTGTCCCAAGACCCTCTCAAAACTGCTCTTGTGCCCTGGTGCCCCCAGTCCCCATTCCAAGTCCCCCCCCCCCCCCCCCCCCCCCCCCCCTCCCCCCCTCCCCCCCCCTGGCTTCAGGTGAAAGGGACACCATGGATAAAGTGGAGGAAGCTCAGCGGGTGCAGCAGCATCTATGGAGCGAAGGAAATAGGCAACGTTTCGTCCCGAAACCCTTCCGGGTTTCGGCCCGAAACGTTACCTATTTCCTTCGCTCCATAGATGCTGCTGCACCCGCTGAGTTTCTCCAGCTTTTTTGTGTAACCTTCGATTCTCCAGCATCTGCAGCTCCTTCTTAAACATGGTTGTGCTGGCTGTTTGGATTTGCCTCTATGACCCTAATGGAAGGGGTGCAGGTTGGAATCATGGCTGGAGCAGAGAAGGTGACCAAGCACATTGGGCGTTTGATCACTGCCAACAGTTTAAAAATTAGCTGGGTAACCTGGTCTCCAAGATCCGATTGAGGGCACTTTTCTCCGAGTGGGATTTTTGTGCCTTCATTGGAGAGTTAAGGATTGTCCAGAAGATGTTTTCTCCAAGGTGCAAACAAGACAGTGTCATAACAATTGTTTTCTTAACAACTTGGGCAGAATGAACAGACTAATCCCACATTAAACAGGCCTCTTCTCTGTCTGTTTTTAAATCACTTCTTAAAACCCATCTCATTCTCCATGGCCTTTGATACCCAGTAAGATGTCGACTTTATTTGATTTAATTTCTTATTTTTTGATTGCTTTTATCCCGTGGCTATTATTTTTACTCATGTTTTATGTCTTTTAATTTATTGTTGTATTTCGTATGTAATTTTTGCGCCTCATGTGAGCTGTTATGGCGTCCGTTTATGATGTCTTGTTTATTCTTCTGTACAGCACTTTGGTCAACATTGGCTGTTTGTAAAGTGCTTAACAAATAAAGTTGGATTGGATTGGATTGGTTGCCTGTTATTTCTTTTGCTTAATCTCAAGGGAAAATTAATTCCGAGTATTGTCTACAAATGCTTGCTTGCACAAGATTACAGTTATTACGCAAAGCATTCAAGCATTAACCCTTCACTTCCTGGAGGTCACCCACATTCCCACAGCATGTACTGACTTCAAAGACGGTAAAATGGTTTGATTTTCTCGATAATGAGAGGTGACAATTTATTTCAGGGTATGTGAGTACGTTAGAACAAGCAAAGCCTCACATCGGTCTGATGTGTGTGCGTATGCAATGCTGCGCTATCAGACTTCCTATCTCTCGACCACTTCCCAATGCAAAAGTCTGTAGTTTCCAGGCTTGTATTCTTTCACCAGATATTGTGGTTCAAATCAAATATGCTTGTTTAACATGACAATATTGAACTGCCAAGATAAAAGAGTAACTGAATAATAAAACCAGCAAAACAACAACTATATTTTTAATGTTAATAACAGATGTATTTCTATGGAGTCATAAGAAATGGCAGACGCCAAATAAAGGTAACAATATCAAAATAGGAGAGACACAATTTCACAATGTGGAATCTGAATTTACAATCTGCTTCAGGAAAAGCCTGTGAATATTGAGATCGATTCACGCCTTTCAGACCTAAGGTTGATAAATGTGATTTGGTTTGTGGTATCAATATAAGTAAATATGATAGACACAAGGAACTGCAGATGCTAGTTTACAAAATAAGACATAATGTGCTGGAGTAATTCAGTGGGTCAGGCAGCATCTCCTGTGTTACTCCAGTAGTGTGTGCCTTTATTTAAAAAATATAAGTACATAAAGTTTAGATTGCAGATCAATTATGGTTTTAGTGCATGGGTGGACTCCTCCAGGACTGCTTCCTCTTTTTCCTAAACTCCTCTCTACAATGGAGCGTCTTGCGTTCCTGCCCCTCCCCCAACACACACCTCCCTCCCATTAACTCTCTATATAATCACAGGCCACAGTCTATTTCTCCTCCTCATACCCTGACTTCATTCTTCCACAACTTGCTACTAGATGTGCAAACACAGTGTTCTGTGCAGCAGGACCCATCATAACAATACACCTGGTGAAGTAGCATCTGTGGAGGTAAAGATAGGTCACGTTTCATCTCTGGATCCTGCATCTGACGGATTGTACAGGGGTGGGTGAGACAGAGAGAAAACTTGAAAAAGATTCCAACTGTGTCTCCTTTATTGAAAATAGTTTCCATTAATCCCACCATTATTTCAAACATCGGACCGAGGTTAAATCTACCACCATTAATAAAAAGTCAAGGGAGTATTGTGCAGTCCTACCTGGTTGGCAATTACTGCAGCACCAATTTAGCTCTTTATTGAAGTATGCTGTCATTGTATTCAGGCAGTCAGATGCACTTTTCATTGGGAGAGGATAATCCTGCACAAACACAAACACAGGTACAAATACAACAGAGTGATTAAATGTGTACACACAGGGCATAGCAGAAATACAATCCCATATAAATACACCCACCATATATATTCACCCGTCTATCCTGTGTGTTTCTGAGCCTTTACATTTAAATGTCCGTTAAGCTGGGGGAAGGAAGGATGTAATTGTTCTGTAGCTGGTAAGTATGAACACGACAATCAAACACCCAGGAAAATGGCACCTTCCAACTCCCCTTTTACTTGGGGGCTGACTTGCTGATATTTCTCCGTAGCCTCCTCTGTCCCATAAAGAGAAGTTACATTACATGAATCAATGGTCCCCCTGAAATAAAACTGCCCCAGCTCTGGCAACATCCTCACAAACAGGGCTGCGGAGGTGGTGTCAGAGTCGGGGGTGTTTTGCGTATCGACTCCACAGCCCTGCTCACAAACACTATCAATGCTCTGCCTCCCATCCCATCCGCTGCTCGCCTGCTCAGCTCCATGTTCCAAAGTTGCCCAGAGATGCCCACCTCAACTCTGCAGCCTCTGTGCCCTTCACATCTTTGCTAAATAGGACGAGGGGCTGAGGGGATGTCTTCTAGCGGTGTAGAAAACCATGACGGCAACTGATAGAGTGAATGCACAGAATATTTTTCCCGAAAGTGGGGGAATCATTAACTGGAGGGGATTGGTTAAAGCGAGGAGAAAGATTGAGGCACCGTTTTCACACAGACGGTGGTTGGTCTACGGAAAGAGCTACTGGAGTAATTATGTATAAGAAGGAACTGCAGATGCTGGTTTAAACCGAAGATAGACACAAAATGCTGGAGTAACTCAGCGGGACAGGCAGAGAGAAGGAATGGGTGACGTTTCGGGAAGTAGCTGTGTCAGGTACAGTAACAGTATTTAAAAGATATTTGGATAGGTACTGTACATGAAGAAGAAAGATTTAGAGGGGCCTGGGCCAAACATGGACAAATGGGACTAGCTTTAGAAGGAGCATCTTGGTTGGCAGGAACGATTTGAGCCAAAGGGTTTATTCCTGTTCTTTATGACTCAATATGACTCTATAATACAAGGATAGGTCATTTTTAGAAATAATTATTGCCCATTTATTTTTGCACCTCGAAAATATGCCTGAATACTTACATTTCCAATTCACTGAAAGCTTAAAAATTTACAGCTTAATCCTATTTGTCCAAATACCACTTTTTTATTCCTCAGTTCAAACAGTCTGGCCTCAGTTATTGACTCCACCAATCTAACGTTAATCCTCACACCATTGAATAAATAATACAACTGTTCCCGTCACTCTGGAGGTCAAAACGGCCAATATGATGCCAAATGGCAAACAACAAGGTCCGCTGCAACTTTAAAACTTGTTGCAACTTCTACCCACAACCTAATCCCCACATCTAGGAAGAGAACGGGTCAGGGACCTCAGAGGTGCCATAATCATGACCACCTTCAAGAAAGGAGTCAGATCAGAGTGCGATTAGCCTCCATACTCAGGGAAGTCTTCCTACTGAGTGCCACAGGGAAACCCATCGCAAGGCTCCTCCTCAACTACCTCCTCCCAGCAGCCAAAGAGGTACCTCTGGATTGCACTATGGAGCTTAATCATCCCAGGAGCCACGATTAACATAACGTTCATCTCAACAGAAATGCAGGAAGTATTACTAATCATTGTACAAGGCAATTTGACAAAAATCCTTTGACCTCATCAACAGAGATTGCAGAGTTCAATTTTGCTTGTCCACAGATATTCATTTCCAAGTAAACACTTATCTTAACAATGTCCTAAATTGGCCTATTTGGATACTTTGTAACCGGGATGAAAACATGTCACTGTCAACTCCAAAGGAGAGAAGGCTTCTGTAGTGCTTTGGATGAAGGAATTGTTTCATACCAAAGATGAATTATGAGACATAACATATGGTAGCAGAAGTTACAGACCAGTGGCGAGGGAAGGAAAAACTATAGCAACTGGAATTCAATATTAGGAAGCTGATCGTCTACTTTAGATCCTCACATACTTCCTTAATTTTAGGTTTTAGAGATACAGCATTGAAACAGACCCTTCGATCTACCAATAGCGCCAACCAGCAACCACCCACATGACCATTGTATCCAATACGCTAGGGACAATTTCACAGAAGTTACACTTTCACATCATACACGTCATATGAATAAGTGACGTTTAGAAGGTGACGAATAGGAGACTGTCATATGAGGAAGATTGAAAAGACTTGGCTTGTATTCACTGGAGTTTAGAAGGATGAGGGGGAGATCTAATAGAAACATATAAAATTATAAAAGGACTGGACAAGCTAGATGCAGGAAAACATTTCCCAATGTTGGGCGAGTCCAGAACCAGGGGTCACACAGTCTTAGAATAAAGGGGAAGCTAGACTGAGATGAGAAAAAAACTTTTTCACCCAGAGAGTTGTGAATTTATGGAATTCCTTGCCACAGAGGGCAGTGGAGGCCAAGTCACTGGATGGATTTAAGAGAGAGTTAGATAGAGCTCTAGGGGCTAGTGGAGTCAAGGGATATGGGGAGAAGGCAGGCACGGGTTATTGATTGGGGACAATCAGCCATGATCACAATGAATGGCGGTGCTGGCTCAAAGGGCCGAATGGCCTCCTCCTGCACCTATGTTCTGTGTCTATGTAAATGACAATTTACAGAAGCCAATTAACCTACAAACCAGCACGTCTTTGGAACGTGGGAGGAAACCGGAGCACCCGGAGAAAACCTACGCGGCCACAGGGAGACGGTGCAAACTCCACACGGGCAGCACTTGTAGTCAGGATCAAAGCCAGTCTCTGGTGTTGTCAGGCAGCAACCTTACTGCTGCACCAGTGGAAAGGGACTTTTGAGGAGCAAAAGCATTTGGATGAAAATGTATAAAAATCTCTGACAAACAAGACAGAAAAGTACTGGAGTATCTCAGCAGGTCAGACAGCGTCTCTGGAGAACATATCATGATTTTCCGTAATGCAAAGCCCTGTCACCCGCGCATGTGTTCAGAACCAGGAATTGAAAAAAGTATTGTGTTTATTTATTTACTTTTTCAGATAAATTCTGTACCTGCCTCCACCACCACATCTGGTGGGAAGTTCCAGGTATCCTCCACCTTCTGTGTGAAAATAAAACCTGCCCTGCACATCTCCTTTACACTTTGCCTCTCTCACCTTAAAGCTATGCCAGTCTTTGACATTTCCACCCTAAGGAAAAGGTTCTGGCTGTTTACACTCTCGGTGCTGCCTAACATTTTCTATACTATTAACAGGTCTCCCTTCAACCTCCTCTGTTCCAGAGAAAATAATCCAAGTTTGTCCAACCTCTCCATATAGCTAATATCCTCTAGTCCAGATAAACCTTTCTGCACCCACTTTGACTGAGGTCTCTACATCCTTCCTGTAATGGGACAACCAGAAATGCACAAAATATTTAAATCGGGGTTTAACCAAAGTTTTATAAAGCTACATCATGACTTCCTGACCCTACATGCTGAATGCCCCGACTGTAGAAAGCACTTTACCACTCAATCTACTTGCCATTTTCAGGAAGCAATGGACTTGGACCCCAAGATCCCTCTGTACATCCCTGAAAATTGGATCACAACCCAAAACGTCACCTATTCATTTTCTTCAGAGATGCTGCCTGACATGTTGAGTTATTCCAGCTTTTGTGCCTACCTCTGAATACATCAATATTTTTTTTAAGAGTCTTGCCATTATCTGTATAGTGTTCTCTTACACTTGGCCTCCCAAAGTGCCAACTTCGCACCCTGAGGGAGTTGAATGTATCCTGGACAAGGATTGCAATATAGTTGTTTAGCAGTTGCTTAGAATATTTGTTCGTCCTGTATTATGGTGGTGTTTTGTTTTATTGTATTGTAAATACTATTTTAATATTTGAATAAATATTTTTGATTTAAAAAAAATATATTTTAAAAAGTTCCAACTTCACACATGGTTTAAATCCATCTGCCATGTTTCCACTGTTATCTGTAACTGATCTATATCTGGCTGGATTCATTGACAGCCTTCCTCACAGTCTACAACGCTACCAATGTTGGTGTAATCTTAACTTAAAGCCCTGTCCACGGTACAAGTTCATTCCAAGAGCTCACCCGAGTTTAAAAAAAATCAAACTCGTGGTAAGCACGGAGAATGAACGTAGCGGGTACGTCGGAGCTCGGGGACGTCTCTTAGCGGCTCGTAACGCTAACAGCAGGTAAGCACGGGAAGACGCATGAAGATTTTTCAACATGTTGAAAAATGTCCACGAGAGCCCCGAGTACCGACGAGTGACCGTAAATCTCTGAGTTCGAATCAGGGCAAACTCAGGAGAACTCTTGGAATGAACTCGTACCGTGGGACAGGGATATTACTAACTAACCCGTATACATTTATGTCCAAGTTGGCAGATAAAATACACACACACACACAGGCAAAGAGAAGGAATGGACAGAGAGAGAGAGAGAGAGAGAGAGAGAGAGAGAGAGAGGGAGAGAGGGAGAGAGAGAGAGAGAGAGAGAGGGAGAGAGAGACAGGGAGAGAGAGAGAGAGAGAGAGAGAGACAGAGAGAGAGAGAGAGCGAGAGAGACAGACACAGAGAGAGACAGAGAGAGAGAGAGAGAGAGAGGGAGAGAGAGAGAGAGACCAGAGAGAGAGAGAGAGAGAGAGAGAGAGAGAGAGAGAGAGAGAGAGAGAGAGAGAGAGAAGGAGAGAGAGAGAGAGAGAGAGAGAGAGAGAGAGAGAAGAGAGAGGAGAGAGAGACAGAGACACAGAGAAGGGAGACACACACACAGAGACAGGGAGAATGAGAAAAATGAGAGGAATTCTCCTCCTTGTCCACAAAGATTTGACTCTAGCTTGTGTTCCGGTCAATGACAAGTAATTACTAATCTGTTTTGAAAATGTTTTGTGCAGCAGAAGACAGGAAAACACAAAAATAAATCCAAGAACCACTCTTTGTTGTGTCCTTCATCTGGTTATGGAAATCTGAGCAGGGACCTGATGCAAATAAGCAAGCGTCTAAAAGCAAGGGTTGGATCATTAACAAACTGGCAGATCACAGCTAAACATTGAGCTTGGAACAATTCCCAGCACTAGTAAACAGGAAATGTAGCACAGAGAGAAGAGGCACCAAGAGGGCGCCACAGTGATTCCCAAGGCAGGTCAGAACACGAGCGAGATTAAAATCCATCACCAATTTCCTTCTTGTGTGCAGTGCTGTCCTTCGATGTGGTTTCCACAAGCATAGAAATGCCCGTCTAACTCAACAGCAAGAATCTGAGCAGGACATTCCCCAGTTCTGGTCGCTTGGGGATTCCTTCCTTCCACAATCCTGGGTGCTGCTGATATTTCACTGATGCATGTTTAGTTCCCATTTAATTCCAAATCAAAACTGACTAACATGTGGCCAAACACTCTGTAAATATGGCATTCAACCAGACAGGAATGATATGCAATGATGGGGGGGGTAAATCTAATATGAATTGAGGGTAACCTTTTCCACACCCAGGGTGGTGGGTGCATGGAACGAGTTGCCCGAGGAGGCAGTTGTGGCAAGTACATCCGCAATATTTAAGAAACATTTGGACAGGTACATTGACAGGACAGGTTTAGAAGGGCATGGGCCAAACCCAGGCAGGTGGGACTAGTGTAGATGGGACCTGTTGGCCGGTGTGGGCAAGTTGGCCTGAAGTGCCCGTTTCCACGCTGTATGACTCTATAACTCTCAGACTTCAAATGTCATCGCTATGTAATAAATCAGAAACCATTCCTTCACAATCCTCCCCCAGGTAATTCCGTCTTAAACCATTATATTTTCTCAAACTAAACAGATGCTAGAAATGTATAAGAAAAACAGGTCAAGCAGTATTTGTAACAAAATATTTTGAATCAATGGCCTTTCACGGGAACTACAAATTGTAACATCAAAGATGATGTATCTATCAACAGCAGATAATTGAAGTGAGCTGCTGACTCCACCTTGTGAATGAGCTAATTCCATGAGAGTTCAGCTCTTTTCTTACCCCGAGGGTTTAGGCTTTAAAAAAAGTGTCAGGTATAAACTTTATTCAGAATTAATAAATATATACAAAGCAATAACCGTGCAAAAACTCTTCACACATTACTAGCGTCTATAGATTCAATCGTGTCACAATCAGTAGTGTTAGCACCTGCCTGTACACAAAACACCCTTATCACTCATGTGGCCCCGACTGGGGTGATATCCCTTCCTGTGTTTGAGGGGGTGGCCCCACTAGACTCTGTCCCTCAATGTCCAGCACAAGGTTTCCCGCCCCTTCTCCCATGAAGAGGGTGATGCTTGCTGGAGGACAAGGCAGTGAAGCTTCTCCCAGCACCACAGTACAATGATTAGGATATTCAACTGGGAACCACTGTCCAATTTTGTCCCGATCCAAATTTCCAATTAGTTCTCATTGGCCAAGGATGTAGAAGAGGAATCGAGGATGTTTCACCCCTTTTGCTGCAACCCGGTTGAGGAACCATCTTACAGACACAGTCTGGTGCAGATTAATCGCCACGGTAAGCCATAGCCACTATAAATAGAAGCCCTTTTCTTACAAGGTGTGGGTGTCATTAATAAGGCCAGCTCGTTTCTGCCATCTCACACTGTATCAAATATAACCACAAACAGAATATTTGCATAAGAAAAATTCCAGTGGAGTGCGGAGTGTCTGAAAATATCCTTCAATATTCTGTCCTCATCCACTCCCCCTCAGGCATGGAGATGATCGGCTGTGATCCAGAACAGAGACCATATCTACATCTGGAGGCTGCTTACAGAACAGCAGCAGCCAGCACGAGCGATATCTGGCACAACTAAACACCAGATATCTCTGCTAATTAACTTTTAATTTAAGTTATATACACAGGTCCACAAATGTATTGTAACTCCAGCAGACTGTAGCTAGCATTGTTGGTCAGGATACGCTACTGTAGGACTGTAGTAGATCAGGATGGTGGATAGACACAAAATGCTGGAGCAACTCAGCGGGAACAGGCAGCATCTCGGGATAGAATGATAGAGTTACAGTTACTCCAGCATTTTGTGTCTATCTTCGGTTTCAACCAGCATGTGCAGTTCCCTCCCACACAGATCAGGACCGTAGTTCAACACCACCATCCAAAGTAAAATTAGTGATTAGAGGTGATTGTTAGCCCTGCTGGTGCAACCCACACTCAGAATAAATGTCAACTAAAACCAGCAAACAGCCTATGCAGGATAGGGGGCAGTGCAGGCAGTGTATGGGACAAGGAACAGCATGGACAGCATGTGGGGGAAGGAACAGCAATGGTGCAGACAGCATAGAAACATAGAGAGAGAGAGAGAAAAAAAAAATAGGTGCAGGAGTAGGCCATTCGGCCCTTCGAGCCTGCACCGCCATTCAATATGATCATGGCTGATCATCCAACTCAGTATCCCGTACCTGCCTTCTCTCCATACCCGCTGATCCCTTTAGCCACAAGGGCCACATCTAACTCCCTCTTAAATATAGCCAATGAACTGTGGCCTCAACTACCTTCTGTGGCAGAGAATTCCAGAGATTCACCGCTCTCTGTGTGAAAGATGTTTTTCTCATCTCGGTCCTAAATGATTTCCCCCTTTATACACAAGGTACAAGAGCAAATGGTCTACAAATCAAGAACTGCCACTTTTGGCAGCCATAGAGGATAGGTGTACGCAAGTAATAGTATATGGGATTGGTCACGGGACAGACAGGTAGTATACAGGAGAGGGTACAGGACAGGCGCAGCACAGATACAACAAGGTACAGTTCAAACAGTGGGCAGTTCAAACAGGATAACTTTCAAGAAGGAACTGCAGATGCTGGAAAATCGAAGGTACACAAAGATGCTGGAGAAACTCAGCGGGTGCAGCAGCATCTATGGAGCGAAGGAGCCTATTTCCTTCGCTCCATAGATTTGCCTATAGATTCAATTCTCCATAGATTCCTTCGCTCCATAGAATTGCCCATTTCCTTCGCTCCATAGATGCTGCTGCACCTGCTGAGTTTCTCCAGCATTTTTGTGTACCTGGGATAACGTTCAACCAGTGTAAAGGAACGGGTACAACAAAAAACAGTGTACACAAAACAGTATACAGCATAGTGCCGTGTTCCACGTGTATATGGAGTGTGAGAGGCTGCAGTCCCCTCTGTACGAGTGTCTGAAGGGGGCTGCTCTTCAAGTTCTGGTTGCATTTCAGTCCCACGATTCTGGTGTTTGGGCACAGGGCAGCGAGTAGGAAGGGTCGATCGGGTGGGGCGGGATCTCCCCGTCGGTTTCGGGGCCGTTTGCGGGTCCAGGCAGCGGGCGGTCGATGGTCCCACCAAAGTCGGCTGCCTGCCCCTCTCCCGGGCCCACGTCTGTGCTCCCGTGTCCCTGGAGAGGGAGGGAACGCACGGTCTCCACCGCAGATCCTATAGCGGAGCAAGACAGTCCACTCGACGGAAAAAGACGTAGTCCGGTCGTGGGCAGATTCATGGGTCATTTTCGGCCCCATTTCCGTAACCGGCTTCCGTCTCCGCACCAAAGATCCCGTAGCGGGCGGAGCAAAGATGCTAGTGGAAGTCGGTTACGGAAACATCCTCATAAAAATAAAAGTTATTTGGTAAAAATCATCTCCTCATTTTCAGAATGTTAATTTATTAACACAAACTGTTCCCCCACAACGTTGATTACACTGCGAGTCGGGTCGGTCCGGTTACGGAAATGGATGAATAAAAGCCCCACGTTCCGCTCCGTTGCGTACTACACGTCAGCCCATTGCATTTAGCAGGAGTGGTCCATCTTGCTCCGCTATAGGATCTTTGGTATCCACAGGGATTCTAGAGGCCTTCCGTGAACGCTGGTCGCCATAGGGGGTCAAGTCCATTGTAGATAAAGATTCTGCTATTGTATTAAAATGATTGCCTGATGCATTGTGACTATTGAATGCGATTGTGCCTTCTGGTGCACTGTAATATGCAATTATTGAATAAAGCCCTTGGAAGAGGAGAAAACAAAGTAGTGTGCAGTGTACAGGATAATGTACAACACAAACTGTGTATAGGACCATGCACAACACGTGGTACAGGATAGACACAAAATGCTGGAGTAACTCAGCAGGACAGGCAGCATCTCTGGAGAGAAGGAATGTATGATGTTTCGGGTGGAGATCCTCTTCAGACTGATGTCAGGGTAGGAGTCGGGACAAAGATCGAATGTAGTGGGAGACAGTAAGACTAGTGGGAGAACTGGGAAGGGGGAGGGGATGGAGAGAGGGAGAGAAATCAAGGGCTATCTGAAGTTAGGGAAGTCAATGTTCATACCGCTGGGGTGTAAACTACCCAAGCAAAAATATGAGGTGCTGTTCCTCCAACCTCATCTACTGTATCCGCTGTTCCAAGTGTCAACTTCTCTACATCATATAACCATATAACCATATAACCATATAACAATTACAGCACGGAAACAGGCCATCTCGGCCCTACAAGTCCGTGCCGAACAAATTTTTTTTCCCCTTAGTCCCACCTGCCTGCACTCATACCATAACCCTCCATTCCCTTCTCATCCATATGCCTATCCAATTTATTTTTAAATGATACCAATGCACCTGCCTCCACCACTTCCACTGGAAGCTCATTCCACACCGCTACCACTCTCTGAGTAAAGAAGTTCCCCCTCATATTACCCCTAAACTTCTGTCCCTTAATTCTGAAGTCATGTCATCGGCGACATCGGCGAGACCAAGCGCAGTCTCGGCGATCGTTTCACTGAACACCTCCACTCAGTTCATCTTAACCTACCTGATCTCCCGGTGGCTCAGCACCAACTCCCCCTCCCATTCCCAATCTGTCCTGGGCCTCCTCCATTGTCAGAGTGAGGCCCAGCGCAAATTGGAGAAACAGCACCTCATATTTCGCTTGGGTAGCCTACACCCCAGCGGTATGAACATTGACTTCTCTAACTTCAGATAGCCCTTGCTTTCTCTCTCCATCCCCTTCCCAGTTCTCCCACTAGTCTAAACTGTCTGCGACTACATTTTAGCCCTGTCCCACCCCCTCCCCTGACATCAGTCTGAAGAAGTGTCTCGACCCGCAACGACGCCCATTCCTTCTCTCCATAGATGCTGCCTGTCCCGCTGAGTTACTCCAGCATCTTGCGTTCACCTTCGATTTAAACCAGCATCTGCATTTCCTTCCCACACAGTACGCAGGATATGGTACAACGCAACCAGTGAATTGCACCAGATCCTGAACGCGGAACACTTTGTATATACAGTATTGGCAACAGGACAAACTGCAGATGCCGGAATCTGGAATAAAAACACAATGTGCTGGAGGAACTCAGCGGGTCAGACAGCCGGACGTCAGCACTTTGGTCAAGATGGGATGTACTGTGAATAATACGCAGCTCATGCAGATCCCGGCTAACAATACAGTTTGGCCCCAGTGACCTATTGTACTTAAAACATTCCTTGTTGCAATATCCTGTACGTAAAATCAGAACTGACCTCAGCCCTTCCTTCAATCCCCTGACGTTCGCCTTCGGTCTAATTTCTACCCCTTACCGATTCCCTACATTTGAGGAACAATCCAATTATATGGGGTTTTTTAAAAACATTTTCAAGGGACTCTCCTAAACCAAATCAGAAACGGAATCCGCTCTCAGTCGCCCAGAGTTTAGAGGAAAGATTCATTCTTTAATTTGTTTTCTCTCTCGGCTGTTAATTAAAATGTTCTCTTCAATTCCCCGTTACTCTCCACTCCTCCCCCAATCTCCACTTCTCTACTTATCTGATTCCACCTTCTTAATGCCTTGCCTGTACCTGGCTGGATCCTCCACTTCACAATCTCTGTGGACCTCTGTGGAGAACACACTCACCTGTTCAGCCGCGACCCCGGGCAGCGCCATCAGGAACACGTACAGAAGGCGTTGGGAGATCATTTCACCCCGGGGCAGAAGGGTCTCGGATGCCGGACACAGTGTTAGCGGGCGCTGGGAAACTGGCTACCACAGCCGCTGCAAGCGCGGAAATATTAATTGTGCTCGGAAACTCAACGTCAAATGACTCACTGGGGGTGTTGCCGACCATTGCACAACTTAAAAGGGCCCTGCATCAAAGGGAACTTCAAACCCCAACACAACTCGGTATCAGCCAGAGTAGTCCAGGGTCCAGGGACATGCACTTGAACCCAGCCACACTCACATGGTTCACCCAGATCAACCCAGGGTCTCCCAGTGGGGCAGCTGGTAGAGTTCATCCAGCATTGAGTTACTCCAGCATTTTGTGTCCACCTTGGACTTTGGAGTGACTTCTCCAATTGAGGGAGTGCAGCGTAGGTTTACAAGGTTAATTCCCGGGATGCTGGGACTGCCATATGCTGAGCGAATGGAGCGGCTGGGCTTGTATACTCTGGAGTTTAGAAGGATGAGAGGATATCTTATTGAAACATATATTATCATTAAGGGTTTGGACACGCTAGAGGTAAGAAACATGTTCCCGATGTTGGGGGAGTCCAGAACCAGGGGCCACAGTTTAAGAATAAGGGGCAAGCCATTTAGAACCGAGATGAGGGAACACTTTTTCACACGAGTATTGCGAGTCTGTGGAATTCTCTGCGGTGGAGGCTGGTTCTCTGGATACTTTCAAGAGAGAGCTAGATAGGGCTCTTAAAGATAGCGGAGTCAGGGAATATGGGGAGAAGGCAGGAACCGGGGTACTGATTGGGGATGATCAGCTATGATCACATTGAATGGCGGTGCTGGCTCGAAGGGCCGAATGGCCTACTTCTGCACCTATTGTCTATTGTCTATTGTTCGCAAGTTATAGGAGTAGAATTAGGCCATTCGGCCCATCGAGTCTACTCTGCCATTCAATCATAGCTGATCTAACTCTTCCCTCTCCACCCCATTTTCCTGTCTTCTCCCCATAACCTTTGTCACCCGTTCTAATCGAGAATTTGTCTATCTCTGCTTTACAAAAAATCTACTGATGTCCCCCACAGCCCTCTGTGGCAATGAGTTCCACACATTAACTACCCTCTGACTAAAGAAGTTGCCCCCCCACCTCCTTCCTAAAAGAGCACCCTTTAATTCGGAGGCCAAGACCTCTGGTCCTAGACTCTCCCACCAGTGAAAACATCCTTTCCACATCCGCTCTATCTGTGCCTTTCATTATTCTGTAAGTTTCAATGAGGCCCCCCCCTCAACCTTCTAAACTCCAGTGAGTAGAGTCTCAGTGCTGTTAATCCCTCATCAAATACTAACCCACTAATTCCTGGAATAGTAGAGCACATGGTATTACAGGGTAGGGTATTGACATGGATAGAGAACTGGTTGACAAGGTTGGAACAGGGTATTGATTCTGGATGATCAGCCATGATCATATTACACAACGGTGCTGGCTCGATGGGCCAAATGGCCTACTCCTGCAGCTACTTTCTATGTTTCTACAGGAAGCAAAGAGTAGGAATTAACGGGTCCTTTACAGAATGGCAGGCAGTGACTAGTGGGGTGCCGCAAGGCTCGGTGCTGGGACCCCAGTTATTTACAAAATATATTAATGATTTAGACGAAGGAATTAAATGTAACATCTCCAAGTTAGCGGATGACAGAAAGCAGGATGGCAGTATGAGCTGCGAGGAGGATGCTATGAGGCTGCAGGGTGATTTGGATAGGTTGGGTGAGTGGGCAGATGCATGGCAGATGCAGTATAATGTGGATAAAGATGAGGTTATCCGCTGTGGTGGCAAGAACAAGAAACAAGATGATTATCTGAATGGTGGCAGATTATGAGAAGGGGAGGAGCAACAAGACCTGGGTGTGCTTGTACATCAGTCACTGAAAGTAGGCGTGCAGATACAGCAGGCAGTGAAGAAAGCTAATGGCATGTTGGCCTTCATAGCGAGAGGATTTGAGTATAGGAGCAAGGAGGTCCTACTGCAGTTGTACGGGGCCCTGGTGAGACTGCACCTGGAGTATTGTGTGCCGGTGTGGTCTCCTAGTTTGAGGAAGGACGTTCTTGCTATTGAGGGAGTGTAGCATAGCCAGGTTAATTCCCGGCATGACGGGACAGACATACGATGAAAGAATGGATCGACTGGGCTTATATTCATGGCAATTTAGAAGGATGAGAGGAGATCTTATAGAAACATATAAAGGGATTGGACAGGCTAGATGCAAGATAAATGTTCCCCATATTGGAGGAGTCCAGAACCAGGGGTCACAGCTTAAGAATAAGGGGTAGGGCATTTAGATGAGATGAGGAAAAACTTTTTCATCCAGGGAGTTGTGAATCTGTGGAATTCTCTGCCACAGAAGGCAGTGGAGGCCAATTCACTGGATGTTTTCAAGAGAGATTTAGATATAGCTGTTCGTGCTAACGGAATCAAGGGATATGGAGAAAAAGCAGGAATATTAATTCTGGATGATCAGCCATGATCATATTGAACAATGGTGCTGGCTTGAAGGGCCGAATGGCCTACACCTGCAGCTACTGCCTATGTTTCTACTGCAGTCCACTAGATTCTGACACGGTCTAACGCAAACTGAACCACATTGACAAAGGGAATTTGAACACACTCAGCAGTTGCTAACTGTTGATGGGCATTTCACCCTGACTCAGGCAGATGTACCTGAGAAACAGAGCAGAAAACAGCCAATCATCAGCTCCCCAATCTGCTACGGTTTCTCAAATCGCTCCGATAAGCTTTTGTTAATTACAGGTCTTGACATTTGATTGCATCAGATCAGGACCGTCTCGAGTGAGGTGTAAGTGTGGCAGGAAACCACTCAACCCCAATAACTGTAGATAGAATAAAATGCTGAGGAAAACATTAGTTAAACATAGAGCATAGAACAGTGCAGCACAGGAACAGGCATAACTTAAACACCACTATAGTATCTGGCCCCACCACCACCCATGGCAGTGTGTTCCAGGCACCTACCATTCTCTGTGTTAAAACTTGCCCTACGCACCTCCTTTAAACTTTGACGCACTCACCTTAAAGCTTTGTCCTCTTTTCTTTAACATCTCCACCATGGGGCAAAAGGTTCTGCCAACCTACCCTACCTATCATAATGCCTCACATCATTTTATACATTTTATATTACAAGTCTCCCCTTATCCTCCGACATTCTACAGAAGACAATCCAAGTTTGTTCGATTTTACGTAGCTAATATCTTCGAAACCAGGCATCAATCTGGTAACCTCTTCTGCACTCTCTCCAAAACCTTCACATCCTTCCTGTAATGGGGCAACCAGAACTGCACATCATTCTCCAAAGTCTTACATGGCTACATGGCCCATGTACTCAATGAAGGCAAGTACATCGTACAATCTCTTTCTCACTCCGTCTACTTAGTTTGGTTTAGAGATACAGCATGGAAACAGGCTCTTTAGCCCACCAGGTCCCCGCACAATTAACACACTATCCTACACACACACACACACACACACACTAGAGACAATTTTTACATTTACCAAGCCAATTAACCTACAAAGCTGTACGTCTTTGGAGTGTGGGAGGAAACCGAAGATCTCGGAGAAAACGCACACAAGTCACGGGGAGAACGTACAAACTCTGTACGGATAGCGCCCATAGTCGGGATCGAACCCGGGTCTCTGGCGCTGCAAGTGCTGTAAGGCAGCAACTTTACTGCTGCACCACCAGGTTGCCACTTTCAGGGAGCTATGGACATGGACTCCAATGTACATTAATGCTACCGAGGGTCTTGCTATTAACAGCAGTGATGTTGTCTACATTGACATATTGGTAGGCCAGATTAAAGATTGTGGACTCTTCACCACCCGTGTGTTAGAATCACTCGTCAGTCACAAGTGATGGCAAGACTGGACAGAATAGGCTATTGCAGAATGGAGTGAAGGATGCTCTTGTCATGAACAACATGGCAACGGTGGAGGTCTTCAAAGTGGTCCTTCCCATGGGCATGGATTTCCACACTTTGACAACTTTGTTCTGAGGTCTCAGTGGGCTGGAGTCACGAGTACATGTTTTCGATGGCCTTGTCAGCTCTGCAGATTCCGCACATGCTCCAAGTTGCTGGACCTCTTGCACTCTTTCCTTCCATCATCTGTTCTCAGGGATTCCTATTGATGCACTCGTCAGCTTCTTCTCACTTACTACAACCACCTGTGTTTCGTAGAAACATAGAACATAGAAAGATAGGTGCAGAAGTAGGCCATTCAGCCCTTCGAGCCAGCACCACCATTAAAATTAAATCATGGCTGATTATCTACAATCAGTACCATTTTCTCCTGCTTTTTCCCCCATATCCCTCGATTCCTTTAGCCGAAAGAGCTAAATCCAACTCCCTCAATTTTTAAATTCTCACTTTAAAAAAAAACACACGCCCAACCCCCACCTCTGCCCACTAAACCCCCTTCAATTCTCTCCCTCTCTTTCTGCAACTTCCGCGAACTCTGAAGCCATTCTATATCTCTGCGTCTGACCTCCTGTTGACGATTAACTACTTTAATCTTTCAACCATAGTCACAAATGCCTTCAGTCATTTGGAATTCCCCCTTAAAATATTCTGCTTCTATCTCTCTCTCTTTCTCTTTGAAGACATCCATTCCTGTGTCTGTTTCTCTAACAAAGCAATGATGCACCTGACCTAATATCTTATGTAACTCAGTGTCAAGTTTAGTTTGCGAAGCTATTTGGGATATTTTGGTACATAATATAAAAACACGTTTTTTGTTGCTACTGACGATAATGTTGAGGAGACTTCACTCAGAATACCAGATATTCAAACTGGTGTTGTGTGCCCCCTACTGGCTTTCTTTAGTGTTTCAACCGTGCAGAAACTAACACATTTGAATATTTCCATTTGCACATGCCGAGGTCTGAAGAATACATTTCTTCATAAGTTCATAAGCAGAATTAGGCCATTTGGCTCATCAAGTCTATTCTGCCATGTCATGGCTGTTTGTCACAGGAGGCCAAGTCAATGGATATTTTAAAGGCAGAAAAAAATAGATTCTTGATTAGTATGGGTGTCAAGGGTTACAGGGAGAACGCAGGAACACTGAGTTAGGAGGGAGAGAGAGATAGATCAGCCGTGATTGAATGGCGGAGTACACTTGGTGGGCTGATTGGCTTCATTCTGCTCCTATCACATGAACTATCTCTCCCCCAGTCTCCGGTCTTCTCCCCATAACCCCCGACACCCGTACTAATCAAGACTCTTCCAATCTCCACTTAAAAATATCCATTGACTTGGCTCCACCAACCATCAGTGGCAAGAGTCACTAAAAATGAACACAAGGCCAGTGGAGGAACTCCAGAAACACATCAACAAAAGGGATAAAACAATCAGACAAAAATATCAGTGAAACAACTGTGATCTTCATTATCCAGCAGCAGTGAAACCAGCCGATCACTGGAGATAAGACAGGGTGAATGCACGCACACCTTTCCCCACAGTAGGGGAGTCAGAAATTAGAGGGCATAGGTTTAAGGTGAGAGGGGAAAAGATTTAATAGAAACCAGAAGGGCAACTTTTTCCACACAGTAGGTATACGGAACGAGCTACCAGAGGAAGCAGTTGAGGCAGGTACAATATCAACATTTAAAAGGCATTTGGACAGGTACACGGACAGGGATAGAGGCCAAATCTGAATAAATGAAGCAAGCTGAAATGGGGGTATCTTGGTCAGCATGGAAGAGTTGGCCTGAAGAGCCTGTTTCCATACTGTACGACTCTATGAATCTATAATACAAGGATAGATTACTTACCTACCTTGGTCCCATGTCCCTCCAAACCTCCCCTAGAATCATAACGGATGGAAACAGGCACTTCAGCCCAACTTGTCCATGTCAACCAAGAGGACAGATTGTTTGAATTGAGGAATGAGTAAAGAGCAACTACCATTGCACTCACGTAGCGTTTTAAATATTCGTAGAATTGGAGGTATAAGTATTCAGGCATATTTCCGATGTACACAATAATTGGGCTGTAATTTGATCGGCTTTGGGGAGCTTATCATAACTACTTAATTCAATGTAATGTAAATAGAGAGTAAAAACAATACTGAAGATTCAATAGCTAAGACATGCACCACTCTGTAAATATGCTATTTTTATTATGTTCTCAGCCAGAGTGCGTTACTAACCATAGGGCCCCAACAGGTGGGTAGTTCTGCTATGATTCGATATTTACCTTCCTACGAAACCTCGTGTTGTAAAAAAGTGTGTTACAAAAAGCAATTGTGTCGGTGGCTAAAAGGGTTTAGGGGCTAGAGACTTTCCCCACTCGCAACAACGTTATTTTCCCCACAGGATTTTCAATAGGAAAGGCCTTTTTAATAGTTGTAAGCTTATGTTTGTCATTGCAAGCTAAAAATACTCAAGATTACCGACCAAGATTACACACCATTGAAGAACTGATTCATAAAGATCAAAAACATTGTGATTTTTCTCTTTTGTTACCATTATATTTACAATAGTGAGTGAGCACTGTTTGTGACTTTATTTCCTCTTTGGCAGTTGTCCGTCATTTGGAGTTTGCAATGGAGAAAATGTGGAGGAGATGCACCGGGATGTTGTTGCCTGGATTCGAGCATTACAGTTATAAGGAGAGGCTGCATAGACTGGGTTTTATTTCCCTGGAGCAGAGGAGGTTGTGGGGTGAACTGATAGAGGTATATAAAATGACGAGTTGCTATCAGAATTGAAGGTACAAGTTTAAGGTGACGGATAAAAAGATTTTGGGAGACCTGATGGAATTATTTTCATATGGAATGTGATTGGAGCCAGATACTGATGGGATTAATGTGAGTAGGTCCAATGAGCAGCATGGACATGATGTGCCACAGGGCCTGTATTGGGGTGGGAGATTGCAACCTTCACGTGGTCCGCCCCGTTCCGGCGAATGCAATCAACCTGGCGTGCACAATCAAGTAAGATCAAATGGAACAAGTTGTCGTACAACTTTAGGCTGTGCACGCCATATGCAAGAAGAAGAAGAAGAAGGGCCTGTATTAATGTTGCACCCGAATGAACTTGTGACTCTAAATTGAATGAAGGTATTGACAACAGTGCTATAGTGTACACTCACCGATAAATCTTTCACAAAGCTCAGGTTGTATTTTGCCACGATGATTCGACTCCTGACATCACCACAGCCTTGGTGCAAACAGGGAGCAAACAGCTGGATTCCAGAGGCGATGATTGATGCCACAACTATGCTATTGGGAGATTATTTTTCTCTGCACTCATTAACTCATTCATGATAGTCTGTCCTCTTCAGGCTTTCCCTTCCTTTACTTTCACAGAAGATTGAAGCTAGCACCCTGGATCTTCACCGAGTCATGTTATGAAGCCTGGGTTCTCCAGTATCTGGGCAGCAATCAATGACTGCTTGCAATTACTTTTTCTCACTGAGGTGCTTCCTCCATCAACATAACAGATTGCACTATCTATGCAATCCCGTAACGTGACTAACGTCCTCCTCAATTTACGAGTGTGCCCTTGAGTGAGTGAGTGGTAATCGTACTCAATCTGAGACATCGTTCGCAACAATTTTTCTGGATTATGATTAATCATTAAATGTAATCCACTGAACTATAGGACTGAGAACGGGGAACTTCTTCAATTAATTTAACAAACTCCTCAAACTTTTTTTTTTTTTAAATCATCTGTCTTAGCGCCTACTAATGCGAAATAATTGACTCTTCCACAGTTTCTGGGGCAAAAGAGTATTTTTCAATTTTGTTTACAAATTGAACCCAGCTGAACAATGATAAGAATTTAAAGTAACAATTGTGGCCAGCTTTATTTGACTATTTCAAGAGAAAATGTACAAGTACAAAGGAAAGAAATTTCACCCGATCTCGACAATCAAAGCTTTTTTCACATTCCGAAAGAAAATCGTTCGGAAAAAAAAATCACAAGTTACTTCAGAAAACATTCTGGTTTGCCTTCACTCATTCTTGTCACCAGTTATCACGACAGCACCGTTCAGGATTACGCTCAGACATTCAGCAAAAGAAAACTCATGATTAAGCAGTTAAACATTTGCTGCCAGAAACAAGACATTTTTTTATTTGTGTGGGACAGCTCTAGTATTTTGTGTGTGTAAACCAGCATCTGCAGGTCATTCCGACACATTTTGTATTTGTGCACTCGTCCACTAGGGGGCGTTGACAACAATAGAATCACAACCATGTCTGTAGAAGGGTTTCGGGCCGAAACGTTGCCTATTTCCTTCGCTGCATAGATGCTGCTGCACCCGCTGAGTTTCTCCAGCATTTTTGTCTACCCCCGGATCTGTACACGCACATTTGGGCCATTGCTGCTTTGCACATTGATACAAGCCCCCCACTAGCCGTTAGAGGGTCAACACGCACATGTCAGGTGTATCATGTCTCATACTTTACATACAGTTCGATCAAAACATATTTCTCAAAGCTCCCCTGAAATCCAGTGTTCAAACGATCAGACACACAGCTGTAAAAGTCAGTCTGCGACATACAAAGAATGTCTGTAAAAGATGCTTTTAAAATCTAACTGTAGAGAAACAATTATAAAACAGCCTCGGTGGCTGGACACCCAAAGCCAGCAGCTCACCACCAAAATGTAGATGGTTCAGTACTGATACCAGAGGTTCAGCATGAGTACCAAGAGGGGGTCTCACTCACCGTGCCAAGATACTTTGTGTGTAACAGGGGAGGGGGACGCTCACAAGTGAACTGATGATGGGGGGCTCACAGCAGATACTGGGGCGGGCCACTGCAAGCAAAGTGCCGATCTCAGCACAAGAATCAAAGCGTACACGTCTAGTGACTGTGGAATGCAGAGGTGGCTCATCCCCAGTACCAGGATCTCACAGCCAGCAATAAATGTCACCGTCTGCATGAAGACCCATGTAGGCAGCTGCGGACGGTCCAACACGCAGACACACGCCCGAGATTCTTCATTCTTTACGTGGCGATGTTTACATTTAGTCTGATAAAATTAAGACCTTGGATTCTCCTTGCGCTCCACAATAATGAGATCAGCACTGCAAACCCAGATACCTCATCAGCTGCCATTGTCCACCAGTGGTTGTTCAGTCAGTGACCGTTGAACTTACTCCAGCTGTGTGTCCGCTGCAGCTTCTGGGTCGTGGAAAACCTTCCCCGACTCCTCCACTGGGAAGGTGTGGGTCTCTGCCGTACTCTGAGACTTCATTGACTCCTGCTGAGGGAAGTGAATGTGGGAGTCCACAGGTTTGGCAACGGGATCTTTTTGTTCGGGGCTGACACAGTCGCCAGTTTCCACTCCGACGTACACAGTGCGTGGGCTCATGATGTAGATGGAACCTGACGTTCAAACAGAAAAACAGATCAGATCTGGTTAGAACAGACGAGGGAGAGGGGGAGCTCACTTTGATTCTGGAGATCCATTCCCAACAGAAACATTTATCATACAACTTCCATGCTTTGGACAAAAGCAATGTTTGAGGCATTTAGATCTTCACGAACAGGCTGGGACTAGAGGGAGTAAACTACCAGTAAAGTGCTGAAGAAGCTCAGCTGGTCAGGCAGCATTTGTGGAGGGAATGGACAGAGGGCATTTTGGGTCAGGTCCCTTCTTCAAACTAGAGGGAATAGAGGAATGTGGACCATATGTGTTCACCCGACGCTGGAGTGCCTTCTTGCCGGCAAGAGGGCCTGAAGCATCGGGCTGCCTTAGCGGTGACTGCGGAGGCCTCAATAGGCCCGACTATGGGTGAACAGGGGATGGGACTGGACTTTGCTGCCTTCCCTCACAGTGGGAACCATTGTGGGGGGGATGTTTTTACGCTTATTGTTCAATTCTTTAATATTGTGTCTTATCTTTATTCATGTGCTGCAATGGCAAGTCAAATTCCACTACACCACTGGTGTATGTGATAATAAATGTCCTTTGTAATTGTAATTTGTAATTGTAATGTCCACACAGGTGAAGATTAGTTTGGATTTGCATCATGGTTTTTTACAGATTGAGTGGGCCTTTGCTGCAGTGCTTTAAATTCTATGTAAGAGGTGATGAATGCAACTGGAATTGAAGTTGTGAAGAGATATTCCAGATGGGAAAGAAGAAGTCAAATCCATGTTAGAAGTAAGAAGCGAGTGATGGCGGAGAAAATGTATTGTGTCAGGATTTGATGAGCAGGCAAGGTTGAAGAATGGGGAAAGGGTGGGGAGGCGAGAGTTGAGGGTTACTCTTCAATAAAAAGAGATGAGGTGAAGAGGGAAAAGGAATTTAGAAGGATGAGAGCGGATCTTATAGAAAATTATGAAGGGATTGGACAGGCTAGATGCAGGAAACATGTTCCCGATGTTGGGAGAGTCCAGAACCTGGGGTCACAGTTTAAGAATAAGGGGGAGGACATTTAGAACGGAGATTTGGAAAAACTTTTTCACGCAGAGAGTTGTGAATTTGTGGAATTCTCTGCCTCAGAAGGCATTGGAGGCCGATTCACTGGATGCATTCAAAAGAGAGTTAGATAGAGCTCTTAGGGCGAGTGGGATCAAGGGGTATGTGGGGAGAAGGCAGGAACGGGGTACTGATTGTGGATGATCAGCCATGATCACATTGAATGGTGGTGCTGGCACGAAGGGTCGAATGGCCTATTCCTGCACTTGTTGTCTATGTATCTATGAAATGACCGATGTGGCTGCGATATCCTCACCTTTAGTTCTGTTGGATAAGAGTAGACTTTTGAAATAGTCCTTGCGGCTGAACAGTAAACTGGAGACGACCAGAATCAGTAGGAAGGCCAGGACCAATCCAACTATCAACAGTAGGTTGACTACCTGTTCTGTAACAAACCAAACAACTAAAATCAGATCAAAGCGCATGGGAGCTGGACAGAAACTGAGAGAAAGACTTACAGGGGGTGCAAAAGGCATTGACAGAGGTTGGAGTATATAATAGAAACATAGAACATAGAAATTAGGTGCAGTAGTAGGCCATTCGGCCCTTCGAGCCTGCACCGCCATTCAATATGATCATGGCTGATCATCCAACTCAGTATCCCGTACCTGTTCGGTTCCAGAGATTCACCACTCTCTGTGTGAAAAAAGTTTTTCTCATCTCGGTTTTAAAGGATTTCCCTCTTATCCTTAAGCTGTGACCCCTTGTCCTGGACTTCCCTAACATCGGGAACAATCTTCCTGCATCTAGCCTGTCCAACCCCTTAAGAATTTTGTAAGTTTCTATAAGATCCCCTCTCAGTCTCCTAAATTCTAGAGAGTATAAAACAAGTCTATCCAGTCTTTCTTCATAAAACAGTCCTGAAATCCCAGGAATCAGTCTGGCGAACCTTCTCTGCACTCCCTCCATGGCAAGAATGTCCTTCCTCAGATTTGGAGACCAAAACTGTACGCATTACTCCAGGTGTGGTCTCACCAAAACCCTGTACAACTGCAGTAGAACCTCCCTGCTCCTATACTCTAATGACAGAGATAGGCAGATGGAACAGACATAAACGGCGGGTGCAGAGAGCGAAAGGGAGCACGTGTAAGAGACAGTCGGAGAAATGTGTGAGGGAGAGACACAGGCCCAGGAGTGGCAGAGGAGGTGAGTTCGAAACTGCGAAAGGCAAAGCACACAAGTGAAAGGCAGAATGAGAAAGGGACCGGTGACAAGTCAAGTCAAGTCGAGTTTATTCGTCACAGACACATACGAGATGTGCAGAGAAATGAAAAGTGGCGATGCTCGCGGACTTTGTGCAAAAAGACAAACAAACAAACAACCAACCAACCAAACCGCAAACAGAATGGAATACAGAATCGCATATTCTTTTACATGTTAAATATTGTGGGCGGAAAGAAAAAGGGGAAAAAAACCCCCCAGCAATTTAAAATGAGAGGCAGAGTGAGGTACAAGTGGCCGGATGCAGATTGACACAGTTGGAGAACAAGTGTACAAGACAGGAATGGGAAGAGACAGAGGGAAAGGGAGAAAGTAAAAAAAAAAACAGAGAGAGCGATAAAAACAGGAAAATAGAGAGACAATAACAAATGGACCGTCAGATAAGTCAGTCACACCCGTCTCAAGAGCCCATTTACGAGTCAGTTTCAGAATGCATTTCGTTGTCTCTGTACTGTACACTGACAATGACAATTAAAATTGAATCTGAATCTGAGTTTGCACTGTACTGAGTCCTCTCCTCTGCCAAATGTCATGATTGTCTGAGTCTCACACCTTCGCCCCTTATCTTTCAGCTTCCGTCAATCAAACGTCATGCAAGCCCCAGTATTTATTCACTTTGAACCTTATTTCAAGCTTCTATTTTGGTTATTCAGGAATGCTTGGTTTGAGGGAGTTTTTACTTGAATCTTCCTTTGCGAACTGTGAAGGTTTATTCAGAATATTGATTGTTTTTTTGCCGATCCGGTCTTTTTCAATCTCCTTTTGCACCTTTGCTGCCGCCTGATCGAACTCTTCTTGCTGTAACTCTGGAGGAAGATTTCACGTTGATCCTGGAATGTACGCTACCTCTGTGTCTCTCTGCATCTCTCCCGAGGCCAGCATGTCCTTTATCTCAACTCCTTATCTTTTTGACATTGGCTGACTGCAAACAGGCCGACAAGGAATTAGAATTGGCTTCAATATGTGAGTATGTGTCTAAATACACACACACTGAACCTTTTTATAGACACACTGAACTCTTGTTTACAGTGTACTATGTTTACATATTCTGTTGCGCTGCTGTAAGTAAGAATTTCATTGTTCTATCTGGGACATGTGGCAATAAAACACTCTTGACTCTTGACAGTTCCCCAGTGACACGAACTAGAATAGTCAGCAGACAGAATAAGCAGTGGGGGAAAGGGGTCGAGGAATGCATTTGAGGGAGGGGGTTGCAGGTTAGTCAAGGGGAATAACATTCCAGTTCAGGGAGAAGTCCTAAATCGACTTACTGTTTCCTTTGGGAGCAGTGACTGCAATGGACAACGTTGTCAGGTGACCTGGCCTTGGGGTGGTGGAATGGGGGTAGGGCCTGGCTGGTGAGGAGGTGGATGCGTTGGACCGGTTGGTGCTGGGCCGGAGGACGTTGGTTATCGAGCTGACAGTTTTGTCACACTCAGCATCTTCGGTTGCTGTACCTTCTTTTAACAACCTGGCACATCTTAGGAAAGAATAGACAAAGAGAAAAGTCATGGATGGCAAATGGAATTGTGATGTGAACCCAACCCTTACACATCAAGACATCTTTCCCTCTCAGCCCCAAACTCCTGTCGTCTCCCCGTAACTTTTGACGCACTTACTAATCAAGAACCTGTCAATCTCCGCTTTAAAGATACCCAATGATTTGGCCTCCACAGCCGCCTGTGGCAATGAATTCCACAGATACACCCTCCGCCCTCCGACTAGAGAAATTCCTCCTTATCTCCTTCCTAATGGTACGTGACCATATTCTGAGACTGTGCCCTCTGGTCCTAGACTCTCCCACTAGTGGAAACATCCTCTCCACATCCACTCTGTCCAAGCCTTTCACTATTCTGTAGGTTTCAATGAGATCCCCCTCATCCATCTAAACTCCAGCGCATACAGGCCCAGAGACGTCGAATGCCCAACATACGTTAATAGAAACATAGAAACATAGAAATTAGGTGCAGGAGTAGGCCATTCGGCCCTTCGAGCCTGCACCGCCATTCAATATGATCATGGCTGATCATCCAACTCAGTATCCCGTACCTGCCTTCTCTCCATACCCCCTGATCCCCTTAGCCACAAGGGCCACATCTAACTCCCTCTTAAATGTAGCCAATGAACTGGCCTCAACTACCCTCTGTGGCAGAGAGTTCCAGAGATTCACCACTCTGTGTGAAAAAAGTTCTTCTCATCTCGGTTTTAAAGGATTTCCCCCTTATACTTAAGCTGTGACCCCTTGTCCTGGACTTCCCTAACATCGGGAACAATCTTCCTGCATCTAGCCTGTCCAACCCCTTAAGAATTTTGTAGGTTTCTATAAGATCCCCTCTCAATCTCCTAAATTCTAGAGAGTATAAACCAAGTCTATCCAGTCTTTCTTCATAAGACAGTCCTGACGTCCCAGGAATCAGTCTAATCCTGCTTTCATTCTCATAAGCCTCCTCTAGACCCTCTCCACTGCTGGTAAATCCCTTCTCAAAATATGGGGCCCAAAACTGCTCACAAAACTCCAAACATGGTCTGACCAGTGCCTTAAAGCCTCAGCATTACATCCCTGCTTTTATATTCTCGTTCTCTCCAAATGAATATCAACGTTGCGTTTGATGTTGACGCTAAAACACCCAGAACCTGGAGAAGTGCTGAGGTGATGATTTGACTAAGTGGGCTGCACAACTCTGTCTGACCCATGGAAAGGTCAACAATGATGTGGTTGCTGGCATTTTCACACCCCCATGCACAGACCAGCCGCAGTATTATGCATTGTGTGCCTCCACCCTCTACTATGGTTCTTCTCCAAAACAGAGCACATTTACATGGTAGACAAAAATGCTGGAGAAACTCAGCGGGTGAGGCAGCATCTATGGAGCAAAGGACATAGGCAACGTTTCGGGCCGAGACCCTGTCACCACATGAACTGAGCCACAGCAAACTCCCAGCATAATGTGTTATTTTCTCCTCCTCGGCCCTCATCACCATGAGCTGAGATCTCAAGTGGAATCAGGGGACTAATCCAATGAGTCATTCGGGGGTAGACACAAAATGCTGGTGTAACTCAGCGGGCGAGGCAGCATCTCTGGTGACAAGGAATGGGTGGCGTGTCTGGTCGAGATCCTTCTTCAGACGGATGTCAGGGGAGGGGGCGGGACAAAGGTAGAGACAGTAAGACTAGCGGGAGAACTGGGAAGGGGAAGGGGATGGAGAGAGAAAGCAAGGGCTTTCTGAAGTTAGAGAAGTCAATGTTCATACCGCTGGGGTGTTAAACTGCCCAGTTATTCGGGCTACTGACCCGTACTACTCGAGGGACTATCATTAACTCGTACTCACTTGGTATGCGGCCGGCACTTGGTGGAAAGAGACTTCAATTCAGAGAACGTGTCTGGACGGCAGGACTCGCAGACGTTGTCTGTTGTGGAATTTCCTGGTGATAAAAGATGAAAGCCGATTATCGCATTCGCTGCTTGAAACAAATGAGTTCAGTTAACATTAAACTCAACCAAAAAATCTGCACTAAAACTGCTGGTAAAAAGAGCTGAAAAACCAATGTTTTTCCCTTTAAGTAAAGGGCCCCTCCCACTTAGGAGACCTAAACAGCGACCTCTGGTGACCTTGCTCACCACCCAAAAAAAAAAAAAAATCAAGGTCAAAGTCAATAGACTCGGTTTGCACTCGCTGGAATTTAGAAGATTGAGGGGGGATCCTATAGAAACCTACAAAATTCTTAAGGGGTTGGACAGGCTAGATGCAGGAAGATTGTTCCCGGTGTTGGGGGAAGTCCAGAACAAGGGGTCACAGTTTAAGGATAAGGGGGAAGTCTTTTAGGACCAAGATGAGAAAAACATTTTTCACACAGAGAGTGGTGGATCTCTGGAATTCTCTGCCACAGAAGGTAGTTGAGGCCAGTTCAATGGCTATATTTAAGAGGGAGTTAGATGTGGCCCTTGTGGCTAAATGGATCAGGGGGTATGGAGAGAAGGCAGGTACAGGATACCGAGTTGGATGATCAGCCATGATCATATTGAATGGCTGTGCAGTGAAGGGCCGAATGGCCTACTCCTACACCCATTTTCTATGTTTCTATAAGGTGACCTGCAACCTCCTACCACCTCCCACGCATATGTTGAAAACCTTCCTCGACTATGAAGAAAACCGGCTTCGACTAGACCTGCGACAAAAAAAATGATCGATTTTTAAAACGGCAACCTATTTCTAGTCGAGGCCGGTTTTAATCATGATGAAAAAAAATAGCAGCAACCTAGATGAAGTCTCGACCACGCGGAAACCACTTTCGACCATCAGGGAGAGTGACCAAAACCTCCGGTAACCTCATGGAAACCTTGGGTAGCAGGCAAGGTCACTAGAGGTTGCTGTTTAGGTCTCCGAAGTGGGACTGGGGCTCAAGGGAATGTCTGGCAGGGTGGGCAATGGGAGAATTTAAGTGAGTATGACGTGTAAGATTGTTAGTAGAATAAATCAAGCAACAAAAAGATGGAATGAGAGAGGTGAGACTGGGAATAGCAGAATGATTATCAACCCGCTACTCGTGAATTGGTAGTAAAAATAATAAAATAAATTGCGGAAATTAATCCCATGTCCAGAAATCTGAATACCAGTGACAGAAGACGGATGCGTTCTTGCTTCAGCTTGAACTGATATAAATATTTCACAAATATTCAATAATTCTGTACAGTGCATCAAGGGTTATCTGACAGGGACATTTTGTCCACCAGACCACTGACCCAGAACATCAGTGTCACCACATGAACTGAACCAGGACATCAATGTCCCCCACAGGGGCTGACCCAGGACATAACTATCCACCACATGCACTGATCCAAGTAAGTAAGTGTACACCACGTTGAACTGATCCAGGACACTCCGCCACAGGGTCTGGCCCAGGATATCAGTGTCTCCACGTTCTAACATCAGCCCAAGTCAACAAGTGTGTCCAGTTCTATTCTCTCCCAGGAATAAAGAACCCAAGATATTGGTTCGGTCTGAGTTTATATCGTGGATGGAGAGTCAGAAACCTTTTATGTCATCATCTACCAATAACGTCCCAATAGAGCACGAACAACCCAGTTTTTCACCGGAATTCCCTCCCCATTGGGTGTGCGCTCCACACACTGGGACCAAGTCTTTTACTCACCTGCTTGAACCAGGAATTTTCCTGCCTCACAACTGCTGTGTTTAACACATTGCAGGCAGGAGTTAAGGGTCTTAGTTTTGCAGAACATTCCAGGTTTGCACTCGCAGATCTGTCTTGTCCTTGGGGAGCAGCTTTGAACTTGTCGTAGAGCTAAACATGGGAAGACATCAGGGAAATAATAACAGGTTAATCACATTTGTGGAACGATGAGACACGATACGATAGGACTTTATTTATCCCAGGTGAGAGCATGGCCAGGGTGGTGTGGACATTAGTCGCTGGCTGCCTTTTTGAATCATTGTCTCTTATAGATCCCGTCTGTGGTGTAAAAGTCAATACCCATGATGGACCAGGCAGCAATTTGCGTAAACTCCTTCGTTGCTGGGAATTTGAGTTGCCAAACCAGGCCGTGATGCAACCACTCTACCAGTACACTCTGATCCCAAACCAATGACAAGTACAGAGAGCCTGGCCAACTCTTCTAACCAAAGACCCTATAGCGGAGCAAGATAGACCACTCCTGCTAAATGCAATGGGCTGACGTGTAGTACGTAACGGAGCGGAACGTGGGCCTTTTTTTCATCCATTTCAGTAACCGGACCCGACCCGACTCGCAGTGTAATCAACGTTGCGGGGGAACTGTTTGTGTTAATAAATTAAAATTCTGAAAATGAGAAGATTTTTACCAAATAACTTTCATTTTTACGAGGATGCTTCCGTCTCCGCACTAGTATCCTACGGGATCTTTGGTGCGGAGACGGAAGCCGGTTACGGAAATGGGGCCGAAAATTACCCATGAATCTGCCCATGACGGTACTACGTCTTTTTCGTCGAGTGGCCCATCTTGCTCGCTGCAGGATCTTTGCTTCTAACCCCAACCTGAGTTATTGAGGCAATTTGAAGACCCTATTACATTAAAGTTAAATCTCTGGATATTCTAGTCTGCAAGTTAAGTACCATGCAAGAGGCAGGGGGCAGTGGTGAACGGGAATTCATAGTTAGTAACGTAGGCGGGTTGCAAAATTTAGGTTAAGATTCTTTTAAACTGATGATTTCCCCGTAACATTATCAGCTTATCAGTTGTCATTGCACTTCTGCTGAATTTGATTCACTGGGTTTAAACTGTCATGTGGTCATAAATTTAACAAACTTACGATCTCCGCATGTCCCAACGCAGAGAGTGCAGTCGAATGAATCGTTCCACTCCTCCTGGTATCTGCTGCGTGGACAGGGTTTACAGACAGTGTCACGTTCAGAAGTGCAAGATAGTTTTCGATGTTCTCCTGAAATCAAGATCACCAAAAAATATATTACTTTACAGTCTGTGTGAGGACGAGACGAAATCCAATTAGATTTTGGAAATCAGGCCTGGAAAATGACAGCACAAGCGTTCACAAACAGACAAATTCTAGTGAGGAAAGGAAGGACATCTTTACAACAGCGCAGTTGGCGGCAACACAGACTGACCCAGGGCAGTGTCTGTGTGGAGTTTCCACGTTCTCTCTGAGACTACATGGGTTTCCACCGTGTGCTCCGGTTGCTTCCCATATCCCGAAGACACGCGGTTTTGTAGGTTAATTGACTTCTATAAAACTGCCCCTGGTGTGTAGGGAGTGGACACGACAGGGGGATAACATGGAACTATACCCTCCCAGATTGGCAAACCCAACAAGATGATCATCCCCTTCTTATTTCCCTGCTCCACTCATAAAGCCTCAATGGATGCTCCCTCCAGGCCTGGTTACCAATCATTTTTCTTACTCCCTATATTCACTCCGCAGAACCTCATCCCCTTTCTCTACCTCTGTTATTTGTGTCAAAATGCATAACCACCTCTGGCTGCTCACCCTTCCCCTGGAGTATATTCTGCACCCGCTTAGAGACATCCTCGACCCATCAGAGAGCCATCAGAGAGCCAACACGTTATCGGGGAGTCACAGAATCTCCTGTCTGTCTGTCCCCTATCACTATGGCCCCATATGACTATACGCTACTCCCCTGAGCCACAGAGCCACAGACTTGGTTGCTGTTGAACAGTCCTCTCCCTCTCCCCCACAACAGTATACAAAAAGGAATACATGTTTTTGAGGAGAAAGTTCACAGGGAATTCCTGCACTCTCTGTCCCCTCCTTGTGATTACCCACCTTGTAACAATCTGAAATGCTCGGCCTGAGAAAGTGGTGGAACAGGACTTAATATTATCTTTAAAAGGAACAGGCCCAACACAGGGTCAAGGTTGTGTATCTCCATCTGCCACAGGCAATGATGGTCCAGTTTTATACTGCAACCATAGAATCTGTCCTCACCTTCTCCATCATGGTCTGGTTTGGCTCAGCCACCAAGCACGACATCCGGAGGCTGCAGGTTGTTGGCTGCAACCTTCCCTCCCTCTACATTGATGCACTGTGCAAGGGCCAGGAAGCGAGTGGGTAAGATCATCTCAGACCCCTCTCACCCTGGCCACAAACTCTGAAGCACTTCCCTCCGGGAGGCGACTCCGGACTGTCGAAGCCGCCACAGCCAGATATAATAACAGCTTTCTTTCCACGAGCCAAAAGTCTGTAGCCTCCTTTAGCTCTGGTATTTTATTTTATTTTTCACATGTTTAAATGACAATGTTTTATTTTTAATTGTCTACTGTATTTCATGTTGTTATCCCTGCGAGCAAAGCACCAAGACAAATTCCTTGTATGTATACATACTTGGCTGTTAAAATGTATTCAATTCAATATCTATAGGAGAAGCATGATGGAGCGAGTGCTATTGGATAGTTCTTTCAAAGTGGACTGAAGAGCTATCTTCACTGTGTATCGTTTTACCATTCTATCCTCACCACTCGTATTCCAGGAAATCACCCAGTATTGCTCTGAATCATTGTTACTGAATTTATAAAGGACATTGTTTCTGTTTTAATTGTATTCAGATCGTCTTCTGGGAACCTCGAGATGTGGTATGAGGTCCACTTACTGATATTCTACTAACACAGTACATTCACTCCAGCTTTGACTGCTGCTCCCTGCACATTGACCTCATTGCACCAACTGTTGATGGTTGGAGATTAATAATGAAAATAAGATAGTGATGGAGTGAGCATGCGTGGGAGTTTGCATCACGATTGCCGACTCCAATCTGCCCAGTCAGAAAGAAATATCAGATAACAATTGAGAGAAAGACAATGAGAATTTGATGCAATCTACACGCCTGTCCACTTCGTAAAACTCTAAACCATTTAGCCGAAAGCATAGAGTTGGTCGCTGATGTCACACAAAAGCACCGTGTGCAATCATTTCCAATACTCCACAGTCAGCCTATAAATGAGACAGCTGAGGGCTGTGGTACTTGATCGAGATACATATATTATTATTCGGGGCAGAGAAGGGGAAACAGCTTTATTCAAAGCAGATCAACAAATGAGCCAGAGGCCACAGTGGAAATTACAACAGAATAAATGAGATCAGATAGTGGAAAACTAAACTTCACCAAAAAATGAGATTGTGTATAAAATAATGAGAGTGATAGAGTCTGAAGACGGGTCGAGACCCGAAACGTCACCTATTCCTTCGCTCCATAGATGCTGCCTCTCACGCTGAATTTCTCCAGCATTTTTGATTACCAGGGTGATAGATCTGGTCTTTTACCCAGGCGAATCAAAAAAAAGAGACAAGTATTTAAGATATGAGGAGCGAGATTTAATACAATCCTGAGGGACAACTTTTTCATTCAGAGGGTGGTGGGGGGTACATGAAATGAGTTGGCTCAGGAGGTGGTTGAGGCAGATACTATAACATCATTTTAAAGATGTTTGAACAGGTGCATGGATATGAAGGATTTATCGGGAAATGGGCCAAATGGGACTAGTTTAGATGGGGTATCTTGGTCGCCATTGGACAAGTTGGGCCAAGGTTGTTTCTGTGCTGTTTGACTCTATGGCTGATAAACATTTCAAAATAATTTACCCAGCAAAGTGATGGCCACAAATTCTAAGTGCTGTATGGAGCTTTTCTCTGGATTAAACCATGCCTTGTTCTAGTTCTAGAACCATTCTTGTTCTAATGTGTCTGATAGAATAGTGTAGAAGGCACGTTACTCTGCACCTAGCTTGTGTGTGTGCGTGTGTATGTGCAGCGTGCATGTGTGTGTCAGGGAGTTTTATTCTTACTCAGAGCTGGTGCTGCCGTTGATAGATTGCTTTTCAGTCACGGCACAAGCTGCTGCCTCCCTGAGGAATGCAACGTTCACCCAAACTATTTCCTACTGTGTCGGATGCTGCAGTCAGGTCATATTGCAGGAAATGACATTATCCAAATCAGGTGGACAAAATAGGTGGACAAAAATGCTGGAGAAACTCAGCGGGTGAGGCAGCATCTATGGAGCGAAGGAATAGGTGACATTTCGGGTCTTGACCCTTCTTCAGACTGATGTGGGGGTGGTGGGGGCAGGAAGAAGAAAGGAAGAGGCTGAGACAGTGGGCTGTGGGAGAGCTGGGAAGGGGAGGGGAAGGAGGGAGAAAGCAAGGACTACCTGAAATTGGAGAAGTCAATGTTCATACCTCTGGGGTGTAAACTACCCAAGCAAAATATGAAGTGCTGCTCCTCCAATTTGCGGTGGGATTCACTCTGGCCATGGAGGAGGCCCAGGACAGAAGGGTCGGATACGGAATGGGAGGGGGAGTTGAAGTGCTGAGCCACCGGGAGATCGGGTTGGTTAATGCGGACTGTGCGGAGGTGTTGTTATTACCCAATCATGAGCACTCGAGGGGCACGGAATCACAGCGTTAAAGGAGAACGTTTGTCCCATCAAATTCACACCAGTTCCATGTAAAAGCAATACAGCACTCCAGTGAATTATTATCTATTGAATGCTATAAATTCATCTGCCTCCACACCTACACCCAACAGGGTGTAATCTGGACATAAAGAGAGGACACCAGGAACTGCAGATGCTGGAATCTTGAGCAAAACACAAAGTGCTGGAGTAACTCGGCGGGTCAGGCAGAATCTGTGGAGGGAAAGGACTGGTAACGTTTCGGGTCAGGACCCTTCGTCAGATCACAGATGCTGCCTGACCCGCTGAATTACTCTGGTACTTTGTGTTTAGCTGAAGAGTAGACAAGCTTTGGCAAGTTGAGTTTGATGGATGTCGAGAAGGGATGAAGCCTTTGTGTGTTGGGGGGGTGAGGACAAGCAAAAATCCCTTCTCTCTCTTCGAATCGGTGTCTTTAAAAATGTGCCTGCTGGCCTGGCACTTTATTCTATCAGAATTCAGGTTTTTAAATCTATGAGTCACGCCAGATATGAGTCAGAGATCAAATACAGCCCGACCAGGAAATGGTTACGGTGCTCTTTCATTCTATGACAAAAGGATGTTGAGGCTCTGAGCAGAAGCACAAGTGGAGGGGGGTGCTTTGAATTAATTTTATTAGAAACAATTGAACAGGAATAAGGCGATCAACATGACTGTTATACAATTATTCTTCAGCTTCATTTTTAACATTGAAACCTAAATTTTTTTTTAAAGAAAAAAAGAAAAAAGAGAAAAAAGGAGAGAATGAAGAAAAAGGTAAAATAAAAGAAAGAAAAGGACAGACCCGTAAACTACCAAAGATGCGCAAGAGGAAAGAAAAGAAATAAGAAAAAAGATGGCGATATATCTTTCCCGTGATTGATTGTTGAACGGCCAGCTGTATTCACTGTCCTTAAATGTATCCGACCCACCACATAAAATACAGCCATAGAAAATCACAACACTTACAGCACAGGAGTAGTCCATTCTGTCCATCAAGTAGGTGCAGGCTGTATATCTTTTACTATTCATGAGTTATACAATGGAATGATCTCAGTCTCTGCCTAAACACTTCTTGTGCGGAAACTCCCCCACCCTAGTTCTCAGACTAGTTTCATTGACCCTCTGATTCATTTTACTGATTGCTTGCCTCCTTGTCACGTTCCCCTCAGTTAACAATGTACCATACTACATTTCCTTACCCTCGTCTGCTTTGATCTGTCATTTTCACACCTTCCCCTTCCATATCTCTAGACTCCCTCTCTCCTGACTTTCAGTCTGAAGTTCATAAGCAATTGGAGCAGAATTAGGCCATTCGGCCCATCAAGTCTATTCTGCCATTCAATTTTGGTTGATCTATCTCTCCCTCATTAACCCCATTCTCCTGCCTTCTCTCTATAACCCCTGACACCGTATTAGTCCAGAATCTATCTATCTCTGCATTTAAAATATCCATCGACTTGGCCTCCACAGCCTTCTGCGGGAGAAGTGTCTCGACCTGAAACGTCACCCATTCCTTCTCTCCAGAGATGTTGCCTGTCCCGCTGAGTTACTCCAGCATTTTGTGTCAATATTTGAACGGACTGACTTGCCAGCTAAACTTCAACCCCATTGGAATCACTGTCAGACAGACCAGGGAAAAATGGCAGATTTCCTTTCCTGAGGAAACTATTTAGTGGATTCATGGTCCCATTACTGAAAGCAGCTATTAATTCCAAATGTATCGAATTATTTAAATTTAAATTCCCCAAACTCTTATCACCGACTCCATGACCCACAGCTTGGATATTATCCCAGTGTGGAAATATGCGATGGATTGGTAGATAAGACACCACACAAGTAGCCAGTGCTCTGGGGTAGTCATCTACAGACACAAGTTCATATCCCACCATGGCAAATGGGGACTTTAAACTCGCGGAAATTCAGATAAATCTGGAATGATAAAACTAGTGTCAAGACAGTAGTCATATGGGTTTGTTGTAAACACATACTTTGTCTTCCAATATAAGGCAGGTAAGGAAATCTGCCATCCTCATCCTCGCCCATTTATGACCCATCAATTTGTTTAACACTTCAGAGCATCTTCATTTCATGGGCGTATAAGGACGGACAACGTGGCTAATATTTATAGGGATACAAAATAGCCTGCAAATTAATTAAAAATAATAACTTTGCCTCTGTGCTGAGTTAGCACATGTGTGATGGGATTGTGCAGAGGGAGGTTTTCCCCAGCAGTTTAGTTGCTGACATCAATCTCGTGCTTCACGCACTGCACTGGATGAATCAGTTACTGGGCACAAACCTCGTTCAATTACGCGGATGAGAGTTAGTATTGATATAAGCAAGCCAGTGCCTGTGACACAGAAGAGTCGTGCGTTACATGCGTTTGATCAGAGTGAAGGATGATGTTTACCTGGTGGACAAAGGGAGCAGCAACGTTTTGCTTCTGAGTTGTAGAATTCATTCTCCTTACATTTATTATCAATCTGCTGCCAACGATTCGAGCTCTGAAAAGAGAGAGAGAGAGAGAGAGAGAGAGAGAGAGAGAGATACTGTTACTGTCATTCAGGAATTTCCCATTGACAGGAATAAAGATACTGCTTTTCAAACCATGAATGATACCATCTATTTATTCCTAAATCTATTCAGTGACCAAAGGCCAGGGGGGGGGGGGGGGGGGGGGGGGGGGGGGGTGCATGTTTAAAGGGGAAAGGGAGGAGAGGAGGGGGGGGAAGGGGGGGGGGGGGGGGGGGGGGGGGGGGGGGGGGGGGGGGGTGAAGGAAGGGCAGAGTGGAAAGGAAGAACAAGGTGGAGAGGAAGGAGCAAGAAGGAACACTGCGTGGCCATTAATGCCACCCCATGGGGTCTTCTTCTTCACAGCCCCGTACGATGCGCAAAACAAAATATACTTTCCATCTCATTTGTTGCTTTTGAAAAGAGTCCAGTGGAAAATGTCTCATTTGGAAACTAAATGAAATGAGCTGAAGAATAGAGAGTTTGTAATACTTATTACAGTTTCACCCTTGGCTGTTTCTCATCACAATATGCCCCTCACATATATATTGTATGCAAATTGCAGACAGGAAGATTTTCCATCAAGTTATAGATCATGTACTTCATTAAAACTAAACAAAAGTTGTCAATACTCAGTCAGGTTTCAGCTGAAACAGGTGCGAGACAACAGTATGAATTGGCTGCTGATAGGGGGCAGTGTAGAGCGAGGGAAGTTACATCCCAGGCGGGTCTCCTCTGATTTGAAGTAACCCACGGAGATAATAAAAAGATGTACACAGTATCTAACCATAGCTTCTCCTACTGTGGGGAGCTGGACACCAGCATCTTGAGAAGAACAGACGTTGTACTGCTCAGCCAAGCCACATATTGTCATTAATGAGATCTGCCTGCTTCACAGTTTCATATCTTTTGCAATTTCAGTTCTAATCTCTCTGTGCAGATGAGGGACTCTCCCCCAATTTCAAACTGTCTCACTCAGGCCGCATGTTGTCCAGCAAGAACACGATGTTGTGCACAGACATTGTGGGCTGAAGGGCCTGTTCCTGTGCCATCCCGGTCTATGTTCCATTATACTTGCTGGACAGTCACAGTAACATGAAGTATAGATGATGCAGGAAACTAATGGGGATGTAGAAGTAAGGATAACACCAGGGAAGAGGTTAATGAAGGGGCTGATGTTAAAATCGTTAAAGCCCAAAGGAACCAACGAAGACTGCAAGGCAAATTGCATCTGAAATTCGCTCAGTGTAAGCAGGCAAGCAAAGAGGAATGGTTGATGTGTGTTTTTGCTACCTCTGGGGTTCCAAAGGCTCGGCATTAGATCACTTGCATTTTTCACATATACTAATGATTTAGATTTAGATGTCCAGGGAATAATGAAGAGATTTGCAGCGGTTGTAATAATTGGGTGAATGTAGAGAAGGGTTGAGGCCGACGTCTGTGTGAAGTGGGGCAAGTGTAAAGGGGGCTGCCCCACTGTACGAGCTAATTCAAGAGGTCTCCCGAGTTTAACCCTGTGGTAAGCACGTGGAATGTACGTTGCGGGTACGTCGGGATGTCTCTTAGCGGCTCGTAACGCTAACGGCGGGTACTCGGGAAACGCGGTAAGCTCGGGAAGACTCGTGAAGATTTTTCAACACGTTGACAAATGTCCACGAGAGCCCCGAGTACCTACGAGCGGATATTACCGTAATTCTCCGAGTTCGAATCAGGCGAAACTCGGGAGAACTCTTGAATGAACTCATACAGTGGGACAATCCCATAACATTGAGGATGGAGGTGAAGTTGGGAGTAAGTGTGAAGTTGGCCTCAGCCTTTCACTGTACCTCAGTACACGTGACAATAAACTAAACTGAATTGATCTGAACTGAGGTGGAGTGGGCATGAGAATGATGCTGGGATAATATGAACGGCAGAGGCAACATCAGGTGTAATGATTTGTGGTGAAGGTGTAGCGGATGGTGAGGGCGATGTGAAAAGTGATATTCATTTGGAGCTGAAGGTTGGCCGAGGGTGAGGGTTTGCAGGTGGGCGAGGATAATGCTGTTGTGTGTATGTGGGTGTTGGGTGTTGGTTGTTGGGTGTTGGGTGTTGGGCGATTGGGTGATTGGGCTGAGGTGTATCACAAGAGGTTGGGTCGTGATGTTGAGAAGGGGGTTAGTGCAATGAGGGGTGAGGGTGAGCTTGGCAGTTAAGTGTGAGCAGTCTGGAGTGAGGCTGGTATCTGCCCATGGGGTGAACGCAATACCGATTCAGATTCAGATTCAATTTTAATTGTCATTGTCAGTGTACAGTACAGAGACAACGAAATGCATTTAGCATCTCCCTTGAAGAGCGACATAGATGCGTTGGGCAATTTTCACCACCCTCTGCAGTGCCTTCCGGTCGGAGACAGAGCAGTTGCCATACCATACTGTGATGCAGTTGGTAAGGATGCTCTCGATGGTGCAGCGGTAGAAGTTCACCAGGATCTGAGGAGACAGATGGACCTTCTTCAGTCTCCTCAGGAAGAAGAGATGCTGATGAGCCTTGGGGAATAGCATTGGGGAAGGGGATTTGGGGAGGGGTTTCCTGTCTGGGACATTAAAGGCCTTGGTAAGGCCAAGATACTGGCCTACTGGGAATGAGGGCGGCGTGTGCCTGGGATAGCGGGTAGTGTCCATCTGGGATTGAGGTTGGAGTCCGTCTGGGATCTAGGGTGGTGTCGGTCTAGGATCGAGGGAGGTCCCTGCAGTGTGGGAATCCAGGGCTGGGATACATTGAAACGATCTGTGGTTCCTGCCCGAGAGATGATGGGGCCAAGTGCCATTCATACCGTGATGGTGCCTGGAGAAGAATCGGTATCACTCTAGTTCCCTGTTGACTACCCTCTGCAGTGTGAGCCACAGATTGAAACCCAAGCATCAGCACTCCGAGCCCCCAAGATTCACAGCCATGGCACTCGTTCCAAACACCAGGAGAGGGGACCTCTCAATTCCACTAAATGAAATTGATTTTTAAATATTTTCCTCGTTGCTTCAACACGATCCCTCCCAGTTTGCAGACAAATGAGCCCAACACCCCACACGTCAAGACACAACTTACACTCTATCCTTGACTCAGGGTGAGGATCCACTCCTTACACATCCCCAGGGTCTCCCCTCCACACACACACACACACACAGTTGCTGCTTGGATGTTCACCCAGGGACAGTCTCGTATTACCGATGGTTCATTACAGAAATTGTAAAATACAGCCCGATGCCAAGTCCAGCCTTAAATAATCACCATAATGTCTTGCGTGACAGAGCATGTTACAGTTTGCATGTTAGTGCAGTGCGTTCCACAGCAGTGGCTTTGTCTGCTCTTGACTCATTCACCAATGTTTGAGAGGCCCTTGTTCCATTTGCACACCTGGTTGTTATGTAGATGTGATACCAGAGTTTCAAGGTCAGCTTAATGTCACATGTACCAATTAAGGTACAGTGAAATTTGAGTAACCATACAGCCATAGTAAGTGAAAAGCAACATCAAATAAAAGTTAACATAAACATCCCACCGCAGCGGCTCCCCGCATTCCTCACTGTGATGGAAGGTAATAAAGTCCAATCTTCTCCCTCTTTAGTCTACTGTAGTCGGGGCTGTTGAACGGTCTGCAGTTGGTTGAAACTCTCTGCGGCTTGGAGCTCCCGAATCGGTCTCTAACCAGGGACTGCGGGCTCCACGATGTTAAAGTCCACAGGCCAGCGGTTGGAGCTCCCCACAGTCGATCCCCGGCAGAGGGATCGCAAGCTTCACGATGGTAAGTCCACGCCGCGCCCGCAGTTATAGCGCCGGGGCAGTCTCCAGGAAAGGCCGCGCCACTGCATGATGTTAGGCCGCAGCGGGGACGGAGATACGATACGTGGAAAAAAAAATCACGTCTCCGTCGAGGTAAGAGATTGAAAAAAGTTTCCCCCCCACCCCCCACATCAAACAATCCAAGTAACACTAAAACATACACTTTAACACGTACTTAAAATAATAAAAACAGAAGAAAGGACAGACAGACTGTGGGCGAGGCAGCCACTTGCTACCTCAACATTATAAGCAAACCCAGAATTACTGGGTGGGAATCAAGACTGTTTTTTTTTTTTTTTTAAACCTGTAACTTTTCCAAAAGAATCCTCTCTCGAGCCATCCTGCAGGACAAATCCAGGCGGACAATTCAGTGTGCTGGGGGAGTGCAGCATTGTCAGCACACAGAGCTTTCTTCTGGTTGCGAATATGGACCAAGATCCCATGTGCTCCTTCAGGTTATAGAGGCATACAGCACGGAAACAGTCACTTTGGCTCAAATCCTCTATGCCGATCAAGATGCCCCATTTAATCTAGTCCTTTTTGCTTGTGTAGGAAGGAACTGCAAATGCAGGTTTACACCCTAAGATAGAGGCTGGAGTAACTCAGCTGTCAGGCAGTATGGATAGACCCTTCTTCAGACGGCCTATGTTCGGCCCACATCCCTCTGAACCTTTCCTATCCATGTACTTGTACCAGATCAGATAATAAACCCAACGAGGCTGTTAACATGGTTGCCAATCTTAAAAGGGAACAGTGCCTACAGACTTTCTCGTCCCGATCCCCAGCCAGACATTCCTTGCCTCCAGTCTGCTAAATATTGAGAAATAAACACTGAAAATGCTGCAAACATTCAACAGGCCAGGCTGCATATGTGAAAAGAGTAACGAACTTGACATTTCAGTCACATACTCATCAGCTGTTGCCTGGGCCACTAAATATTTCCAACATTTTCTGCTTTTATTAAAGATCTTCAACATTTGTAGTTTTTTGATTTACACCTGTTGAATATCAAGAGCAACTTTAAAGATTGTGCACTGTTCTGCTTAGCTTATTGTCACGTGTACCGAGATACAGAAAAGCTGTTGTTGCCTGCTATCTAGTCAGTGGAGAGACAATACATGATTACAGTCGAGCCATCTACAGTGCATAGATACATGTTAAGGGAATAACGTTTAGTGCAAGGTAAAGCCAGCAAAGTCCGATCAATGATACTCCATTCATTTCTCGAATTGGAGATGAATAGGAGTGAACTCCCTGACTTGTGAATGAACATACGTCAGATATAAACTCACAATTCCGATTATCCTATCCGGCCAGATCAGTAGGTCATGCATGAAGAAATACAACCAAACCACAGCTGATTGCATCTCACCAGTAAAGACCCATTCAAAGAACTGCAGCATCACCCCCACCGTTTCCTCTCTTCATAAAGTGCATTCAGACTTCAGTACTTACCACATCGAACATCCCTCAGAACACTGTTTATCTTCCGCTCCAAGCATTCACAATGGTGTGATTGTATCACTGAGGGTAGGTGACAGGGAGGGGTGGGGGGGGGGGGGGGGGGGGGGGGGAGAAGAGGATTGTTGCGGATTTACTCCAGTTACAAAAAAGTGTTTCCTGTCATGATGAGGATGGCTTGTGCAACTAACAGCAAGTTGTTCCTCAATCAGCCCGTTGATGATTAGATTACTGAGAAAGATGAGGGCACTGTTTTTATGCCCTTTTAAGCTGGTAAACCTCCCCTTCAAACAGTGACAAGCAAAGGGTCAACAACGAGGGTACAATTTGGAAATCACCATTGCTGTTCAGGTCGGGTTGATGCTGGGTCGAAGTGTTACGCGAGGCATTTCACTCAGGTGTTCCTTGCACTGCCCTGACCCAGGGACAAGCAGCTGGCCTGTGATCCACAGTGTAAGGAGATCTACACGGAATGTCTATGGCGTGTGATTTATTCCACTTTCCATTGATGATGTCAGACCTACTCAATTTTGTCGGCATTTTCGGCTTTTATCTTATTTCAAATTTCCAGCATCTGCAGATTTTTCTAAATTAAACGTTTTCTTCAATTAAATAAAACATGCCCCTTTTTACAGTGACTACGTGACTGGGTGATGAGTCTCTTGCGTGCAATATCTGCTGCCCTTGCCCTCTGCTCAGAAAATGAATGATTCAGATTCAGAAAGGTCAATCATCTTGAAATTTCATTTGGTTGCATTTGAAAGTCTGATCTTGCACGTACTAACCACATGAATTACACGGCTCTTGCCCAACTCCTGCTCACCCCATACGGGACATCTAACAGTGAAGTATCGTCCCTTCTCCCTGCCAAGGAAATTCACCTCCACTCCCATGACTGCAGTCTGCATCCTGTTCCAGGCTAACGTTCGGCTAGCGTTTGAGGAACTATAAGCCGCTGCCAGCAAACACCAGGCAGTGTCCAACGATGCTTTCTCTATCATTGCCCGAGACTTCAACAAAGCTATCTTGAAGAAGGCACTGCCAAACCACCATCATCACATTCCCAGCAGCACCAGAGAATCACTCTCAGCCACTGCTACTCCAATGAGATATCCATTGCTTTAATGCTTGTGCATTTGGAAAAATTGGACCATCTGACAGTGCTGCTTCTTCCTGTTTGTAGGCAGCGGCTGTAGAGTCCAGCTCCAGTGAAGGGAATTATACAGAACAATGATGCTGCAACTTCTTGGAGTCGGTAGACTAGATGATGTTAAAGGACTCTGCACCCAACCTAAACCAGTGTGCATGGTTGTGACAAACTTCATAAGGAAATGTTCATAAGGACAGCTCCCTAACCAGAAGCCTTGGATGAACCAGTAATCTACAACCTACTGAGGACTAGATCTGCAGCGTTCAAGTCAATCCACCTGAAGTTATATATGAAGTCCAGATCCGATCTCCAGAAGGCCATCACTAATATAAGGAGACATTTTCATACTAAACTGGAGGCTCACACAGATATTTGGCAAATGTGGCAGGGTTTGCACGCCATCACTTCCTAACTAGTAGCTCAAGTGACAGTGATGCATTACATGAACACTTCCCATGCTCACTTTGAATGGGAGACGGGTACCTTCACAAGATCCGACAGGGTCTGACGGCATGTAAGATGCAAATCAACTCCAATTTGCCTACTGCCATCGCAGGTCAACATCCTGGAGACCACTATTGATCGCAAATATCATGTGTAATGTCAAACTCAGGGAAATGTCTCTGCTCCTCCCTATGCAACTAAACCTTGACTTGCTTATCAGTTAACCTCGATTAGTACAAATTGGCGACACTGCTTCCTTGCTAACCATCAACACTGTGACACCTCAGGGCTGTGTCCTCAATCTTCTACTCTCTCTATAAACGCGGCTGTAGAGCCAGATAAAGCTCCAAAGCCGATGAGATCACCACTGTTGGACAAATAACCAGTAACAGGAGAGAGGTCGATAATCCAGTTGAGTGGTGCAGAACAACAATCTTGCTCCCAATGTTAACAAAGAGCTGATTGTTGACTTTAGGGAGAGAAAGCCAAGGGATCATGCACCCGTCTTCATTTGCAGGATGGCAGCGTGGAAACAGGTCCTTTGGCCCACCGAGTCCAGGCCAGCCAGTGATCCCCACACACTAACACTATCCGACACATACTAGGGAAATTTTGCAATTATACTAAGCCAATTAACCTGTCGTTGGTGCGTGGGAGAAAACCGGAGACACCGGAGAAAACCCACGCAGGTCATGGGGAGAACGTACAAACTGTGTACAGACAGCTCCCGTAGTCAGGATCGATCCCAGGTCTCTCGGCTGTAAGGCAGCAACTCTACCGCTGCGCCACCGTGCTTCCCACCCTCCAGAAATGGAATTGTCACCATCCACCTCTGACCAACCCGGCTTATTGAAAACATCACAGCGAAAACTTACCGGTGCATCTACTTCCTCAGTCAGAAGCATAATCACAAAATACCACCTCAAACCTCTACAAGTGTATGATGGACTGGTTGCATTGTGGCCTGCTTCCGGTAACTCCCAACACCTGACAACAAAGAAAGCTGCAGAAAGTGGTGGTCCATTGCCCAGTCCATTACAGGGCGTTAACATTAACCTCCCGAACATTAAATGGACTTACAGGATACACTGCCTCCAGAAGACAGCTAATATCATCAAAGACCCACACCAGCCTGGCCAAGCCCTCTTCTCTTGTTAAAATCCAGCAGGTGGTACAGAAGCTTCTCCCTTCGAGAACAGATTCTTCCCATCAACTGACAGGTTCTTGAACCACCCAGCACTTTGCAACACTATGGCCGTTCTACATCAAGGATTCCCAACCTGGGGGGGGGGGGTAAATGCCGCCTCCCCAAGGGGTACATTTGTTGATTCTGGATTTGTACAGATTTTTTCTCATTGACTGACTGTGTTTGGTTCTGGTATACCCGGTATCTGTTCATCATTAGCTGTTCATAAATAAGAAATAAGTGAAATAACATTGTTATGTGTAATTAAAGTTGCCAGGACGGAAAAAGTTGGGAACCCCTGCTCTATATACTTGTGGGGGCGCTATCATGTTCAACTTTAGAGTAAACGGTCAATTATTGTATTGTAGGAACACAAAAATGCTGGAGAAACTCAGCGGGTGCAGCAGCATCCATCTATGGAGCGAAGGAAATAGGTAACGTTTCGGGCCGAAACCCTTCTTCAGTCTGAATTTTTGTGTACCTTCGATTTTCCAGCATCTGCAGTTCCTTCTTGAACACAATTATTGTATTGTGTTTTTGTTCAAGATTCCAGCTGCTGCAGTACCTTGTGTCTCCAGTATAGTTACCAAAGATCTTTGATAGTTACAGCGGTGGCGTTTGACGTCCACTGCTCCAGTTCAGATCCGGTGCATGCGACACACACAGACCCTTGCAACACGATCAACGCTTTCGGCCATTCCAAGAAAATTGAAACAGCGCAAGAGTCAGCAGCACTAAGAAATGTTCTGTTAATCAAGTCCAATAAAGGACAAAACCCCCCTGCCCGCAGTTCCCGGTCCATCTAAGACGCTTATACCCCACCCCCATCCAGTCAAGTCACAAACCCACGTTGCTTCTCTCTCTCTCTCTCTCACACACACACACACACACACACAGTCATCTTCAGTTTCAGGCAATTTGTGATTTTCTTCGCTAATGTTTTACGGGACAAGTTATTTCCCCCCACAAATATTTTAAATATTCAGCCGTCCTTCCTTCCAGCGGTAGAATTTCTCCTATTGCTTCCTTTAAAGTGTCATGCACATTTTTGTTTTCATTGAAACAATCGAACTTTAGATAGACACAAAACGCTGGAGTAACTCAGCATCACTGCGTGGAGGGAATGGGCGACGTATCGGGTCGAGACACCGTTAGTTCCATTATTCCCAATCACAAATAATCCCGAAGGATCCCGACGCGAAACATCGCCTATCTACTCCCCCCTGACCCTGCCCGCCCCGCTGAGTTACTCCAGCACTTTGTTAATCTCATCTCCATTCACTCCGGCAAAGCTCGACTTCGCAGTTTCAAGTCTCTCGCCGTTCATTATTAAGTGACCAATACTAACCCGCCGTGGCTGGCTGGGATGAGCCTCCAGACCAGAGGTGGTCACAAGATGCTGGAGTAACTCAGAGGGTCAGGCAGCATCCATGGAGAGAAGGAGCAGGCAACGTTTCGGGTCAGAACTCTCCTTCAAGACCAGAGATCAGGTCCCGTGAGCAAAAACACAAACTGCTGGGGAAACCCAGCGGGTCAGGCAGAAACTGTGGAGGGAATGGATAAGGCGGCGTTTCGAGAAATCGAGACCCTTCTTCATTTCCTACCCAGATATTGCCTGACTCGCCGAGTTCCTCAAGATTCTGCAGCTCCCCGAGACTGTCTTTTCTTCCCCCCGTGCTTTTTCATTAAGAGGTCTCGTTCTGGAGCAGTTTCAGAGAGAGTGGAGTGGAGTGGAGTGGAGTGGAGTGGAGTGGGGTGGAGAGAGGTTGCCTAGTTACCCGACTATCGGCGACTACTCAACCTCGCGCTGCTGTTGGATTTTACTCTGGGAAATCTCTCTCTCTCTCTCGCTCTCTCTTTCTCTACTCAATAAAGAAGGACAGACACAAAATGCTAGAGTAACTGAGCGGGACGGGCAGAGAAGGAATGGGCGGTACACACAAATAATGCTGGAGAAACTCAGCGGGTGCAGCAGCATCTATGGAGCGAAGGGAAATAGGCAACGTTTCGGGTCGAGACCATCTCTCCTTCTTCAGATCCGAGAACATCACCCATTCCTTCCTTCTCTCCAGAGATGCTGCCTGCTGCCTGTCTGACCCCATGATATACTCCAGCGTTTTAAGAAGGAACTGCAGATGCTGGAAAATCGAAGGTAGACAAAAAATGCTGGAGAAACTCAGCGGGTGCAGCAGCATCTATGGAGCGAGGGAAATAGGCAACGTTTCGGGACGAAACGTTGCCTATTTCCCTCGCTCCATAGATGCTGCTGCACCCGCTGAGTTTCTCCAGCATTTTTGATTTACTCCAGCATTCTGCGTCTATCTTCGGTGTAAACCAGCATCTGCAGTTCCTTCCCACACATCCCCGTCTTCTCAATTCCACCCCCGTCGAACAATTGAAGCAAACGGGCGGGGATGGTCTAGAGGGAATTCTGCTGACTATTCCTGCTTCTTTTATTTTGAACGCGTGGATAGATCTGAGTCGCTGGAGCGCCGACACGAAATTACTATTGTGTAGCGAGGAACTGCAGATGCTGGTTCACCCCCCCCACGAAGACAGTCAAAAAAATGCTGGAGTAACTCGGCGGGTCACGCAGCTAGCATCGCTGGAGAAAAGGAATAGCCTCCGAAATTACTATCCAGTATTTAAATCTTGAACGATGGTGGGCGCACATCCTACAAATGCAAACGTGGATTTAAATGCCCTTAGTCCGACTCCGAGTTACAATCCAACTTACAATACAATACAGTTGTATTCGTCACATTGCAAGTGAAATGAATTTCAGACTTCAGTCTGAAGAAGGGCTTCGGTCCGAAATTTTGCCTATTTCCTTCGCTCCATAGATGCTGCCGCACCCGCTGAGTTTCTCCAGCACTTTTTTTTGTCTACCTTCGATTTGCCCAGCATCTGCAGTTCCTTCTTAAACACACGTGAAGAATGAGACAAGAGCTAAAAGATAGGATTTATCACTATGGGACTTACCTCTCCGCATGCAGCCGTGGCCATCAACCAGAGCCACAACCCGGTGGCTAAACCCCAGCGACTCATCCTCGGATCCTCGCTGACCTGTCTCTGGGGACGTGCGGGAGGACACTGAGCTCAGAGGGACAGGAGCCTTTGAATTTTGCCGGTAAACTTTGGCCACGTGTGGCTCGGAATGGGTAGGAGGAGCCTTAGTGCTGACTGTTGCTGCTGTGTTAAAACAAGAGGCTGTAATTACTCAGCGGTTCAATGCAGGCAGCGTTTGGTGGGTCTCTCAGCAAATGGAATTCAACTCAGAGCCCGGGGAATTGTATCTGAATCATACTGGAAGCCGGCCGGTCGGTGGACACAAAGTGCTGGAGTAACTGAGCCAGCCGTCAGGCAGCATCTCTGGAGAGAAAGGATTCGGCTCGGAACCCCTTCTCCAGCACTTTGTGTCTATCCTCGGTGTAAACCGGCATCTGCAGTTCCTTCCTACGCACGTGGTCGGTGGGGTTTGGAACCAAATAGACAACAGGTGCAGAAGTAGGCCATTCGGCCCTTCGAGCCAGCACCGCCATTCTCTGTGATCATCCACAATCAGTACCCCGCTCCTGCCTTCTCCCCATATCCCTTCACTCCTCTATAAGAGATTTATCTAACTCTCTCTTGAAAGCCTCCAGGGAATTGGCCTCCACTGCCTTCCCAGGCAGAGAATTCCGCAGATTCACAACTCTCTGGGTGGAAACATGCAAAAATATAACAAGAGACTCTTGATGAGTAAGGGTATCTATCAGGTTATGGGAAGAAGGCAGGAGAATGGGATTGAGAGGAAAAGATAGATCAGCCGTGATTGAATAGTGGAGCAGACTTGATGGGCCGAATGGCCCAATTCTGCTCCTGAAACGCATAAACAAATTGCAAGCGGTTTTACATCAACGGGCAAAGAAGATTTGTAAAAGCAAACCATGTGTCAATCAAAGGAAGGGACGGGAGAAAAGAGAATGAAGAATGAAATGGGAGAGATGTCAAATATTGTGCCTAACATCTAAACTGGGGACATAAAGAACATTTGAACATGACAGTGAAGATGGTTGTGAAAAATTACAGCAGGATCTTGATCGATTGGCCAGATGGGCTGAGAAATGGTTGATGGAGTTTAATACAGAAAAATGTGAGGTTTTGCATTTTGGGTCTAACATGGACAGGACCTACACAGTGAATGATAGGGCTCTGGAGAGTGTTGTAGAGCAGAGGGATCTAGGAGTGCAGGTGCATGGTTCCTGGAAGGTCGAGTCGCAGATAGATAAGGTGGTTAAAAAGGTATTTGGCACATTGGCCTTCATCGGTCAGAGTATTGAGTATAGAAATTGGGAGGTCATGTTGCAATTGTATAAGACGTTGGTGAGGCCGCATTATTGTGGTTCAGTTCTGGGCACCGTGTTATAGAAATATGTTGTTCAGCTGGAAGTGTACAGAGGAGATTTACTAGGATGTTGCCAGGGCTAGAAGGTCTGAGCTATAGGGAGGTTGAGTATGCTGGAGGATAGACAATAGACAATAGGTGCAGGAGTAGGCCATTTGGCCCTTCAAGCAAGCACCGCCATTCAATGTGATCATGGCTGATCATCCTCAATCAGTACCCCGTTCCTGCCTTCTCCCCATATCCCCTGTCTCCGCTATCTTTAAGAGCCCCATCTAGCTCTCTCTTGAAAGTATCCAGAGAACCGGCCTCCACCGCCCTCCAAGACAGAGAATTCCACGGACTCACAATTCTCTATGTGAAAAGGTGTTTCCTCGTCTCAGTTCTAAATGGCTTACCCCTATTCATAATGTGGGATGATCTTATTGAGGTTTATTAAATCATGAGCGGAATAGATCGGGTAGATGCACAGAATCTCTTGTCCAGAGTGGGTGAATCAAGGACCAGAGGACATAGGTTTAAGGTGAAGATAAAAATCTGGAATAGGAATCTGAGGGGTAACTTTTTCACACAAAGGGTGGTGGGTGAATAGAGCAAGCTGCCAGAGGAGGTAGTTGAGGCTGGGACTACCCCAACATTTAAGAAACAGTTAGACAGGTACATGAATAGGACAGGTTTGGAGGGATATGGAACAAACGTGGGCAGGTGGGACTAGTATAGCTGGGACATGTTGGCCAGTATGGGCAAGTTGGGCCGAAGAGCCTGTTCCCACACTGCATCACTTCCATGTACCTAGCCAAATGTATTTTATTGTCATAGCCATTATGGCCAAATTTATAATGTGTAGAAACACTCATAGTGGGGGTTTTAATTACCCGAATGTTAATGTTACCCTAATGTTAACTCAAATTGAGGCAGCATATAAAACATGGAGAATGCAGACTTCCTAAAATGCAATACAGAGAATATCTTTAACCAGCTGATCCAGGTGGATTTTCTTTTAGGCAATATTGCTGGGCAGGTGGTAGGGAAACATTCTGTGGTAATTAAAATAATAATGTCATTTTGGCATAGTGATGTAAAAGGGCTAAGATAAAGTCAAATAAAGATCCAATATTGGGGAAACCACAACTTTCTGAGAGAGAAGCGATTTAGCAAAAGTGGGATGGAAATAATTAGTTTGAAAGCAGAGATGATCAAGTAGGCAGTGGAGGCCAATTGACTGGATGTTTTCAAGAGAGAGTTAGATATACCTCTTAGGGCTAACAGAATCAAGGGATATGGGGAGAAAGCAGGAACGTGGTACTGATTTTGGATGATCAGCCATGATCGTATTGAATGGCGGTGCTGGCTCGAAGGTACTCCTGTACCTATTTTCTATGATTCTATGTTTCTCAGTAGGAGTTTCAGGGTGTTCAGGGTCAACATATTCCCACAAAGAAAATTGCTAGGACAAATCAAAAGCTCCTGGTTGACAAAATGCACAGAGATTAAAATGAGCCAAATAATCTGAAGCTTATGAAAGATACTAATATACTGCTACTATTCCACTAAAAACTAGTTTAACATAGCAAGGAGCCAGGAAAAGGATAGAATTTATTGGAGTGGAATAAAAAGGGAAATTAGGAAAACAGAGATTGGATGAAGCAATATGATCAATATGCTTTTATGCACATGAAGAGCACGAGGATAACTAGGAGACGAAGAGCTTATTTAGGATCAAGAGGATAACCTACATGTCGAGTGGATAACTGTGGGTAAAGTTTGTTTCATTTGCCATGTAGCGGGTACTTTATTGTAACCAATTAACCAGAACATCTTTGGAATGCTGGGGCAAACAGGTGCATTCAATACCCACTCATAACAGGAATAACTACACATATATTAAGATTGAACCCAGGTCACTGGAACTGTGAGACAACAGCACCTCCTGAATAGATGGAAAGATTAGAGCAATGACAAAAATAAATATTCTTTGACTCAGGCAGTGGTAAATGGTGTGAAACTGACCACGTGGTAGAGAGTGAAGGTAGAAACCATCATGTTATTTGGAAAATGCTTAGACATGTACTTCTAGAAGTTTGGTTTGCAAATCTATGGCCCTAATAACATAGGAAGGTAAAATTGATGAGTTTTTCTTTATTAACCAGCAGAGATGTGTCACAAATCTCTTAAAGTGTCCAAGTTTGACAATGATACAAACCTAGATGAGAATGTACAAATTGATGGAGAAGAAGGTGCCAAATAAATTTGTATTGTGGGATATGAAAGATTATTATCTTCTAGGATGCAAAGGATGGAAAAGCAGATGTTTATTTTGAAAGGTAATATTAGTAAATGATAGTAAACAAACTTTGGATGAAATATGTCAGTATGTTCATCTTTCTGCAATAAGAACTGTGGGAAGACATCACATGTTGAATGCAGGTAGACAAAAATGCTGGAAAAACTCAGCGGGTGAAGCAGCATCTATGGAGCGAAGGAAATAGGCAACTATGTTGACTTCAACCCAGTTGGGCTATTTAAATGATGAAGGAGATACTTGTCTTCAGGGAGCTACAATGAAGATTCACTGCATTGAATCCTGGAAGGAAATAACTTCTCTGTGAGGTGTGATTTAGTGAAATAACCATATATTCTCTGTGTTTTCTGAAGGCAGAGTAGATACAGGGAAGTCGTTTCCTCTTGCTGTAGTGTCTAGAACCATGGGCCATTGGCTAGGGATAAGAGGCCAGGCAGTCAGGACTGGGGATGAGGAGAACATTCAGAGAATGTAAAATGTTGGAATGTTCCAGTCCAGAGGCTTGGCCAACCTTTAAGGCTAAGTTGTTACATTTTTTTTAGCATCAAAGGAATAAAAAGATAGAGATGGGAAAGTATAAACCAATGTGAAAGATTGGCCATGTTCTTACTCTCCATAGTTTTTATTATGATGCAAGAAACATCAGAGTGTTGATCAAAGAACTTTACTTGACTCCACTTCAATCAAAATGAACTGCCACCACTTTCAGCATCAGCTTGTACTTCAAACAAAACAGCCTCAAATATAAAAAATGAGCCGTGGTTTCAAACTTCAATTTGACTTGCTTGTTAAATGTACCACCGAAGAATTGTTAATCACCTTAAATTTGTCCCTTAGCCTTGTAATTTCTGTTACTTTATTGAGATGACAAAGCAAACTTTCAGATTTGAGGCAACTGGTCCAATAAGTAACAGTTTCAGTCAGCACTTCCCAGCAACACAAATGCTGAGAATCTTTTGAGTGGCTGAGACCTCCCCGCCCTGATCACTTGCTCATTTCGAGGGCTTCAATGCACATCTGTGAGGAGCTAGTTCAGATTCTTTCTGTGCAGAAAGGGTTTGGCAGTCCCAAAGACTGTCTCACTCCTTGAGCCTCTGTACATATTGGCATGCATTGGATGAGTTCAACCGAATTCTAACTTTGCAGGATGTTGACTGATGCTGTGAACAGTTCAGTTTCAGGAGATTGTTGGGAAACACAGGATACTAAAACAGCTTTTTAAAACTAACAGCAGAAGCCAACGTATCACGTAATATTGGTTGAGAGTTGAGCTTCCAATTCAGTAGATACTCCTTCCCGAGGACTGGCTGCTTCCACTGCCATTGTCCCTGTCTGGGGTCATCTACCACTGATTCAGACATTCGTAAACCTTAGATCGGACAACTCTATGCACCCCTGGTTAGTTATCTTCCATCTATTAACCATATAACCATATAACAATTACAGCACGGAAACAGGCCATCTCGGCCCTACAAGTCCGTGCCGAACAAATTTTTTTTTCCCCTTAGTCCCACCTGCCTGCACTCATACCATAACCCTCCATTCCTTTCTCATCCATATGCCTATCCACTTCATTTTTAAATGATACCAATGAACCTGCCTCCACCACTTCCACTGGAAGCTCATTCCACACCGCTACCACTCTCTGAGTAAAGAAGTTCCCCCTCTTATTACCCCTAAACCTCTGTCCCTTAATTCTGAAGTGATGTCCTCTTGTTTGATCTATTCACCCAAACAATCTGCTAAATGTAAGAGATGTGCAAGACATTTTGTTTTTAAAAGAGTTATAGGTGCCTGAAACAAGCTGCCTGGGGAGGTAGTAGAAGCAGATATAGTAGCAAAATGTCAGGCACGTTTAAGTTAGACACATGTACAGATAGGGTAGATAGGGGGTATGAACTATTTGCAGGAGGATGGGATGGGTTAGATTGGCATCATTGTTGGCAGACATGGTGAGCTGAAGGACCTGTTCCTGTACTGCACTATTCTATGTTCTCAGTTGCTCCAGTTCAGAACAGTGCCACTTAAATGTGTGTTTATTGCAGGCTCTAGTGGGAGCTGTATACTGCACTCCTTGTAGCAAGGTAGAATGCATAGATACGTACACAGGGGAGTCACATTTTGGCAATAATTCATTTTCATATAGACTAGGATCAGTGCCCTAACTCTCAAAATGATGGTGAACTTCTTGAGCATGTTCAAGACAGATATGACAGAACCAGATATTCACTTCTCTGCCTCAGAGGGCGGCGGAGGCAGGTTCTCTGGATGCTTTCGAGAGAGAGCTAGATAGGGCTCTTAAAAATAGCGGAGTCAGGGGATATGGAGAGAAGGCAGGAACGTGGTACTGATTGGCGATGATCAGCCATGATCACATTGAATGGCGGTGCTGGCTTGAAGGGCCAAATGGCCTACTCCTGCACCTATTGCCTATTGTCTATAACCAGTTTTAGATCTGTCCATATTGGATTTTGTACAGAGTAATAATGTAGATTTAGTTAAAAGCTTAACCATGCATGAATATTGTTCAGTTAGTGACCATTATATGGTTTAATTCAATTAAACGTAGAAACCATTGTGAAATTCTAGAATTTCATAAAGTAATGTCGAGCTATGATAATCAGATTAGGCAAAATAAATGAACATAAGAGAAGCTGTGAAAACAGAACTTGCTGTGACACATAATTAGTATACAGTTCAAAATGTGCAACTAAGAGATAAGGAACAACCTATAAGCAAAATAAAAAACAGATAATCGAGTGCAGATCTTACAAGAGAAAACAAAATGTGACAAAACAGATAGTAAAATGGAGCAATAAAAGAATTTGCTGAAACCAACAAAAAATTACATATCTGCACAATGATTCTATGCTATATACATTAAAGCAAATGTTATCTTTAGCCCAGTTTAGATCTTCAACTCATTCATTTCTCGAAGGCTGAGCTTTGGCCTCTGTGTCAAAATTGGTTTCAAATTAAAATATTGGCTCTGGTGTTTGATACTCATCAATTTCAGGAGGCAATCATGAAGGATCTGCCTCTGTGTTTCAGGAGATAATCCCCAAAAGTCTGCCTCTGTGCTCCAGATCAATCCCTTAGCCTTACATGGTCTCAGATCCACATCAGTCATAATGACATTCACCGACACCCAGCATTGTTCATATCTGCACTTTCATAATGTGAAGCACATCAGTCATATCCCTTCCACATCCACTCATCTATAAACTGCAGGACACCAGAAATGGCTGGGTCTCAGTTAAACCAAGAGAGAACAGAGTGCTTCAAGCAAGTTTCGTGGTGCTGCATGGCTTCCATGGGTGCTGTATCTACAGGAAATACAACTGCTGCATCTACAGGAAATACAAAAATAAAATTTGACCAGAAATAGTGTTAAGACGAGGAGTTTTAGACATCATTGAATGTAAGAAATTTAAAACAACAGTTAAGAAAAACTTCTTACACATCTGCAAGGCCATGGAACATAAGGATTATTGACTGAATCATAAATGGCAGCAATTAGGATTAGATTGGATATATAGATAAAGGAGAATAAATAACATTAGGAAATACATTTAAGAAAGTAAAGCCTGCATGGACTGCTTGGGCCAAGTAACCAGTTTTGTGCCGCACCTAGTCTATTGCTATGTTCAAGTCCGTTTCTACACACAAGAACAACCACGGTTAGAGTTTGAAGACAAAAGAGACTGCTGATACCGGAATCTAGAACAAAAAACAGAATTCTGGAATAACTTGGTGGGTCAAGCAGCATTTGTGGAGGCAAAAGGTGCAAGTCGACACCTCCTTCCACAGATGCTGCTCGACCCAGAGTTCTTCCAACGTTGTTGTTTTTTGTTTGATGTTGCAAAACTAGCTTTGGGTACAGGGTCTCATCGGCCCAACCTTGGCTGGCCCAGTATGATTGATTGGCCTCATCTCCCTCGAGAGATCAAATGTGGGTGTCGATAAGGGTTCAGATCTGGTGCCAGGCCAATTGGATGTCAATGGAAGTTATGTTTCATGGTCAGTCTCACAAGGATATCAGGACATTGAAACATCAAATTAAACAGATTCTTTGTATTATGATTTATTTCCGATGACTGATTAGAGCTGTGATGCTGGCCACCCAGGTGTATGCAGTTGCCTGTTCTTCCTATCCAACATCATCGATCACTGGGAGACTGTCGTAGGAATCTGCTGCGGCAGGTTTGGTGTTGTGGGCGCGCAGGTTGTCAGGAGCTGGCCGTGAGAACCGGTGGCCAAATCGTGGGGATGATGCACCTCCGCCTGCTACCATTGGGCACTCATCGTGCTGACAGTTCATACAGTCGATGTGGGAACATGGTTTCAGCTGCCAGAAATCATCCAGGCTCACGTTGCTGTTTTCAGCATTCGTTGACACCACGAAATATCGGATGCGGCCTTGCTTGCCAATGTCGCACATACACACCCAGGGTTCCCACTCAATCCAATGGAAATCTGCACCATCTGGGAACACAGGAGGCATAGACTGTCACACCAAACTCCACGCTACAACATATTTAGTGCTCCCAGATGGTGATTAATATCTGGGATTCCCCAAGAATTTGAAATTAAACAAATAGCAAACATTTCAAATAAATTGCTTCAGCCAGCAAAGCAAGGTCTGTTTAAATTACTTTCAGAACTTGCTGCTTTGTTTGTCATAGCACTTCCCCCACTCTCATTTAGCCATTTAGATACTCTGAAATAAATAGAAATGTTCTGATCACAAATCTCTGCATCCAGACATGGATCCATGCAGCACAAGAGGTAACCAGTTTATTCCCAATGTCCTGTTTTCCCTCCAAACTCATTCTTTCACATCTTTACAAACCAAGTGACTAATGGACACTGCTGTGACAATGCTCTCGGAAAAAAAAACAGTTCCAACCATCTTGTGTGAAATTAGCAATCTATTATCAAATCAGCTAGTGAAATGAATCACTCGTTAAGTACCTCATCACAAAAAGCTGTGCGCAGAAGAAGGCCATTGAGTCCATGGCAGCTTTTTGCAAGAGCAATCTAGTCCCTGGCTTTTTCTCCACAGCCCTACAAACCACCCATCTGTCTGCAGGTGGCCATCCTCAACAGAATCTTCTACACAAATCGCAGAACATCCTCCACCTCACCTACCCACTGCCTCGGGAGCTACGTTTACATAAATGCATTTTTTCCAGTTCTTCCTCTCCGACAGTGAATCATCATGTCTCCTTGCGATATTCCACTACACAACACTAACCTCAACCATGAAGGTCTTTAGTTACATGAAGTACTTTGGGGTTGATTTTGAACTAGTGTCAGTAGTAACTAATTTATTGATTTTTTGTTTATTATATATCATCTCTGTGCACTATATCCACAGGCCTGTTATGTTGCTGCAAGTAAGAATATTGTTTGGCTGTCAGTATATATGACGATTAAATACTTTGGCACTTTATAAAATAACTTCATTCTGTAAATAAATGTGAAAATGAGCTCCCAGCTACCCTTCCTTTTATTTCTCTATCTCAGTGTGACTGATTTCTCTGCTGTCAGCATCCAAGGGCATTCGAATGAAAGTCAACATTCAACTAAAATCAAATACCATAGAAATCTGAAATAAAAAGGCTTTCTTTTTCCACAGATGCTGCCTATACTGCTGGGTATTTCCGGTACTTCCTCGTTACATTTCACAAGATCAACATAAGCCCGAGGAGCATACCTCATCTCTTAACTTGGCACATTCTGGACTCAAGAGTTCGACTATTTTGAAAAATAAGTGGGACCAACAATTGTGTTCCAGATGACCAGCATTCTTTCTTTAACATTACTTTCTCTAAGAAGTTCATGGTTTCTTTCGTGTCTCAAGGTTTTTCAAGACTTTGATCCTAACTAGCAATATTGTAAATCTCCCTTGCACTTTCGCAACCGCTGACATGCTTCCTAAAATGGATGATGCAAAATTGAGGTCTAAGCAATGTTTTATAAAATCCAGTACAATGCCTTTGCTTTATTTTCTATTTCTATCCCAGTAAACCCAATAATCTAATGTTTTCTCAAAAAGGATCGTCCAAAGTTTTTGTCATGTTCAAGGATTTGCACACTACATCCTTGGTTTCTCTATTGATACATGGCTTCAGAACGCATGAATAGGCCACTCAAACCTGCCTCACCATTCAACGTGATCGTGTCTGATCTATGCTGGCTTTAGCTCCTGTGGTTGCTTGTCATCTATATCAATAAGTTGGATAAGAAGCTACAAGGCATGGTTGGTAAATTTGCAGATTACACTAAAATATGTGATAATGAAGGTTATCAAAAATTACAGCTGAGTTAGTTGGTCAAGGAACATCGGGTGGGGGGGGGGGGAGTGCAGTGGAGAGATAAGTTTTTTTGGCCTTCCATCACAGCAATGTGATGGATGTTTATGTAAATTATGTTGTGTCTTGGGTCTATTTGTTTGTAATGTATGGCTGCAGAAACGTCATTTTGTTTGGACCTCAAGGGGTCCAAATGACAAATAAATTGAATCTTGAAGGAAAGACAAATGGAGTTTAATACAGATAAGTGCGAGGTGTTGCATTTTAGGAAGTCAAATCTGTATGACTTTCTCAATGAATGTTAAGGCCCTATGAGGACTGTGCTACTCAGGGCCCTAGGACGTACATAGTTTCCTGAAAATGACATCAAAGGTAGGCAGGCTTTTGCACACCTTCATCAGTGAGGACACTGGGTACAGAAGTTAGGATGGAATGTTGCAGTTGGTAAGTCCACACCTGGGATATTATGGAGACCTGATATTTGGCGTATTGCGTTCAGATTTGGTCCCGTACTACGGGAAAGATGCCATCAATCAGGAAAGAGCGCAGAAAACATTTAAAAGGATGTTGTCAGGAGAGATTGTACAGGCTGGGACTTTATTCATTGGAGTGTAGGAGATTGAGGGGTGATCTTGCAGAGATATGTAACATAATGAGAGACATAGATAGGGTGAATGCACACAGTATTTTCCTCACGGCTGGGGAAATCAAAAACAAGAAGGCACTGGTTTAAGTTAAGGGGGAAAAGGATTAATAGGAACCTGACTGGCAACTTTTTCCACACACACACACACACAATGGTACGTTTTGGGACCGAGCTGCCAGAGGAAGAGGTGAAACATGTAGACAAATAACATTTAGAAGATTGATACACTGATAGGAAAAGTTTAGAGGGATTTGGGTCAAATGCTGGCAAATGTATCTAGCTTAGATGGGCATCTTGGGCAGCATGGATAAATTGGACCGAAGAATCTGTTTCCATGCTTTCTCTTATGTGCTTATGTAATTTTTCCAGCTAACTATATCTTCCCATTGTCTATTCTTCTTACATTTCTGGGTTCCAATTTTGAAATTAAGCCCCACCGTCCTAAGCTATAATATTTCAAAGAGAGCAGTGGTCCACACCAATAATTGGAAAGAAAACACTAAAAACTTCCCTCCAATCAGGAAAACAACTATCCACCAGTTATCCTCTGCTTTTTAATTCCCCCTACTTAATTTTACGCGAGTACTCCCTAGAATTTGAGATCTTTATTATCTTAAATGGAAATCCCCAAACCTTTGCCACTATAGTCCGACAGACCTCAAGTCTCAATGACATATCAACTTAACATTTCTGGTTCCTGCTTCAACATTTCAGCAAATGTGCGAATTTTCTGTCACATTGACAAAACTTCTGGTATTCTATAAGGACACGCCCACTCCTCACTCTGTTTTACGCCTATCCCATGGCTGTCGATTTTACTGCTAGAGGGGAAAAAAGCATGGGGCCGAACTCATACCCATGTTATTGAAAGGAAGGCGATGGGAGGTAAAGGGGAGCGAGGGCGTTTGAAAAGGTCGCAGCAGTGTTTGACACAGTGGGCCTGCCTGCAGTAATGAGGGTCCAGCTGCTGACTATGTGATCATCAGGGTAGACACAACAAAATGCTGGAGTAACTCAGCGGGACAGGCAGCATCTTTGAGAAGGAATGGGTGACGTTTCAGGTCGACAGAGATAAAATGTAGTCGTAGACAGTAAGACTGGTAGGAGAAGTGGGAAGGGAGAGGGGATGGAGTGAGGGGGAAGGGGGGGGGGGCTACTTCAAAAATCATCAGGCCTTGTGATGTGATCGCGTTTGTCACATGGGCCGATTTCTCCAAACTCTACTGATTTAACTGGTGGTGGATCAGCTCTGCCCCAGGATTAAGGGCAGCTCCTTCCAGCCAGTCAGTCAACATGTCCCCGGGGGTAAGAGTCTTTCTCTTGGACCTGGCCGTGCTTCTCGTGGACTAGTGCCGCCCAACTCTGGATCTCCCATCTTCTCTGATTACCTCCTGCCCCGGGCCAGGCCCCCAGCTCCTGCTCCTGCTCCGCTGCGGCTCCGCCCAGCAAAAGCGCCACCACCAACAGCGGCGACATCTTTCAATGTCAGGACGCTGTAACCAGGCAACCCAACCCGTGCCCTCGATGCGCGTGTGTGTGTGTGTGTGTGTGTCTGTGTGTGTGTGTCTCTGTGTGTGTGTGTGTGTGTGTGTGTGTGTGTGTGTGTGTGTGTGTGTGTGTGTGTGTGTGTGTGTGTGTGTGTGTGTGTGTGTGTGTGTGTGTGTGTGTGTGTGTGTGTGTGTGTGTGTGTGTGTGTGTGTCTGTGTGTGTGTGTGTGTGTGTGTGTGTGTGTGTGTGTGTGTGTGTGTGTGTGTGTGTGTGTGTGTGTGTGTGTGTGTGTGTGTGTGTGTGTGTGTGTGTGTGTGTGTGTGTGTGTGTGTGTCTGTGTGTGTGTGTGTTGTGTGTGTGTGTGTGTGTGTGTGTGTGTGTGTGTGTGTGTGTGTGTGTGTGTGTGTGTGTGTGTGTGTGTGTGTGTGTCTGTGTGTGTGTGTGTGTGTGTGTGTGTGTGGCTGTGTGTGTGTGTGTGTGTGTGTGTGTGTGTGTGTGTGTGTGTGTGTGTCTGTGTGTGTGTGTCTGTGTGTGGCTGCCTGTGTGTGTGGCTGCCTGTGTGTGTGGCTGCCTGTGTGTGTGTGTGTCTGTGTGTGTGTGTGTGTGTGTGTGTGTGTGCACCCACCACACAACGTGACCGGCAAAACAACTACTTTACAACGCAGAGAAACATTAAGCTTGAGGATCACAACCCGTGGTTCTGGCAGTGTCTCGCTGCACCATGGAGAACTCGTACTACACCGTCATGCAGCCGAGTATGGATATAGGTAGACACAAAAAATTGGAGTAACTCAGCAAATTGCTCCACTGACCCGCTGAGTATCTGCAGCATTTTGTGTCTATCTTCGGTTTAAACCAATATCTGCGCTTCCTACCCATCCATGGACACAGGAGGGATTACTCTGCTTAAACAGTGGCTAGAAAATAATCCAAATGGAAGTGCTCTATCCAGTGCGTTCATTTTGTCGTAAGAACTCATCACTAACTCGTCAGTTAGGATTCAGCCTCCAAGGTAAAATCTTATCTCTAGAAACTCCAAATTCTTGACGTGAAGTATGACAAGGCTGAACAGCATCGTGGCTCGAAGGGACGAATGGCCTCCTCCTGCACCTATTTTTTATGTTTCTATCTATGTGCGGAGTTAGAATCCAAGTTCATCCCTCATTGAAGGTGGCAGCACATATTGATAGGGTGGTAACAAAAGGTGAATGGGTTGTTTGCCTTCATTGCACGATGCAACTGTGTAGGACATTAGTCACTTTCTAAAGTCTTTATTTATCCTTTATAATGTGTGATCTGGTCCCTGTCATTGCATCTGGAAATTCTGCTGGAGTATACTAACTGCAGCTTTCAAATGATCAACTTCCTGTCTAACCATGGCTGATTCATACCTTACTTCATTCAACTCCACAGGTGATCATGGGCTTCAATGTTAGCTCCTCAGACATTGGCATATTATGTTTTCTTGTTGACTACTTCAATGAAAAGCTAATATTTTTAATGTCCTTTAACAGCAAGTGCATTACAGTTCCCCCAACTTCCCTAGACTACCTTATTATTTTATCTGCTGTACATATGTCAAGACATAAAAACAGCTTTTTTCCCCAGTGAGCAGTGGCTTTACTCAATAGCCAAAAGTCTGTAGCCTCCATTTGCTCTGATATTTTGTTTCATTCTTCACATGTTTAAATGATAATGGTTCATTTTTAATTGTTTACTGTGTATCGTGTTGCTACTTGCGAGTTGTTAATTCCTTGTATGTATACATGCTTGGCTAATCAAATTTGTTCAATTCAAGATCGACAGCTAAATCGGAAGAGCATTAACACATTCACACTGGAGAATAATACAGCAGTTTGCTTAAAATGGTTAATTCAGCATCAGACCTGCTGATGCATGTTTATGCACTGACTGGTCAGAGGTTTATTATATGTGTGGTGTACAGTTTAAATGTTCCAACAACATAATACAGAATGCATCTGACCCAAAGGTACTAATAATCTATATTCACTTGAACATTTTTAATCCACATCGTTCTATGTGCCAATACTTCTGTATACAGGTAGAACAGATCAGAATTGTGCAATTCAATTGAATTTAAATATTAAATTTATTTGCAGAAAATATTACCACACACGTTACCGTACATATACACGTCAGAGGTGAAGTGATTGTGGGTGACGTCCATACAAGATATGAAAGGGGGGGAAATCAACGTTCATAAAACCCTTACAAAAGAAGCTCAAGTGTGGCTCATGGTACCCACAAACCCCATTTTTGGCCCAGTTCTCACACTATTACATTCATTATACCTGCACATTCGGACACATTTAGCCTGCTAATACACCCATGCATGATAGTACGTGGACTGTTCTCAGATTCCCAGGAAACCTTACCAATCACGCCATGATGTTCACAATTTATAAGAAAAAATGAACACCATTTGATTAAACTATTGCTATCCTTGGTATTTGCGATGCTTATCCCTTAGCTTTATAATGTGTAAGCAGCTTTACAAAGTTACTCCGTTTTTTGCTCATTCAGAAGGGGACTCCCAATGTAAACTGTGTCTCTTTTTAGTGTCTGTAGAAAAAACAGGCTTAGTGTCCCGTGACCTTTGTAAATTCAGTGAATTGTGATTTCAAGGATCTTGTCGCCACCACAAAGCCTGCTATTTGTTGAAATCACAATTCACTGAATTTACAAAGGTTTAGTTCAATTTAGTTCAAAAACTTGAGCACATGACTATTCCGATAATTCAATTGCAGAACTGAGAAGGCACTCAAGCTTTGCAATTTTCCTTACAATGTTAAACCAACCCTCTGCCTCCCTGTGATGGACATAAAATATATCTTATAGTATAGGAAGGAGTTCTCTCTAATGACCTGGCCGATATTCATCGTTAACCAAAACATTCTCTCTTCTTTATCTAATTATTTTTGGAACTTCACCGTGATTAAATTGAGAGCCATGGTGACAAAACTTTGAGTATTTCATACACACAAAGAGGCACTGAATGTTGCAAATAAGGCAATAGGCACACCATGGTAATATTGAGTTAGGGAGCACAGGTGTAAAAAAAATAGACAAAGAGAATTCCAAAGTGAGAAACTGATTGCAATAGAAGAATGGTAAATGAGACTGACCCGCACCAGCAGCCAGAACACACATTGTAAGCAATAATCAGTGTTTATAATATCATATAAATACAGTAAGATCAGGCTGAAGACACACAGTGGCAATCAAAAGCTGCACATCTACCCAGGTGAAGCCATTTCAACAATTTTACAGTCAGAAATGTAATGAGTGGCTCTACTAATTAATAAATTATTAGTGATCTTATGGTTTATCATTATGATATATTCCCTTTAGCTCAAGAACATTGCCACACTGCACTTGTAGAAATACCATTCACACCAACTCATTATTGATTTGTAATAATTAGATCATTTTTTCAATGAATAAAAACAAACAATAAAACCATATTAAAAGCACAAAAATATAAAAGTAAAAACTCTGCACGAATCTCCTCTGCAGTTTGCTACACATCTTCTACAGATGACAGGTATTATCAACCCAGAAAGAAATAACATCTACCAACAGCAGATGAAAACTCACTGCAGGAGAAGCAACCAAGGCAACTAATTGGAATATGCATAGTCTCACCCCTAGCACGTAGACACACGACAATAAATGTCCACACACATGGATGTCCAAAACAACCTGCTCATCAAATGCTGAGAGTAATGCTGTTACTTGTGCATATCAGCTGTAGTTTTCTCTCCAAGAAAGACTGCTAAATCAGAAATGAAGAACAATTTACTGGGGTTCCCTTCAGCAGACATTCCATCTTACTGAAAATATTGCACTTGAGGTAGTTTTACACCAGGTAAGAAACTTGCACACCAAGTGAGAAGCTCAGATTCAGAGGCAAGATACGTCCCAGTATTATGAAGGGAAACCGTACCTATGAATACAATGCTCTTGATATGTGGGTGTGTGTGTGCGTGTGCACCCAAAGGCTAGGAAGGTGAATGAGAGCTGATTTTTATCTCAATTTCAGGCTTTGCTCTAGTTTCTGAAATTGGTACCGTGTTGAACGTGAGAAGTCCAGCAACTCATCTGTTCTGGTGCCTCCAGCCACTCGAGACACTGCAGCAGCACTCTAAAACAAAAGCACAATGTTGTTACCAGTCAGCTCTTTCTTCACAAAAATTACAGAAAAGAATGCACCACTAATGAACCATTACACTCTTTTCTGTATATTATGCCTCCACTTTAAATGTCCCTAACTTTTGTCCCCCATATTGAGGACAGCCTTGGGGTTCGGTCAGTTGTGGAATGCCATTTTTATTCTTCCATAATAGGACACAACGTAATTCATAGAGATGTTGGTCACACCTTGGGCTGATTCCACCTTTATTTTAAAATTTATGAAAAAGCTGAATATTGACCTGAGCAAATTGTCCACGGTGAAAAGAATTTAAATGTGAAGTCGATTAACGTTGTAACAAGTTGTGAAGTGAGAAAAAGTTATTTGAAGAAGCAGATAATAATTTTCTGTAACATGTAACGGGGCGCCAATTAGATCGTTCATCTCGAATAAAAGTTCACCCACTGCTGCAGAGACAGTACCTTAAACCGATTCTGTTTAAAAGGAGTAATGCATGGAGACTAAATCCCATAGATGCCTTTCAATAAGGCTGAAAACCATTCAACATTTTGTGCCATTTGATATTGAGTAATTCACATTCAACCACAATGATCAGAGGTGTTTCATTAACTATTGGATATGGCAGGATATTAAATAACAGTATTAGCATCTTACCATAATGGAGTGATTAGGACTCAATGGCACAGAAGTTTTTTTGTCTTCCAATGCACTGTGCAAATCCAAGGTACTTGCTACGGGAGTTGTAGAAGGCATGGAATTTTCCCAGCCCAATAGACAGTGCTACAAGGTAAAACAAGGCAAGATCAGACACTTTAAAAAAAAATGTACATTCACAATACTTTGACAGTGTAAAACACATAACCAAGCCTGAGCCTACCCTCACCTGCGGTCAGTTACTATTCCTTTCTCAACACAAAGTGCTGATTGGTGATAAGTGACATTAGCACAAAACAAAGATGGAAATAAACAAATTTGGCTCCTTGAACGCCCTCTCAAGTTCAGGATCATAGCTAAACCCAACTTCTGAAGAAGGGTCTCAACACGAAACTGTTCCTTTCCTCCAGAGATGCTGCCTGTTCCGCTGAGTTACTCTGGCTTTTTTGTCTATCTTCTTCTATTTTCCTGTCCAGTCTAATATGTGAATTCGCTGAGCGATCAATGCTTATTGATCTTAACATGAAATGGCGAAACATGCACAGCCCTCTTGGCAGAAAACTCCAAAGATTTACAATCGTCTACACAAAGACATTTTTCATCAGTTCAAAAACATCACCATTTCCTTAAAACTATGACACTTATCTTTAAACTGTCCAACAGAGAGAAGCGGATTCTTGGTATCTATCCTCTCAATCTCTGTCATCTCTTGAACATTTCAATCGCTCATTCTTCTAAACTCTCAGGAACATCTTTTTTAGTCCACGTTTGACCCATATACCTCTTAACGTTTCCTATAGACTCCAGCCAAATATAGAGCCACATTTAGAACTTTCCATTTGAAGACTGTACACCTAGGTTTAATTGTATGAAGATGACTGACACAACGATTATATTTCAAGCATGCAAACATAATCAAAACTTACCGAAGGTAGTGACAGACTATCAGTAGGATTGAAGCTCTTCCTACGGTGAGGCTTGTATGTGTGCGGAGGGAGCAGAGTTGATCTGGGGATACTGACCCTGAAAGTATTATAAACATTGAATTTGTCCGATTAATTCAGATTGTTTTTAAGAACACCAACATTTGCTAATCCTTCTCAAACAATGACTGAAAAGTCTGTCATTTAAAGAGCAATGAATAAAGAAACAGGATGGTCACTGATAATTGGAGTGAGAAAATGACAAAGCAGAGTCATCCGTTTTCCCAGAGAAAAGCATGTACAGTAAATCTCTACTCGAACTTCACACAAGGATAGAACAAATATAAAGAGCTGACTAAGGGTCTCGACCCAAAACATCACCCATTCCTTCTCTCCAGAGATGCTGCCTGACCCACTGAGTTACTCCAGCATTTTGTCTACCTTCGACTTAAACCAGCATCTGCAGTTCTTTCCTACACAAATAAAGGGCTAGTGGGAAAAAGTGTAACTGAGGCAAAAGATCGGCCAAGACTGTACTGAATAGTGGAACAGGCACAAGGAGTACAATAGCCTTCTCCGGTATCTACTTTTTTCATGTTCTTATGAACCACAACATCAAGGTTGCGTGCAATCTTTTCCATCCAGTCTGTAAGAGATGCGAATGGACATGAATACATTTCGTGGCAGGAACAAAAGATAATGGGTTCAGTAATCTTAAATTTATCTGTAAGAGAACAATCCTCATTTTTTTTTACACCCCCCTAGCTGAAATCTTGTTTCCTTAAAGTCTAAGGCTTTAATCTACCTGTTGAAATGATGTAGGCATGTAGTATGTGCAGTAATGGGCAGGATCTCACCTGATATAAGCAGGCTCCTCCATGGTGTGCGGTCGCTTCGACTTGGGAGTTTTACAAACAGCACATGCTGCTGCTGGTTCCAATGGAACTGCAAACAGGCGACTGTTAACACGGTAAGAATGTGTGCCTGAAAGACAGAATCACACCTATCCCTATTGTCAACTGCCAACAACATTCTTAATGTAGCACTGCTCTCCAGCTTTCCAAAGGGCCTAGTAATAAACATTACCCACCAACTGGAGTCATGGGAACGCAACAATAAGGTGTTGTTGACTACTTTGTCCCTCAAGCCTGCCAAGCCATTCAATAATGTCATGGATGATTTGATCTTTGGCCTTAACACTCGTTGCTACCAAATTGCCATAAATCTTCTTTCTCCTGTAGTCTAAAAATGTTTTTCAGCTTAATGCCTATTCTTAATGACACCGCATTATTACACACTGAGCCATCTATAACTTTAGTTTGTAGAAAAGGACCGGAAAAGTACAATGAGATATGGCTCAAACGCGGGCAGATGGGAAGAGCTTAGACGTGCATCTTGATCGACAAAGATGGGATGGACGGATGGGCTTTTTCCCTGCTGGATAACTATATAAAACACCATTGCCCCACAAAAAACAACACTCACATTGATGACTTTGACTTTTGTAGTCGAGTTCCTCTTGATCTGTGAGCTTATCATTTTGCTCTCCATCTCTAAAAGTAGAAGACATCAGATGATTAAAGACTGACAGATCTACTGAACATTGCAACTTTCTACCAGCTCCTAGTTTCCTTTGGCCATGGATTAAACAGCTGACCATTCACGAACTGTAATCCCCAGAAAAAGGAAATTGCCAAGTGCTCCTATTCTTTGCCCTCTACAGCTGGCTTATCATACCGAGCCGCAGAGCCCCTTCGTGCACATTCAAGAGGTCAAGCGTGTTTATTGATCATATTCACACTGGATATGAATCTGAACAATTAAATTCTCACTTGCTGCATTCAGCCATTCCACACGACCTAATGTTCTACGGCAACTGATCTGCAACAATTTTACTTTTCTGTCCTAGGTCTACATTCTTCAGTTCACTATGTGGCCAAAAATATATTATTCCCAGTCTTAACAATATTCAATGACTAAGCCTCCACCAATTACGTTGTTGAGTCTAACACGACTGTACTGCTAGACTCAACAACAACTTCATCAACAAGTTCGCTGATGACACAACAGTGGTGGGTCTCATCAGTGACAATGATGAGTCGGCGTAGAGGATGGAGGTGGAGCTGCTCACAGGATGGTGCAAATCCCACAACCTCATTCTCAACGTGGGAAAAACTAAGGAGATGGTGGTTGACTTCAGGAGGGCGGGAAAAAACACCATACACCTCTGCACATCGATGGAGCTGATGTGGAAAGGGTCAGCAGCGTGAAGTTCCTAGGACTCCACCTGTCAGATGACCTGACGTCCACGACCAACACCATAGCACTGGTCAAGAGAGCCCAGCAGCGACTAGACCCTCTCCGAAGACTATGGAAAGCAGGTCTCCCCACTACACACCTGCGAACCTTTTATAGGGGGACAATCGAGAGCACATTAACCTACGGCATCACTTCCTGGTTCGGGAGCTGCAAGGCGTACAAACGGCACCAACTAGACAGGATTGTGAAGACCGCCAGCAGGATTATTAGTGCTCCACTCCCTTTCCTGCTGGACATATACAGGAAGAGATGTATCAGCAGAGCCATCTCCATCATCAAAGACCCCTACCACCCATCGCATCACATATTCTCCATCCTGCCATCTGGGAAGAGGTACAGGAGCATTAGCTGCAAAACCAGCAGGATGCTCCTCAGCTTCTTCCCGCAGGCTATAAGACTGATAAACGGACTTTGCCCCCTGCTAAAGTATCGCGCACCAACCACCAACCTGGACACACTGCAGCAGAGCCACTGTCGTGCCGCTGCCGATCGGAACGCCTGTTGATGTTTAGTAGAGAGTAGAGTGTTAATTTGTTCATGATATATGTATTTTTATTTCTATTTATTTTTCACTGCACACTGAATAGACACTGGTTGAGCAATGTTTTTTTGTTTCCTCTGGGTATGTGAGTACTCAGGAAAATGACAATAAAGATATACTATACTATACTAATTACAGGATAACTCAAATCATTCAAAGCAAGTTAAGGAATTCCTTTTGATCCCAGCCTTCAGTATTGAATTTGTTAACCTGAGAAGACACATCTCCTTATTCTGGACTTGCACACACTCCCCCATCCAACTCCAATATCTCAAGATCACTCTTGCACTCTCTGTAAACCCCAAACATATACTTACTCCATGTACTCTTGGTGAATGCATTCTTCTTTGTTCACCCGTCGGAAATTCTGCAGTTCCAGGAAATACTGTTCAGATTTTTCTGACAGCCGTGAGTCCACGTCTATCAGACCTGATGAGAACCAATCAGAAAATAAAAATCAATCAACTTGCACAAAAGAGATCCCACGGTGGAGAGGTGCAACAGGAGGGGTCAACAAGCAGAGTTACTGGAAAATGCTCCAGGCATCCCTGTAGCCCAAGTCAAGTCATGTCAATTTTATTTTTATAGCACATTTAAAAACAACTCTCATTGACCAAAGTGCTTTACATTGGTGCAGGTACTAACATGCTCAAACAGTGCTACCTAGATCAGCAATACATACATAGATACATACATACAGCACTCCCTCAGAGAACCTCAAGAAAGGCTTGAGAGTAGAAATAAGTTTTAAGTCTAGACTTAAAAGAATCGATGATGGGGGCAGTTCTGATGGGAAGAGGGATGCTGTTCCATAGTCTATAGTCTATAGCCCAGGTGAACAGTTGAAATTCCAGAACAAATATAACACAACCCAGCTTATTACCTGCTATCCAATCGTAGCCCAGGAGGGGTTGCACAGACTGAACCTCGGTACTGAAGCTGGATTCCTCATCTGGGGACAGGAATGTCACATGACCTATATCTGCCTGTAAATGAAACAGAAAGGTTTAACAGACGGAACTACATAGACAACAGGTAAATCTGGCATACCTGGGGTCAGCTGTTGCAAATCTCACGATCCACTCCAATGATCAGTGACAGGCGGTTGATACACTACATCATTAATGTTTTAGAACCCACTGACCATTTTATCCATTTATACTATGACACGGTTCTTATAACCCGTGCCAGTTTTCTTTGGCACACTCATAGCGCCTGCACCCATTCACGCTACTCCAGCCACAATGCTATTCCACACCCTTCCGTTCCTGTAGCCTCTACTCAGGCATGTTCATATTTCTTATCCACCTCCTCTCTGGCCAGTCACTTTAGACACATCCCCGTACATGTCCATTCCAGCCAGCCGCTCACCTTGCAGGAACAAATTACCCTTTAACTCAACAAAAAAACAAAACAGAAACTGGATATTCAGACCTTCTGGACTTTGAAATACCAAACTAGAAAAAGCTTGCAGCAACAACAGTAATGGAAATAAGAGTAGACCTACCTTCACTATCTTGTTATGTGGTTCCAAGAGGATGGATTTTGGTTTTTGAGTATTTCTGATGAAATGCTTGCCTTGTCGATCATTGCCCTCATCCAACAGCAGGTCCACATATAACGGTGAATCTAGCTTGGATCTTGGGTTTGGGTTCTCACTGAGGGGCTGAAGGGAGTGGGAATAGTGTTGGGAACTGCTTCGCTTGCAGTCAGCTCCCATTGTACTTGACGTTGGGATAGGGAGCTCTGGTTGATCTGTTAACATTGGGTTAGGAGGTTTGGTAAAAGGAGTTGAGCTTTGAAAATATTCAGTCTCATGGTTACTTTTTCGATCCAGCTTTTGCGTGTTCCATTTCTGGCCCAGTGCTACTGCTGTAACAAAACTTTCTCCAGGTGACATAACTGCTGATGTGGAACAGTTTTTCTCTACACTGGAAACTGCTTTGGCCTTATCGACAGGAAGTCTGTCTGCCAGCTCCATGCCAGCTCCATCCCCCGAGCCAAGGCCCCAACCTTGCTTCTTGGGTCTGTGCATTGAGGGAGTGCAAAGTGCTGCTCGAGATTCTTCTCTTTTCTGCAGGGATTCAGATATTACCACCTCGGTGGGCTGTTGGAAGACATCATTCTTCGTCTGTTGCCCAAGCAATTCACAACAAGTTTTGTATTTCAAACTGGGATTCTTCCTAAAACAGCCATCTTCCTGGTAAAAGAGAACATAATTCTGTCATTAGAACACAAGAACAAAATAAACAGAAGCAAGTCTAGGCCATTGAGTCCAGTGTAGCTGCCTTACTGTTCCAATTCTATTGATCTTTTACTTAAGTTCTTGCATTAACTCCATATCCCCATTCGTTTAATGTCTAAAAATGTACCAAACTCTTTATTAAGTTCACTATGCATCTGAACTCCACAGCTCTTGTTGGAAAATTCCAAAGATTTATTACCCTCACTTTTCATCCTTGCCTCGAATGTCAAAGCCTTTATTCTGAGATTGTGAACCCCTTGTTCACAATTCACAGGAGAAAAATCAACGCACTCTCTCAGGAGCCAAATACAAACCCATACAACACAAAAGCACAGAATACAGAACTGATCACAACAGCACTAAAAACTGAGAAATATATATGCTCAACATTTAACTCAATTAGCAATATTGTAAGAAACAAAACGTGACTGGTGAGAGATTAATTAACATCACACTTGCTGGTACTAAAGGTGTCTGATTTACTCTACCTTTCCCATTGTTGAAACAGTATTTTTGGGGGGGAGGTGGGGGGGGGGTTACTCTAATCTGGAAATGAACCTGCCAAGGTGCGAGTAATGGGAAATACAGTACTTAAATTGTAATCCTTTTTGATCCTCAGCGGCTCGTGCTGTGATTAATTGTTGAACTAATGATACATTTAAAAGAGTTGTGTACCTGATAAATGTATTGAAGCCACTGGTAGAACGATGTCATGCAGATGCATTTGGACTAGGTTCTAATATATGTATTCGACTAACTGAAAGGTACCCAAGAACTGTGCTTGGGACTCCAAAGCATCCCCATTTTTATAGCTTCACTTGCAATTTAATCATACATATGAGATATGCATTTCATCACTTTAGTGAATAATAATGACTACAACCACCTCTAGTCTGTTGGCCCTGTAGCTGTTCTCTTGGCAATCTGCAGCTTTTCCGATCTCTGCTGAGTTGACTCCATTATGGCTCTCTGGGGGCTGAAGCGTGCTGCTCGGGACCCCAAACTGTTGTCGCTCTTCTCGCAGCCTTTGTAATAGATGTTTGTTTTGATGCCGGAGGGACTGAAGACAGTCGGAATATGACATCTCTCACCAGGCATCAATAACAACTGCTGAAAGAATAAGAAAAAAGGGTCAGTGGTGGGAGAACCATGGCCAGGACTAAAATTAGGCATGCAGCAAATTGCATATTGATCTTTATGCAAAGGGTTGCAGTTTAGAAATAGGGAAGGTTTTTCACAATTGAATAGAATGTTGGAGGCCATAGTAGAAGTACTGCACACAGCATTGGTCCCCTAACCGTCTGCCAAATGTTAAGCTGTAATCAAAGTGGTGGAGGAATCCAGCAGTTCTGGCAACATCTGTGGAGAGAAAAGAACAGACAACATTCTGAGAGAGTGAAGAAGGATCCCAAGCCTTCAGGTTCTGAAGAAGGGACCTGACCTGAAACATGGTCTGCCCATTTCTTGCAGTGCTACCTGACCCACTGAGTTTCTACGGCACTTTGGTTTTCACTCAAGATTCCAGCATCTGCAGTCTCATGTGTCTCCAGGCTAGATGTCAGGATGTTTTCATTAGTGGAGAGTCTTGAATGAGGAGATTTGGGTTAAAGATAAGAGACTGGACATTTAAGTTTCTTCTCAAAGATGCTGAATCTCTGGGATTGTCTACCCCAAAGAATTAAGGGCCTGTCGCACTGTCACAAGGTAATTCACGAATTCTCCCGAGTTTTCCCCTTGACTCAAACTCGCAGAATGTTCGTAACAAGTCCATAGGAGGTCATAGGAGTTTGTAGATATATCGTAGCGGCTCGTTATGCTAGCCATTAGTATTCGTGGCATCAGGTAAGTCGGGACGTTTTTTCCAGCCCAATAAAAAATGTCCACTGGTCGGCATGAAAGAAATTGAAACTTTTTACTCGTGAAAAGGAGGGCATCGAAATAGTTGTGGGAATTCGTAGACATACTCATAGGAGTTTGTGAACATAGTCGTGGAAGGTCGTAGGGGTTCGTAAATTACCACAATCTTGATTTTTTTTTTTAGGTCCTTTAAACTCGGCAGAGGTTTTGAATTAAGTCGTGAAAGTGGGACAGGCCCTTTAAGAGGGCTAGCTAGTCAGATGGGTTTAACGTAAAAGTAGTTACGTTTTTCAAAGCCAGGGCGACTGAGAGTTATGAGCAGGAATCATAAATCCCAGGCCAGGTTAAATCAGCCGTAGTCATATATGTCAGGGGTGGGTAGGTTGGTTTATCTCTCCTCCTGTCCTTTCCCCCCGCAGGTACTGACCCGCAAACTTACTCCAGCACTTGGTGTTTTGCTCGGGATTCCAGCACCTGCACTTCCTGGTTTCTCCCTTCTCCTATTTACTGTGCTGCAAGGCACCAAGCCCCGCCGTTCCCGGTGATGAGAGGCAGGAGCTGTTGAGGTGGTTGAGTCAGGGCCCGGGTCGCTGGCCTGCAAACCGGGGTTACCATAGCGACCGCTCCCGCCCGGCGGGCGGCAGCTCACACCCTGGGCCTTCCCTCCTCACTCCCTCTCCCCGACCCCACCCCGCGCCCATTCCCTCCCTCAGTGTCTACCTCAGTCCATTACTCCGGCAGCCCTTTTCCCCCGCTGTATTCACCCGGGTTGTCCGGTCCAAGCGATGCCGCCAGCTCCTCTCCAGTCAGTCTTTACCCCTAACGGTCGCGCCAGTGATGGGTCAATATGTCTGTCTATCTTCAAACACTGACAATGCATTGGCCCAAAGTCCTGAGGCGGGCTCACCTAACTGTGTGACAGTTGAATACAGGGCGGGACAATGCACAAAGCTCAGGCAAGTTTTACATCATTTGTGGTTTCCCCAAACATTTTAATGTAGGGTATGATATGCCACTATTTCTCTGGAAAGCGTCTAAACAGGTTCTTTGCACAGTAATATGGACTTCAAGATTGAATCCCTAGGTCCTTATCAATCAATAAATGACATAAAGTTTGACACAAAATGCTGGAGTAACTCAGCGGGACAGCCAGCATCTCTGGAGGGAAGGATTGGGTGATATTTCGGGTCGAGACCTTGCTTCAGACTGAGAGTTAGAGGAGAGGGAGACTAGAGATATGGAAGGAAAATGTGTGAGAACGAGATCAAAGCAGACGATGGTCATGGGAAGGTTTGAATGGATTATTGTCAGCTTTGGGGAATATGACAACGAGGCATACAATCGGTTAAATTAATCAGGACAGTGAAACCAGTCAGAGAACTACGGTGGGGGCGGGACAGATAGACACAAAGTGTTGGAGTAACTCAGTGGGTCAGGCAGCATCTCTGGAGAACATGGATAGGCAACGTTTCCAGTCGGGACTTTTCTTCATCCCTGTTCCCCAGAGATGCTGTCTGACCCACTGAGTTACCCCAGCACTTCATGTCTTTTTGTAAAGCAGCATCTGAAGTTCCTAGTGTCTACTTACCAATCAAGTACAATCTCCTCCAAAGTGAGAAGGAGGAGGTTTAAAGATGTGCAGGGCAAAGTTTTTTTTAAACACAAAAGTAGTGGGTGCCCAGGATATGTTGCCAGGAGCGGTGATTGAGGCAGATATGATATGTCATTTCAGAGGTCTTTAGATAGGCACATGATATGCAGGGAATGGAGAGATATGGATCATGTGCAGGCAGTTGACATTCATCACTTGGCATCCTGTTTGATAGACATTGTGAGCCAAAGGGCTGTGCTGTACAGTTCTATGTTCCTCTCTGACCAGAGATTCATCTAGAATAGACCCGTGGTGTATACACAGGTAGAACTCTGACAGTTTCTCAGCATACCTTCTCCTTCACAAGAGGTCAAGTTGATGGCTATGTTTATTAGCTCGGACAATGAGGCCTTTGACTGAATATCACAGATGTACTTGTGTGGATATGTGCTTAAAAATAGAATGCAGGTAGGGAATCTGTAATTGGGTGTTGGGTGTAACTGATCTATATTGGCATCTGTGGCAGAGATATACCCAGATAAAATCAAATCTCTCTCTTCTATCGTTTGTGTGTTGTGAAAAGCTCTTTGCCCAGTCCATCTGAAAGTATGCAGACGGAATCCCAGGTAATCCCATACGCATGTCCAAATCTCCCTGTACATAGACAATGTCATCAGCTGTTGCTCAGAACCACTGTTGGCTGACAGGCTGATGTGTGTCTCCAACCAGGCTCAGCCGATCTTCAGTCAGGGTGAATCTCTGCAAAACAGAGGTCATCTACTTTTAAGCAACTGAACCTTCACCTTTAGAACCTTTGCAGGGAATATGATCCTGAGAAGCCAGATAAAGAACTGAGATTATGGCTACAACACTTCTTCTTGATTGTGGGAACAACCTTGACCAGTACAGTGATGTGCTCTCTGGTTTGCTGTGTGCAAGATAGGTGTGGCATATATGTGCCGCTGCCGATCGGAACGCCTGTTGATGTTTAGTAGAGAGTAGAGTGTTTAATTTGTTCATGATATATGTATTTTTATTTCTATGTATTTTTTACTGCACACTGAATGGACACTGGTTGAGCAACGTTTTTTTGTTTCCTCTGGGTATGCGAGTACTCAGGAAAATGACAATAAAAATATACCACTACCCTGTAGCAGACAAGCCATTTTCTCGTATGTAATTTTGCTATAGGTATTTACCTACTAAATTGCTGTCAGTGCACAAGATTAGTGTCCTTTACCAATGTACTAACATCTTTGTGAAATGAATCTATTTTTTGAATAATGACCACCTCCCAGTATATCATCCGAGTACCAGGTATACATTTTTTTTTCCAAATTAATTTATTTTAAACAAGCCTGGTACTGATTATCAGACTGCGAAGACAACAGTACAGCAGTACATCAATTTTGACTATTAAATTAAAGATATAGCCTTGAGCAGCAAAAAAAACATAAAGTGCATATTAACCAAAACAATTTGCTCAAAATCCAATAGAATAGGTGGTCAAAAGTGCAGATTTAGAACAAACATAAAATACTGCAGATGTGGGATATTTGAATTTAAAACGAAAAATGCTGGAAATAGAACAAAATGACCCTTGAGGAGAGAAAGAGTTAACGTTTCAGATCAATTATCTCCAATCAAAACTATTCAACATGAGCAGAGATTTAAACCCATCTCGCAACTTCAGTTCAGCAAAATGTTTGGGTTATTTTATGTTAATTGTTTACAGCTACTCAGTGCAATGATTCAAACCCAAATGAAGCAGAATCCTATCTCTCACAGAACACCCATCATTCTTATGAACAAAACTGGACAGAAAATTGGTTTCCATCTATAAAACTAAGCGTAATGTCTTCAACATATTAATCAGCCTTTTCTCCAAGATACTCATTAAGTGTATTTGCAATATTAAGTGAAGGTCTGAATCCATAAAACAGTGAATCTCACCCAAGGTAGTGTTTAAACACAACAATGATAATCTTTAAAGCATGAAAAATGAGAAGGCAGATCCAGAACTGTGTTCCTCGGATACAGTAAAAGCTGCGATTCCCAACACAAGTAAAGTGTTTCATCTATGATCAGCCACCTTACTGCAATAGAACTGAGTGCTGTTTGTGACAAGTTAAAACAAAATTCATGGTAGATTATTTTGACTTTTTCTTCACTATGACAACATAGCAGGGTTTCATCAGGTCTTGTACATTTTACCTTTGTCAGTGGAGATGATGCCCCATGCACACTGTACTGTGATGCCAACAAAAAACATCCAACTGTATTTATAATCAAGCCATTCAGATTCAGAGCATGTTCTTTCCATTTACAATGAAGGCAAATTACAACAATTTTTATAAATTAAATTAATTAACGAGAAAAGCGACTTTTCACTGGTTTTAACGTATCATACCCTGTCAAGATACTCACTGGTTTTGGTAAAGTGGGATGATCAGAGAAAAAGCAGCAATAGGGACCAGGGCAAAAATAGACAAGGAAGAGGAGGGCAAGATCAGAGTTCGCCTTCAATTTCAGAAAGTCCAACATAATCCACACTAAATTAGAATTATAATATCTGTAATGGTGTCTCACTTGACATCCACATCTATTATTAAATCACAGACATTCTTTTCACATACGGCATTATCCTACTATTTTGATATTACCCCGTCCATTCAGATTTGAACTTCATTCCTATTTTTATTATATGCTGGCTAATCTGTACTACCAATTGAGGCACAGGGCACATTATCACATATTCAGTTGATTATAATGTCAATCTCTGGCCAATTCAAGAGTGTTTATAACTGCTTGTTTTAAGGAAATAAATGGAACACCAGATATAAAATAACAGATAACTTAAAAAGTTACAGCTTAGGATCGAATTGAGAGATTCAGGATATTAATGCTACCATGGCTGAAATATAATCGTCAGATGGCATACAATGGATCAAAGATTGAATCCTCCTTAATCTTTCTTTGAAACCCAATAGCAAAGAGCAACTCAGAGTCACCAATTCATGAGCATCAGTCAGTTATCAAGTGCATGGGCAGTTAAAATAGAGCGAGTATCTCTCAGGATTATTAAATAAATATTCTCAGCCTCTTTATTCCACTCCAAGATAAAGCAGGAAGTAGCAAATATTACCCTGACCAGATTCAGTCAACATTCCTACCATGGTGAAAGGTCTGTACAACATGATGAGATTATCTGTGTAAGCTGGAGGGAAGAGAAGGCAGCGTTAAGAGGGTCAAAATTCAAATGTACTCCAACCTCCAATTTGTGCAGGGTGAATGCTATTTTCATGCGAGGGCAGTACGATTTGGATCATAAGTCTCCCCATAGGTGAAACAGTAGGCTCTGGGCCAGTTAGTTACTGTTGTTTACTCAGCCCAGCAGCTTTAAATCAGTTCCAAAATGTTTATATATTATTCTGAGCAAAAATTAAGATCCCAATGATGTGTCCCCCCCCCCCCCCCCCCCCCCCCCCCCCCCCCCCACCATCCTTCTCTATTGCAGCTGCTGAACTCTGCCTGCTCACAAAGTGAAGACATCTTGCAATCTTGAACCTGCCACAGTCCTCTCAACTGCTCTGCTGCAGGTACTGCTGAGTAAACATGTTCAGCTCACTGTCTAACCAGCCGGCCTTGTTCCTGAGAAGAAAGATGTGAAGAGAAAAAGATTAGTAAAGATAAATGTGGGTTCCTTGAAGGCAGAAACACATGAAATTATTATGCCCTCAGTAATTTAATTGCATTCAGTAATTTATATGACCACCAATCCAGGTCCAATTATTCTAAAATCGAGCACATTAGGTTTTTGAAAGAGTTTTGCACTGAGCAGGAAGTTTCTGCAAGCTAATTTGTGATACCAAAGCTGCTAATCTTTGCAAAACAGGTACCAACCTGAGCAACTTGGCTTTACTCTGGAGCGAGTCCAGCTGTTCAATCTTCTTATTCAGGTCTTTAATTTCCACATCCAGGCTCTGCCGTGTCACATCCACTTGCTGACACAGCTGGGCAAATGTCCCTGCCAGCTCTCTGCAAGAGAACATTGAGTACAGCAAAATTATGAAATGCAGGACAATAAACTGGATATTGATTGAAATAATTAACAAATTAACCAAGAAGTGGAGGTCGGTACAAAATAACGAGAGGCTTAGGAAAGAAGATCAAGGGAAACCGTTTCCCATGGCAGAATTGCCCAAGATCAGGTCAAGCTGAACAGCAGGAGCTTTTGAAAGGATCTGATGAAGAGTTTTCTCACCAAGAGTTGGTTGGACTTTGGAACACACTACCTGAGAACCCATACAACATTTAAGTACGTCGGCGATCACTTGAATCCCCAAGTCATAGAAGGCTATGCGCCAAGTGCTAGTAAATGGGTTTAATGCTGATGGGTACGTGATGGTCAGCATGAATATGATGGGCCAAAGGGCCTGTTTCTGTACTACATGACTGGACATGAAAACAAACAATGATTTCAAAGAAAGACACACAGTGCTGGAGTAACTCAGCGGGTCAGGCAGCATCTTTGGAAAGAAGGAATGGGTGACGTTTCAGGTGAGACCCTTCTTATTCCAGCTTTTTGTGTCTAACTTCAGTTTATATTAGCATTTGCAGTTCATTCTTACACAATCTTCCATACTTACTGTTGCACCTGATGACTGCAGTTGGAACCTGTGTAACTGACTATGAGCTGTAGTTTCTCAGCAGCATAGTCCACAAACTGCCGCTTGAAGGTTCGTTCCTTTGCTCTGTTTGTCCACGTCAGACGCTCATACACATACAGGAGACCGTACATTCCAACTGTCAGTGCAATCAGCCTCCAACCCACTGCCTTCCACACCTGGGAGAAAAATAAGACATGGGATCACATTTCTTCAAATCTACCCCTGTATCATTCCACAGGTTAACATTCGAGGAATTAAATTGTGGTCTTCTGTGCATAGAGTGCCCAAATCTGACTAATAATAGACCATCACAGACTGATTTGTGTGTACTTGTTTAACAACATACAAACTCAGAGTAGGTGCAGGCTCCTCAAACCTGTCCTGTCATTCAACAAGATTTTAGCTGATCTGAATAATCTCTGCTCCACATTCCCGTCCACTCAATAACCTTTCACCTCTGTCTATTCTCATTGGTCTTCAAAAAAAGAAGTTCAAAGACTTATAATGCTTGGAGAAAAAAAAAAAAATCCCTTCGGATTCCCTCCGATTCCCATTGTTACCATTAATAGCATATTTTTGTGTTCTGTGCATGACCTCTAGATACCGCAGAGAAATTACATAGATGCTCTTCAAAATTAGAGAGATGGCAATGATCACCTTCTGATCTCGACTTGATGCCGACTGGAAAACTGTCACTTACCACACCACCAACTACGATTATTCCCATTGATGTCCGTGAAGTTAAAGATGCTAATCCAGTTACCATGGACACCATAAGTTCTTCCTGGGTCATCGACCCTTGGGGTAACGGTGGCAAGCTGGTGCTGACAGGGGTAATAGGCATTTGCCTTGTTACCTGGGGACACAGGACACCAAAAATCAGGAGAAAGATTGCACACACCAGCTGATAATCTCTGATATTTAAAAAAGGAGCAAGGAATTCTTGCTAGTATCTAGGCCTCTTTATCCCTCAATCAGTATTATGTAAAGATGACATGATCATTGCCACATTGCTGGATGTGGGAGCTTATAATGCATAGAACGACCACAGTATTTCCTTCTTTGCCTCTTACCTGGTCACTGCATCCCGCCAATGCCCTGCGGCCATTTTTTGGTCCAAGGAAACGACTGACAAGCATTGTCCATCCGAGTGAGAAGTGAAATTCAACATCTTCCTGGAAATCTGTGCAGAGCCGATCACAGTTCAGATCATAACTGAGACTGAAGCATTGACGAGGGATTGGAAGATCGACACGGCCTCTCTCCGCGGGTGGCAGTAGAGGCTGGAGGCTGTCTGGATAAAATTTGAAGGGATATCATCACTAAACAATAGCTCACTCAGGACTGACTCCCAAGAGGACTGACCAGGGAATTCAATAGGAATAGAGAAATTGTGGACAAAATCAGGCTTCATCTAATTTATATCCTACCATCCTGGTGGTATATGATACAATGATAATGGTGGTTCAGGCCAACTGCTGGAATAAATCTCCATCAATCTGTTCACAGCAGACCCAAGAACAAGTCAAGAAAAATCCCCAGTATTGAGAACTAGGTTACCTGCGCTTCCCAACATTGTACTCTTACCACATCAATACACATATTTGAATATATTGCACCACCACCAGATAACCTTCAGTTTGAATATTCTGGGTAATCCCCAACTTACTCCCTTTCATCTCACCATTACATTTACAGCCTTCCCCTCTCTCAACATTTGTTTATCTCACATGTATGTTTGAAAGTCTTTAGTCTCCAATTTCTGATCTCTCCTGTGTCAATTAGCAAGCTGTGCTTGGATCGTAGTGAAACAAATACACGTGGTGTTGGTGCTAGATTGAAATGCTGGGATTTAAGAGTTGTCCTTTCAAGAGAGGCCAGACAGTTTTGGTCTGCATTCCTTAGAGATTAGAAAAACATACAAGATCCTAATGAGACTTGACAGAATTGATACCGAGATGTTGTCACCAGTATTATGCACTCTGTACCTTTCCCTTCTCTCTACCCCATTGGGTAGCATGCAAAACAGGTTTTCACTGTACCACGGTACACATGACAATAATAAACCTAAATGTGGGGAAGTCATGAACAAGGGACATAGTTACAAGAGGTGGTCGTCTAAAATTGAGGTGCGCAAATATTTCTACTTCCACAGGGCAAGGAATCTCTGGAATTCTCTTCCCCAGAGGGTGGCGGAAGCTAGATCATTAGAAATATACAACATGGATGTAGATTATTTGAACGATCAAGGGATTGAAGGGTATGGGGAACAGGCAATGAAGAGTCATAGAGGCCAGCATAGATCAGCCTTATGACAAGCATTTAAATCTATCATTTGTGGCCAATTTAGATATTCTTTGTCCATATATAACTGAAGCTCTGTTATAGTGAGGAAGAATTGTCTGTCTAGCAATTACCAATCATTTCTTGCTGGGTTTTCTGGAGGCTGGATGTAATGGTGACAGAGCAACGCTCAGACATGTTGCGTCCAAGACCTTCCTCAAGGTGTTTATGAAGCTCCTGCAGAAGGGAAAAAGATTGACATTTAAGTAATGGAACAGGTTGAGATCAAAGACACCTGCAGCAACCCCAATCTGAAGAAACACTTTCACATTCAGAAGCATCATCTCAGATTTGTCTCATCACCTGTGCATGGAGTCCGAATGCAAGTATCGGTCTAGCTCTTGCAATCTTTTATATTTCCCTTCCCTCATAGTCTGACATGCACGTTGGCTTACAAATCTGTCTATGATTGATAGTTCTCCAACCTTTCCTCTTGTTCCTCCTAAGCTTTAGATGACTTACCCTACAGAAATTCATTGACTCTGTACTTTCGTCATGATCAAATCAAGGTCCCATGGATACATTCTGCAGTTCTGGTCATCACACTATAGGAAGGATGTGCTTGCACTGGACAGAGTGCAGGGAGGATGCAGTTGGATGTTTTTTTCTGAAATGAAGGGCTTTAATTACGGGATGAAATAGGATAAACTTTGTTTTCCCTGGAGCAAAGAAAGCTGAAGGGTGAAGTGATAGAAGTGATAGATATGTATACAATTATAAGCAGTGGAAATAAAGCAGAATCTCTCCCCCCCCCCCCCATGATAGAGGTATCAAAAACAACACCCCATAGGTTTCAGGTGAAAAGGAGGTTTTAAAGGGCACCCAAGGGGATTTTTAATAAAAAAATACACAGAATGATTGATATCTGAAACTCATCACCAGCGGTGAGGCTAGAGTCAGATAAAATCACTACATTTAATATATTATTAGACAAGCAGTTAAATAGGCACGGTGCAGGATGCAGATCTAAGGCAACCATAGGGGATGAGTGTAGATCAGCCGAAAGGTTGCATGGTGGACTGAAGGGCTTATTTCTGTGTGTACAATTATGACTCTCTACCACATTATGATCGCTGTATGAACTTCTGGACGCAGCCTCTCTAGGTCACTATATATTTGGAACAAACCATCTTTACTTTTGTACTCAAATTCTTGCAATTCTTTATTGGCATTCTTGCCAATAGTTTGCCTTCCTAGTTGCCTGGTTAACCAGCATTGTAACTTTCAGTGATTCATGTACAAAGAATAGCAGGTAATTTTGTACACTAGGACGCCGAGTCATTCACCATTTAAAAAATATTCCACCATTCTATTTTTTCCACCTAACTGGCTGTCTATATATCCTGAAGACTCTGTACATCCTCATCACAGCCCAAATGTCATACTTATTCCCCTCATCCATATTATAAACGTTGTCACGGCCACTCAACACAAAATAACATGTTTATTCAATTTTGGTTAATAATCTGTGTGACACTTTAAAAGCCTTATGATAATCAAAAATACAACAATCAATTCCCCTAAAAGTTGTTGGTTTTGATGTCTAACAGGTTTGTCAAACATGATTTTCATTTCATAAACCACTTTGACTGCCCAACATTATTATTATTTGCCAAGTGCATTTCCATTACAACAGATTCCACCATTTTCCCTACTCCTCTCTCATTAATGAAAACTCTCAGGGGGGACAATTTCCTCACTCCAACACCTCGATACTCACACTTTTATAGACTTTGAGCACCACCTGTGAGGGGTGAAAATCCAAGTGGAAATCATCCACCAACATGGAAAGCTGTCGTATTTCTTCTGCCATTGCATTAGAGACCTGAGACAAAGGAAACGGCATCAAACAATAGCAGATAATATGTCACAGCCTAGGTTTTGTCTCATATACTGAGGTATATTGAAAAGCTTTGTTTTCTTTGCTAACCAAACAGATCAGATTTACATACATAAATATAACCAAGTCAAACTCAAATATAATTGGTAGTGCAAAAGGGAAGATACAGAGTGTAGAATATAGATATCAGCATTGTAGCACATCAGTTACATAAACAAAGTATAATGACTTCAATGGGGTGAAGGTGAATTCGATAGTGCCCTGGCTTATGGAAGCCTGATAACAGAGGGGAGAAGCTTTTCCCAGAGTCTGGTGGTGCGCATTTTCAAGCTTCTGTACTTTCTGCCAACGAGATCAGGGAGAAGAAGGAAAGACCAGGGTGGGACAACTCTGCTTATGTTTGCAGCTTTTCTGATGCAACATGGTATGGTTGATGTCTGTGGTGGGGTCTCCGGTCTGTGTGAAGGGCTGGTCTACATCTACAACTCTCTGAAATTTCTTGCGGTGTTGGTCAGAGCTGATCCCATACCAAGCTGTGATGCAGTATGACAGTATGATGCATTCGTTGAAGTTTGGAAGAATCACCGGAGACATGCCAAATGTCTGGTAAACAGCTGAACATTAAATCATACACCAAACACTCTGCTCAGATGATCCAAAAACTCACACTCTCACCTGTCGCTCCACCTCCTCAGTAATTTGTTTGATCTTGCTTTTACAATCCTGAGTTAACAAATCCAGCTGATTCTCAATAAACTCCAATCGATCCATTCTCTCCTCTCTCTGATTCAGGCAATGCACCCTGAAAGAAAAGTAAAGTTGTTTTATTTTAATTTTTTCTTCCTTACAATCTGGTATTCCTTATTTCTACCAAATTAACATCACCATCCAATCACGGCAGGTTGACTAAATTGGGGATGCAAGAGCACCATCACACATTGAGCCCCATTTGACACACACAACAAACCCACATTGTACGTACCTCTGTTCAGTGGCAGAAACATGCACAGCACCCATAATTCGCCGCAGGGTATCTGAAATCTGCTTGGCGCGAACGGTGTGTTGCTCAAACTTGGTTTTAACTGCTGACTGTGAAATACATTCCTGTGGGGTGAAGTTTTGCAAACAAATGACTGGATTGAATGATTGATGGAAACAGACTCTTCGCCACACTGAGTCCATGCCAGCCATCGATCAGCCATTTACACTTGTTTTATGTTATTCCACTTTCCCGCCCACTCCCGGTACACTGGGTGCAATTTACAGAGGCCAGTTAATCTGCAAACCTGCACGTCTTTGGGATGGGAGGGGACACCGGAGCACCCAGAGCAAACCTATGCAGTCACAGGGAGAACGTGCAAACTTCACACAGACTGCACCCGAGGCACTCTGCTGCTGTGAGTGCAACTATTCCAGCTGCGTTATTGTGCCATCCTGGGGGCGTCTTAAAAGCCACAATTACAGTAACTCACTGTTTGATCTGAAAGATCTTTATCAGAACAGACCATCAATCAGCATTCTTAGAACTTTCAAAATGGATTTACAAAATAGACGGGCCCGAAAGAAAGCAGTATATCTGAAAGCTGTATATCAACAAACGCTCACCTCAAACCGACGCTCAAAGTTTTGGAATTCAAACATTCTTGCCTGGAATCCTTCAGCCAGCGCTCCACCTGTTTATAACATGCACAACATGATTAGATGGTTTATTATTGTCCAATGTACTGAGGTACAGTGAAAAGCCTTTGTTTGCATACTATCCAGTCAGAGGAAAGACTATACATGAATACAATCAAGCTGACCACAGGTAAAGGATAAAGGGAACGACATTCAGTGCAAGATATTTTACATTGAAATCCAAGACAGTCCAATTAAAGATAGTTCAAAGGTCTCCAATGAGGTAGGTGAACTGTTACTTAAACTAGCAGAGATGGGGGAAGGTGAAAATAAAACTGCTATTTTTATTTCATTGTTGTTAATTAAATTATTTGAACTTTTAATTTTGAACACTCTTGTGGTTTCATGTTTAATCTAAGTTAATAATAGTCTAATCATTAACAGAATGATCTGGCTCCTTGTGTTCATTCTGGAGACCTTGTTGTTAAATAAGTTCATCAGAGGATGGTTTGTTCACCAGTGCAGGAGTCCGAGTGAATGGACGGGCTGACAACAGCTCCATATAGGTTTTCATATTGTGATACAAGGCAACCCTGCCCTGCATTTTACATTTCATCTATATTAAAAATCAGTAGCTCGCCACAATGTTAAAGGTGATTTACTGTACAAATGTGAGCAGGTACATGAAGAGGAGAGATTAACAAACAAGAATGGAACTAATTGGATAGCTCTTTCAAAGAGATGGTGCAGTCATAATGGTCAAATGCTCTCCCTTTGCATTTCTCAAGACAGAGGAAAGCAACTTGCACTGTTTATGCAATTAGAGCAGCATTCAATATTTTCCTTGTACCTCCTTCAGGCATCCCTTGAGCTTTTTGGATCCGAGCGTTCAAAACTTCCTTGGCTGATACAAAGAAAATGCGATCAGTGGCCCGAGCCCTGTCCACAACTCCGAGCTCGTCCACCAGGAAACTGGTGCAGCGGTCCATGTGTTGGCGACGCACCTGCCAATGCGGAAAGAAATTCCACTTAAATTGCACTGTGTTTACAGAACATGCAGTTGGTGATGGAAGTATGAAAACATATTAGCCTCTCTACAGGCATTTTACTACAAAGTGTAGCATTCCTCCTCTCTTTATCCCTCCCCCACCCAGGTCGCATTAGCTTCCCATTTTCACCCTACAAACAGCTTAACTGTTTCCTTTATCATCGTTACTTTTTTGCATACCTTTCATTCATTGTTCTTTATCACTCCACATCACCGTCTATATCTCTCGTTTCCCTTATCCCTAACCAGTCTGAAGAAGGGTCTCGACCCGAAACGTCACCCTATCCTTCTCTCCAGAGATGCTGCCTGTCCCGTTGAGTTACTCCATCTTTTTGTGTCTATCATCGGTTTAAACCAGCAGTTCCTTCTTACACATAATAGAAAGCATGTATCCTTCTTCGCATCTCCCCGCTTACCTCGTCCATGTATTCAGGTTCCGACGCCGATGCATCCCAGCGGTTATTGAGGATAAAGATATTGGGTTGAGACAACCGCTCATTGACTTTATGGAAAAACTGCTTTTCCTGTAACGGAAATCAAAGGGTTAAACTCTGGCTCACCTGGGGCCACAGAGATCGCTGGCTGCAAACAGTGGCATCTCACATGCTCACTCACCGTCTGCATTAACGTTGACTCAGAGTTCGCGACCAACACAAACACATCAGCATCCAGGCAGAACTTATCAATCCAGCTATCAAGCTCGGTGGTTACATCAATTCCGGGACTGAGAGAAACAGAACAAGCAAATAAAAGTAACTGAACACGACAGAATCCCAACATTTACAGCGAGTTCAGGTTGAACCCTTCAGTACCGTTTCATACCTGTCCACAAGCACCAGGTCATCTCGCAGTAAGGCACACTTCATCTTGGGCCACATGACAGAAACGAGACTGCCAACAGTGAGCTGGTCATCCTGGTGCAGGGCATGAGCCAAGTGATTCACCGTCTGCAGAAAGTACAAGAAACCTTTAAACCAAACAAGTCTCTGGCTTCACTGTGCTACATTTACCTCATGGTGTCTCACACAGAGTTCAGCCTTGATACCAGGATAGGCCCCGTCTCTGATAGGGTGGCAAAGTTTGAGCTTGGAGGAACTGGTGCGGGAGATGCTGATAATTAGCTCCAATTCAGCTGGGCAGAGAGACGTACAAGGCAGCTCCAGCAACTCTACAACTACACTGGACCAGACATGAATAAAACCTCAGTAAATTAAGAGGGTTGGTAAGTTCCTCATTGTACCCCCACAGAGAGGATATAACAACTAAAGCAGTAAGGCAAAGAAATAGCTGCACGTGTAACTACGTGAATAAAACCTTTGTCTCCCAGCCTTTCCCCCAGCCAACATGGTATTGTGTTGGTTTACTGTCATGGGTATCCAGGGACAGTGAAAAGCATTTGCTTGCATACTAATCAATAAATCGGATCATACTATACACAAGTACTTATATTTAAGAAGGAACTGCAGATGCTGGAAAATCGAAGGTAGACAAAAATGCTGGAGAAACTCAGTAGGTGAGGCAGCATCCATTAGTGCAAGGAGAAAAATACCGGAGTGAAGAATATAATTCCACCCAACCATCACATTATGCTAACCCCTCCCATCAAATTTCATTTTTTGACACTCATTCAAACAGCTTTCTTCAATCTCTTTTTTAAAAAAGCAAACACATCCCAAATCAACTCTCTCCCACCAGGTGCTGGTCCACCACAACACCAAGCTCTATAGAAAATTGGCCGAAACCCTCTAGCTACTTCACGTTGCGTGCTGGGTTTTAAGGTGTCGTCTCACCTTGATATTCCGTTTTTCCTCCGATCCATCTGTGAGCAGATAGGCTTCATTCCCATCTGATCCTTCCACACGGAGGAAGCAGTTGGTGGTGTGGCCAATTCCCGAGGGTAGGACTTTGTCCCACAGCATGGCGTTGATCACAGTGCTTTTCCCGTTGCTTGTCCTGTGAAAATACTACAGTAAACACAATGTACTCCACCTCCCACCCCCAAATCTTTGCACATCCCCCAAGCCTTTCCACTCGTCACTTTAATTTCATGTTTCATGTATCTTGTGTTTTTTATGACTGTTGGCAGATCAATTTCCCTCCTGCAATGAATAAAATTCTATCGTATCGTATTGACAGTAAACACTGAACCAGCAGTAATACGAGTGTGTCTCACTGCGCTTCAGGAATACCAACCACACTCTACCCTAACCAGGAAGGTGCAGATCAGTAACTGAATGCTGCTGTCTATCATTATTCACAGGGACACCATCAGCAACCTACAGAGGAGATCAGCAAAAGAGCAGACCTGGAATTAGAGGTAGTAACTGGGATGGAATATCCACACACCTGCCAAAAAATGCCACCTTCATGTGTCGCCGTGCCAGCACTTCACTGATTCCTCCAACCTTTGATAGGTAACCGGTCACCTCCAGTACCTGCTCTTCTGTCGTGATTGGATCCAGTTCTCCATCCTGGTACGTTTCTGAAGAATGAAAATATTGATTCAAAATCAAATTTTGAATTTGGACAAGAGCCCAGGCTTGTGAATGGAAGTGAATGCAGTTCCCTGCGATATAATTGGAGAAGCCAATGTGTAAGAATGCATAAGAATTAATTGTTGGGACTTACAAAGCTGAACAATCAGGTTGTTAAGTTGTCACAATATAGCATCTTTGCCAAATAATGAATTTGATCAAAAGCTATCAACGTAAAACCCTGCTGCAATTAGATTTTTGGATGGCGTTCAACAAGGCACCACAGAAATTTAAACCATGAGTTTGGAGCTAATACACTACTGAATATCAATGATTGGTTCCCCAACGGAAAATAGTTGGAATAAATGGGCAATTTTCAGGTCGTGACTAGAGTGGTGCTGCAGGGATCAGTGCTGGAACCCACTGTTTAATATCTGCAACAGTGAAATAAAATAGATTAAATGTGATACAGTGTGGGCTTGCAACAAATGTAGGGAGGATTCAAGGAGATAGAGAGGCTAGGTGAATGAGAGAACATAGCAAATGGAACATAATGTGGGAAAATGTGAATTTGTACACTTTGTAGGAAAAATTGATTCCTTTATTGTAGGTTGTCTGTGGAGGCAATAAGACCGAATTTATATAAGTTTAGAAAAATTAGGTGATCTCATTGGTACTAAATTCTTAAAGATCTTGGCACAGATGTTTTCATTGGCTGTGATGCTCAGATCACAACGGGATCACAACTCAGAAGTACACCGGGATCTGGGGGTCCTTGTGCATCAGTGAATGAAAGTAAGCATGCAGGTACAGCAGGCAGTGAAGAAAGCGAATGGCATGTTGGCCATCATAACAAGAGGAGTTGAGTATAGGAGCAAAGATTATAATTTATTTTGTTATGCTTACCAAGGTCAATTAGTCAACTTCCACTTTTACTTATGCTTCCCTACTATTGGACACTTGCAACCCTCCGTCTTTTGTTTTTTGTAGATTTATTAAAAACCGGTTAGTTCACCGGCAAACATTAAAATGCTGGTGCATTACCACCCAAAGGTAATAAGACGTAACAATCACCTCCCCCAAAGGCATGGGCTGTAATCTGTGAGATTCCACTCACACCAGGATTGGCAGACTACAACATTTGCAAGAGTCCACACACTCAAACCTGTGCCACAACCCACCTTTGAGGAATGTAGCACTCTCCTTGATGTAGGATGCAAGCTGGTCAAAGATTCCATTGATCTTCTTTTTAGCAGTGACAAAGTGTTTGAGCGGTGAAGCGTTAACCTCAGCCATCAGGCGCTTGTCTTTTTTACCAATTACAACTGGGTGTGAGCGGGAGAACATCAGAGACATGGCACTGAAAGACAGAGAGGTCCATGAGCATAGAGCCGAATATGCATTACCTATTCAAACTCCCAATAGTATTACAAAACGGATTATTTGCACAAACATTGATAAAGGTCCTAGTCAAAGGTTTATTTAACATTGGAGTAGAGGACATGGTTGGCAGGGCATGTTGGTTCAAGGACATTACCCAGAGGCGGTAAGTTGAGAGGAAGAGGGGTGGGTTGGGTGAAATGTGGGGCAGGACCTGGAGTGCCAGTGGCCAGTACATGATGAGGGGGGAGGGGGACACAAGAGACTGCATATGGTGGAATCTTGAGAGCAAAACACTAAGTGCGGAGGGGAGGGGTGTGTGTGGGGAGGGGGGTGTGAGTGGGGAGGGGGAGGGGGAGGGGAGTGAAGTGAGTGGGGAGTGTGTGTGTGTGAGTGGGGAGGGGGGGGGGGGGGGAGTGGTGAGGTGAGGGGTGGGGAGGGGGGGGAGTGAGTGGTGGTGAGTGAGGGGAGGGGGGGGGGTGTGAGGGAGGGGGAGGGGGAGTGGTGAGTGGGGGGGTGTGTGTGGGGAGTGGGGGTGGGGGTGAGGGGGGGGGGGGGGGGGGGGAGGGGGTGGGGGTCGGGGGGGGGGGGGGGGGGGGGGGGGGGGTGGGGGGGGGGGGGAGGGGGAGTGGGGGGGGGGGGGGGGGGGGAGGGGGGGTGGGGGGCGGGGGGGGGGGGGAGTGGCCGACACCGGGTTACGGGCTCCGGGCTCCGGGCTGAGGCGATGCCCGTGACCTTGCCCGAGGGTCGAACCCGAGCTGAGCCGCGGGGTCAGGCTTGCGCTATGGACGCAGCCGCTTGTCCAGCTGGCGCCGCAGCTCGGCCGCCGGGGCCTGACCTGACCTGGTGTTGTCCCGCCCGCGGCCGCTGCTCTCCTCCCGCTGCCCGAGCGGCTTCTCCTCACGCCGGGGCCTGCCAGTCGCGTCATCCGCCAGCGACGCGTGCACGTCATCACACCGCGACACGGGGAACGTGATGGAGGAACAGAGCCAAAGATCCTGCAGCAGAGTCTATGAACAGAGCAGGTCGGGCAGCCTCTGTGGGCAATAGATATTAGTGCTGAGTGATGCTCTATCAGGAGCTTTTCAGTGTATTACATCCAGATCTAGATCTAGGACAATGGTCAGGCAGTGTCTGTGGACAAGGGACAGGCAGCCCCTGTGGTGAATGGACAGGCAGCCTCTGTGGTGAATGGTCAGGCAGCCAATGTGGACAATGGACGGGCAGCCTCTGTGGACAAGGGACAGGCAGCCTATGTAGACAAGGGTCAGGCAGCCTATGTGGACAAGGGGACAGGCAGCCTCTGTGGGGGACGGATAGGCAACATCCAGGGCCAGGATCCTTCTTCACACTGCAGAACGAAGACCCTCGCTACAGTGTAATGAGTAAAGTCAAGTTTATTGTCATGTGTTCAAGTACAGTGAGATATAAATACAATTAAAAAATCTTGCTTGAATCAGCATCCCCGGCACAGACTCGTACAAAACATAAATTATGCCAAAAAATTCTGCACGGCAGTAAAGAGAAAAATGACTGCAAAAAAAAAACACAGCACATATATGCAAGATACAATTCGAAACAAAACAAGCCCATGGTGGCACAAGTGGTGGTCCTTTGGCAAGGTAGGGTTCAGGTGGCATTGGTCGGTTTGAGAATCTGATAGTTGGAGCAATTGAACCTGGAAATGAAGGCAAGCATATCGTACGCCTTCTTTACTACCCTGGAGTTTAGAAGGATGAGGGGGATTTCTCATTGAAACATATAAGATTGTTAAGGGCTTGAACACACTAGAGGCAGGAAACATGTTCCCGATGTTGGGGAGTCCAGAACCAGGGGCCACAGTTTAAGAATAAGGAGTAAGCCATTTAGAATGGAGACGAGGAAACACTTTTTCTCACAGAGTTGTGAGTCTGTGGAATTCTCTGCCTCAGGTTGGTGGAGGCAGGTTTTCTGGATGCTTTCAAGAGAGAGCTAGATAGGGCTCTTAAAGATAGCGGGGTCTGGGGATATGGGGAGAAGGCAGGAACGGGGTACTGATTGGGGATGATCAGCCATGATCACATTGAATGGCTCGTTGGGCCAAATGGCTTACTGCACCTAAGTAAGTAAGTTTTATTTATATAGCACGTTTTAAGTCAACTCGCATTGACACCAAAGTGCTTTACATAAAATAGCTAATAAGTTTCCATACCATAGGAAAAGGTTAACAAAAGAAATAAAGAAAATGGACACAACACATTATAGAGTTCAACACAAACGTCCCCCCACAGCAGAATCAAAAATTTCCACTGTGGGGAAAGGCATCAGAAAGTTAAGTCCTCTTCCTCTGAAACACCCGAGGTTGGGGCCCATTTGTGGCCTTGCAGCCAGTCCGATGATTTTCAGGGCCCTCATGCCGTGAATGATGGAACTCTGGCGTCGGGTGAAACAATTCCTCAAGCGGCTTGGAAAGTCTGGAGCGGCTGCCTCCTCCCCGGAGACCAGAGACCGGGGCACTCGTAGCCCTCAGGCCGCACCAGTTGGAGCTCCGACCCCGGCGAACAAAGTCTGGGCGAAATGAGCTCCTGTGCTGGAACAATTCTATGATCCTAACAAGGTAGTTGTATTGTGTACAAATGAACTGCAGATGCTGGTTTATACTGAAGATAGACACAAAGTTCAGGAGTAGCTCAGCGGGTCAGGCAGCATATCAGGAGAAAAAGGATGGGTGACGTTTCGGGTCGGAGCCCTTCTTCAGACTGAAAACCAAGTTGGTTATATTAGTTAATTAATGGTCTGAAGAAGGGTTTCGACCCGAAACGTTGCCTTTTTCCTTTGCTCCATAGATGCTGCTATACCCGCTGAGTTTCTCCAGCTTTTTTGTGTACCTTCGATTTTCCAGCATCTGCAGTTCCTTCTTAAACACAATGGTTATATTAATTATTGTGAGTGCCCGGCCCTTGTGTGGCATGAATGTTTCTGGTCCCTGTTGTACTTAAAAGTGCAGCAAATGATGTTTGGGAAATAAAGTCTGGCATGAAGAATGAAACAGCTGCAAATGATTAAGACATTTAGTCATTAAACCTTTAACTTAGCTTTATCTTGGTGATTCATTTTAATTTTGAAAACATGAAACACTCAAAGTTGTGTCAAAGTTTACTCTCAGACGAGGAAGATGTCTATGATCTTGCTGGGTTGAAATGTCAGATGGAGGTCACTGCAGACAAATGCGAGGTGGTACATTTTGGTAGTACTAATTAGGCTAGGACATAACCATGAATGGAAGGCCTCATGGGGTATTGAGGAAAAGCTGGACCTTATGGTCTGTGGACCCTAGGAGAGGTTGATTGATTCCTGAGGGTGGCAACACAGGTAGATAACATGGTTAGTAAGAAAAAGGATACTGGCCTTCAATGTTCACTGAATACAGAAGTAGGAAGGTTATGTTCCAACCTTGGTCAGACATCTGCCGGAGCACTGCATAGAGTTCTGGTCAACATGTAAGAAAAATGTTCTGGAGAGGAGATTTATCAGGATGGTACCTCAGAGGATGTCGTTCAGTTATAACGAGGGACTGGAGAATCTAGGTCTCTCCTTGGAGCGGAGGAGGTTGAAATTTATAAAATGATTAAGGAAACAGACTTAGGAAATTCCAGGAAACTTTCCCTCATATCAGAGATAGATACAATTATAAAAGGGGGATTCAGGGTTAGGGGAAAATGGTTTATTGGGGATATGAGGAAGACCATCTTCACCCAGAGAGTGATAAGAACCTGGAATGCACTCTCAGAGAGTGGTTGCAGTTGAGTTGCTGACATTTAAGTGTCTGGATGAGCTAGACACTTGAATCACTTCAGGCGTAGAAGTCTGGGCCAAATGCCAGGACATGGAATTAACTTGCAAGGATGCCCACTGGTCAGCATTAATGAGTTGGGCCGAACGGCGTCTTTCCACATCATCCGATTTTGTGACTGATCTTAATTGAGTTAGTAGGAAGGCTGATGAAATGAGCTCAAAGCTAGAAATGTGGAACGGCTGAGTCGGATAAACGGAAGCCGATTATTACAGGTATCTTCTTGTAACCAGTTTGAGGCGGATGCTGAATGTATGGCTAATGCCATTAAACCAAGCTTAAGCTACACACTTTAAAAATTATTTTTCAAATGGGAACTGACAGTTTCTCCCATTTATATATTATACAGCAGTTTCTCATTTTAAATTCTTCCCAACACAAAACTGGGGTGGGCAGTCCGTCGGCAATATTAACATGCACATAAACTGCTTGAATAACTCATTGCCAATCATTCCATTCAATTGCAGACATACAAGATAAAACACTTTTAGAAAATGCTAACAGCCAATTTGTTAAAGTATAAAAGTTTTTATTTTGACATTATATGGGACCCACATTTTCTCAAATGTTCTTTCTGTTCATCCTGTAGAGAACCTTCCATCTCTGACTGGAATGCAGGAGATTCAATACTTGCAAGGTTTTGTGTGCAAGGTTTCCCCATCTGCCTCTACCGTCCACCCACATTTATTTGTAATTTTCTTAATGGCGTTACAATTCTCGCCAATTCCCATTAACCACAATCCTAGCACAGCTAATAATTCCCAGTCAGGCTGGGTGTTTACTGCATGGATACTGGAGCTGTAAACACAGCAAGTAGATGGCACTAGCATTTCAGTGCCAAGTTGGGAGCCCGTTACTAAATTTTTAAACACTTGTCTGTTCAGAGATAAGACAACTGATTTATGTGATGGGAAATACTAGTAAAAAAGGAAATAATTGTGATGAGTCTTTGACAGTAATAAATGGAGCTAAGCTAGAGAGCAACTGGCAAAAACAAGATGGTGCAATATTGGACTGGGTATGCAAAATGCTTGACATATTCTCAAACTGTATTAATACAGAACAATTATTCAGAGGGTCTATAGGCAGCGAACACAAAGTTTCTACTGAGGGATAGTTAGCAGAGTGCTTGGCAGTTCAATCCAACACAGAGAAAATCAAATTCCCCACATACATCTAACCATTTCACAAGCTACTCTTCCTTTTAAACGCTCTGCAGTAGTGGCCCATGAGGCAGTGTATTGTCATTCTTACATCATGTGTGTGAAGAGGTAGTTCATCTTTTCCTGTACTGCTAGTTTTGGTCAAACTTTAAAATCCCAACTACCAGTTAATTGTGGAGTCAGACCCATTGGCCATCCATTGCTACAAACCGTACTAATCTAATCTTTTTGTTTGCCCTCCTTACTTTTGTTCCTCACCAACTGTTCTACTCCACAGATGTTCAGAGCATAAAGGTCAGCGAAAAAAACTGAAACGTCACAACTGATTCTAACCCGTCAAGCCATGGGCCCCACATGTGCATGTTGTGTGGGCACATGGTCAAAGTCATTGCAATCACTCCCTTCTCACTCTTGACTGTAATGGTTCAGTAGCACAGACCTGGGACTGAAATCCAGGACTGATGCAGAGCTGGAACCTGCCAGCTCCAAAACTACTGATTCCACCCAACTCAAACCACAGTGGGATGCCATAGAGTTAAACCTCCAACATCCGTGGGTTACAAACTCTCCAGTTACTATGGAAAGCGTAGCGTCTGCTTTGAGAATTCTAGGTAACCCTGTCTGATTATTATGAGATGGGGCAATTGTATCTCCAAAATCCCTGAGTTAGAAAGACACTGACTATTATGTGATAGGATAGATCTCTACTTCCAAGATGGAGTAGCCCTGTGCCCCCAGGATCTCCTCGTTAGTACCCGTGTGGGATGTGGTGAGCTCCAGGATCTTGGGACAGTCAGGTTTCTATGGAACATGGTATTGTTGTATCGGCTGGACTTCTGTCATTTGAGATGGGATTTGATTTTTCCAATATTAACTTTCACAACTGACAAATACACCGGCTGCAACTATCCCTTAGAACTTAGCACCTAAAGAAATTTATTAACCATTATGTACAGGGCAGGGACACGAGCTTCCCCTGCCGTAATATCTTAAGGAAGAATAGGCTGAAGTTTGTTGCAAAATTACATTTGTAATAACTTCCGCTGCATGATCTCAGATGTAAGCACTTTAAGGGTCAACGAAAGAGACAACGATATATCGAGTTCCGCTGGTGGTTGGAAGACCCTCATGGTAATGAGTCAGTCGTCCTGGGTGCAGGAGGGCCCAGCCCTTCCGAGGAGCTTGAACGGAACAGTTATACCTGATGAACCTGCAGCCACCACCCTGCAAAAGACAGAACGACCATCAGCTTAATTAGCAATATCACCACTTCAGACCAAGTCACACTTGGACTAGGTATCTGTTACGCTAACCTGCTGTTGATAGGGTAAGGATATATATCAGGAAATATGCCTATGTTTACTGCTGTCATACATTGTTCGGGCAATCAGTCCTGCCATACACATTGAACACAGAGTAAAATTCAAGACACAGTTACACATTAAATCATGTAGATGCCGGGATCTTGCGTAGATTACAAAGTGCTGGAGTCATTCAGCGCGTGAGGCAGCATCTCTAGGGACGTGGATAGTGATGTTTTGAGTTACTCCAGCACTTTGTGTTCAAGGCACTGTCAGTTCTGTGGGCTAACACTGCTAGTAAAATCTGGATGCAGTATTCCTGCAACTGACCGGATAGAGTCAAATGTGAAGAGGGAACCTTGGGATATGTTTATATGTATCCTCAACATTAGAATGATAAGGAAGCAGTAAATTAACATTCACCATGAATGGAGGTCCAAAGGTAAAAAGGTTATTATTAAGTCCTGTCTACAGAACATTGCGTTGGGAATAGACTTGGCTGAAAGGAGGCGGGATCTTCAGCTGCACTGCTCTAAACCAGAGGTGGAGTCGAAATTCAAATTTGCAAGTCAAATTTCCCTTTAATTGTGAATAATTGTTTAGTCTAGCCCTCGACATATGAATAAACAGGCATTGCCAGCATTCATTCTTCACCTGTGGTGAAAACAACTCGTAAAATTGAGCAGAAGACAAATATCAACCTTTACAAACTTTCCTAACACAGAAACATCCAATCAGATGTACGCAACTTATTCCCTCTTCAAATTCAGATACTATACTGGCAACTTTCAATAGCAATAAATGAATTTTCTCCTTGAGAAATTTCTTTTCCACTCATAGGTAAATTATTCATCTGATCAGCAATTTGCAAAGCAAAGTGTAGTAGTTATCGTTCAACTTAGAATACTCTGGTTCACAAACTGCACCTTTATTAAAAAGTGAATTTCAACAGTTTTTGCTTTCACATTTTTGTTTAAACTTCAAGCTCAGATTTATATTCTCTTTGAGATGTTCACTCAGATGAACCGGTGAAGGGCTGACGTATTTGAACAGGTGAAGGGCTGTATTTTGTGACCCTCTCTGAAAGACAGAAGTTAGATCCCTAACTATTCCACATCAACAGAATTAAATCCAAGAATACTTTATTGTTTTTTCTCCTCAAAACCCTTGGGAAGAGGAGTAGGGGAGGTTCATCTGATCAACTTCAAAGTCTGAATTAAGGTAGGAAATGTGAGTACAACGGGCAGGATTGATTGGAAAAGGAAGACCTGCAATTAAGTTAAACATTACATGTAAAAACATCCAGACATTGAGGTCATTTTCTATTGATAACTTTGTGTTTCGAGACCCCCTTCTGGGGTTACAACCCAATGTAAATATCACAACTGGAAACAGGAGCATGATTCAGATTTCCCCGTTAGTAAAAATTATTACAAATAATTATATAAACATTCGCTTATGATAAATCAGCTGTATGCACTATCAATAACTACCAGTTTGGTCCCTCTGATGAGCTAAGCCAGAATCTTGACACATCCTTACCTTCCCCAGAGTATTAAAGATAAGCATTAGTTGAATAATCAAACGGCAATCTTCACTGATCATTAATGATTAGATCACCCATGCACCCGCTGAATCTGGAACATTCCACAGCTCGAACACATCTTCAGAAAGTGATAAACATGCAAGATCAGAACAAAGAGGAAGAATCAATTTACCACACTCTTGAGGACTTTGCAGGGAAACCACTCAGTAAATGTCAGTGTAAATGTCAGAGCCATACTTGATCTCAGAGCCAGTGCAGGATCCTGTCGACCAGCCCATGACACACGCTCCGTACTTGTGTCTGGAGTGAATCAGATTGGCCCGTCCCACGCAGCCAACTTACAACTTACCTGATAGTCAACTCCAACCTTGTTGAGTGCAATGTTTACAGTAAAAGTGGAAGCATCATGATGTGGCATTAAAGATGGCTGTTCATCTGGTTTATATCTAACTATAAAGGCCAGGTCAAACAATGCCTGCAAGAAAGAAGAGGGGTGTGAAGCAATACCATGCAGCATCCATTAAAGAGCAGGGACTGGGTATAGAGGTCAAAACCCCATCTTACAAAGCCCTGTGTTCCCAGGGAGTGTTTGCACTTGGGCCTCAACTATCTCCATTGTCATGAGAGTTCAGGCCTTGCACCTCTCCTGCACCTGGGCCTTAGGCTCCTCCATCATCACAGGCAATTCCTCCAGTGAGTCTGAACTGGTTTTACCTCATAATCAACTCCTGCTTTGTTTAGAGCTACGTTAAGAGTGAAAGTTGAGGCATCGTGGTGGGGTTCAAGCGAGGGCTGCTCCTCAGGTTTGTATCTCACTACAAAGTTCAGAAACGAGTAGGCCTGAGAGCAAACGTTTAATATGGAAGAAATAAAACCAACATTAGTAACCATGGCGATAACAATCATCAGATATAACAGTTTGTAATTAATTTATAATAGGCTTTTAATGGGTGTGTTAAACTCTTTTTTTGGACTTTTTAATTCCCCTAAACATTCATTTATTGATATAAACTAATGTTCACTTGTCATTCGTCATTTTAATTTCATGTATTTTGTGTTTGTGTTTTTTTATGACTGTTGGCAGATCAAAGTTCAATCGTACTGTATCGTAATAACGTGCGATACTGAACTGGATTAGTTTAACAATTAGTTCCTTCCTTATTTTCACAACTACCCATTCCCCACTTTTCTACTGTGTTCCACAGATGTTCTCTCCTCTGCTCCTTATTCTAAATGCAGAGCATGTTGACAACAGTGGAGGCGTCAGAACAGAGTCCAGTCCAGATAGGAGCCAATTGTTCACAAACGCCTTATGGGAAAGGTCAGGAGAAGACCACCACCTCTTAATCACACTTACAAAGGAGAAAAATATCCCCGCCAGCATGTGTGTGGAGGTTAGGGATTGTGGATATTCTCTAATTAATTAGTCATCACAAATGATGAGACACGAACCTCCTAATTTGTGATGGAAAACTAGAATAAAGAGCCACACAGCATTAAAATGTTTATCCTATTTCTTTAGTACATTTGTTCATTCGGCATTCTTTGGAGAATTGCTAGGGTAGGGCAGTTAACTTCAGTTACGGACCCTAATTTTTTTAAAATTGTGCCTCAACATCCAATGTATAAGCAAACGGCCGAGTCTGGAGAAGTCGGGTCACGGGCAGGCTGAAAATGAAATCATTTTCACCTGGTGTGTCACTTCAGTAAATAAACACCATGGAAGGTCAGGAACTTTAAACAGATTTGATATTTTCCGTCTCTATTCTTCAGTTCATTCTCTCAAATGCAAAAACTGGAGTAATAACCGCAGGCTCTGCTGGAGTCAGCGCCTGCCTCATCAAACACAGCAGTCACCACGTCTGAAGCTCGTGACGAGCTGCTTCTTGAGGGTGATGTTATGTCACCTGTCAAGGCCACACATTGATGTGCTTCGAGAGTGTTATTCCTGTACCTGTCCTAACATGCTTGCCCTTCAGTAGAACATAAACACACCTGCCCAGAAATTCAATCGCTTGAAGCTAAGTTTTCCAGATGAAACATGATTACCAGGTTGTTTCATGTCTCCAGGGTATTTCTGTGTGAGTATCACTGTTCTGGCCCCAATATAAATTCCACCTCAGCAATGTATGGGATGTGTCATTCCCTGGGTTGTGCTCCTTTTGAAGCATTGGGAAGGGACAGTGGGAGCATAGACTGTATTATCCCAAGAGCAACCATGGTTGGGTCCATCTGTGACAACCAGGATCCCTTCAAATGGGACCTCTTGTCACTTGTTCCCATACATCGCTTTCATTCTGCTAGCCCTTCCCTCGTGAAACCACAACCCCTCCTCACAAAATCTAGCCCATTTCTGCAGTTTCTAAGGCCTCAACTCTTAAATCCAATAACCTGCCTCCATAATCCTCAGAGAGTTTCACAGAGCGCGCAGTCACCCCAAATCTGGCCAGGTAACTAATCCTGGCTACAATCCCCTTCTGCCCCAACAAGGCAACAGTTCAGATGTCTTCCCCAATCTGCAGAACTCCACAGCCAAGCCTCTAGTGTCTCCCCCCCCACCACAGTGCTTTCACACGAAAGACTGCAGTGACTTCCCACGTACCCCTCCCCCCCCTCCTCCCTGTACCCCAGCTATCGCCATGTCAGGAGAGGCTTTGATCTCACACAGTCACATTAGGACTGTTGGTTTCCGTGTCCACTCGAATCCAGCACCAAAGCCACTGCCCCTCAGTTGCTTCCACAACACCATTGCCCTGGTGCAGACTCCAACCCTCCATCAGGCTGCAGCAGAGACATGGCAACCAAGAAGGGATACAGTTTGAACCCCTATTCGACCCCTGCCCTGACCTCCCCAACAGCACTTGACTGTCTCTGCCTCAACTGTCCTGTTGATACAAGCCACGTCCACATATTCTTACTTCTAAAATATTCCGAATGTTCTGCTGTCAGCTCATCCACTGCGCTAAGTCCACGCTGAACTACATCGGTTGCTGGTTCAACGAAGAATTCAATTTTAAATTTTCAAACAGAGCTTTCACACCCAAGTGTGATCTTGTTGCTCCTAATCTCCTTGACCTTCTTCCCACTGATTCCCCCTTCTGCAGTTCTAACCTTCTGTCCATCCCTTATCTTCGGGGCAAATCTCACTTGGCCATTGATATACAGTAACTGTGCGGGTGTACGCGTTTGATGGGCTGATACGCTGGTGGCTGATCAGCCCAGTGTTGCAGAAGGAAACAGGCACTCAGCCACAAAAAAAAAAGGACCGCAACAGAGCAGTGAAACTGACCTTGGTGTAGTAACCTGGGTAGATTTTCTCCGTTAAAGGTGCAATGTATTCCTTTAGAAACTTCTGCCATTGTTTCTCATATCCGACCTGATTCATGTGGATGTCGATTGTCGGCACGTTCTCATATCCACCCTGAATACGCATGTCCTGGGACAGAGTGGAAGGAAACAACAGGTGAAATATGTGGGGGGTGAAGATCATATTGACACTGTCACCTCAACATTGATGTGTAGGAAAGAACTGCAGATAGAAACATGGAAAATAGGTGCAGGAGTAGGCCATTCGGCCCTTCGAGCCTGCACCGCCATTCAATATGATCATGGCTGATCATCCAACTCAGTGTCCTGTACCTGCCTTCTCTCCATACCCCCTGATCCCTTTAGCCACAAGGGCCACATCTAACTCCCTCTTAAATATAGTCAATGAACTGGCCTCAACTACCTTCTGTGGCAGAGAATTCCACAGATTCACCACTCTCTGTGTAAAAAATGATTTTCTCATCTCGTTCCTAAAAGACTTCCCTCTTATCCTTAAATGCTGGTTTAAATCGAAGGTAGACACAAAATGCTGGAGTAACTCAGCGTGACAGGCAGCGTCTCTGGAGGGAAGGAATGGGTGACGTTTCGGGTTGAGTCCCTTTTGGGACTCGTCTAGAAACGTCACCCATTCCTTCTCTCCAGAGACGCTGCCTGTCACGCTGAGTTACTCCAGCATTTTGTGTCCACCTCAGCTTTGATCACTGGGTTCACTCACCTGATTGCCTCCACTTGACCACTGGCCAAAATGTTCCATTTCCTCAACAATGTCATCGCAGCCTCGCTCAGTAAAAACAGGGAACCAGTAAACATCTGGGCATGGCTGAAAAACAAAAAACATGAAAGAAATGGACTGGATTGATTTCTCTGGAACACCAGCAGTTGAGGGGAGACCTGACATGAAATGATGAGAGGCATAGATAGGATGAACAGTCAGAACCCGTTTCCCAGGATGGAAATATCAATTACTAGAGGGCAAAATATAAAGGCACATTCTCTGAAAAGTGAACCCAAATGTCACACACGTGACCACCACATAATGCATTAAAAAAAATATTGTAAGAGATACATCCTATTCGTCGCTATTTTCCTACCCACAGAAACGCTAATGCACGTCTGCTAAAGATGTGAACATCCCAGCTTTTTTTTTAAAATATTCGCAGTCTGTAAAATGCTTCCGTGCGGTGTCACACACGTGACCAGTCCTATTTGATCTCCGACCCTAAACAAACATCGTCAGCATAACATATAAAAATTTCAATAGATAAACCGGAAAAAAAAAAAAAATATGGATCATATATACAGCACAAAACAATATACCTGTAATGCTTTCAGAATTAGAAGAGATCGTATTCCACAACTTTTCGTCTTTTTGGTCACACACGTGACTAAGAATGGGGGGGCCTAAAGGAGATGTGTGGGGAAGTTTTTTTTACACACTGCAGGTGGTGCCAGGATTGCCCTGCCAGGGGTAGTGATGGAGGTAGATACCATAGTGTCATTTAAAATACTTTTAGAGAGTCAGTTGGATATGCAGGGAATGGAGGGATATGGGTTATGTGCAGGCTGCAGGCAAGAGTTGGTCTTGGCAACAGACATTGTGGGCCCAGGGTCCCGTAACTGCCGCACTTTCTATGTTCTATGAATCTGTGCCATGCAGCTGATTGCACCTTCACCCTTGACCACCCATTCTGCCACCCGTTAACCCATCCTCTCCCCACCCAATGGTGCTCCGCTGGATCTGATGAGAGTTCTTTGTCAATGGAGATATTTTCAATCTGTGCTGCCGTGTGCAATGATTCGGGACTATGTGGGGCACCATGGCTCGTCAGCACTTCAAGAGTCAAGAGTCAAGAGTGCTTTATTGTCATATGTCCCGGATGGGACAATGAAATTCTTGTTGGTCACATAAAGATCACTCTCTAGAATTTAGGAGATTGAGAGGGGATCTTATAGAAACTTACAAAATTCTTAAGGGATTGGACAGGCTAGATGCAGGAAGATTGCTCCCGATGTTAGGGAAGTCCAGGACAAGGGGTCACAGCTTAAGGATAAGGGGGAAATCCTTTAAAACCGAGATGAGAAGAACTTTTTTCACACAGAGAGTGGGTGAGTCTCTGGAACTCTCTGCCGCAGAGGGTAGTCGAGGCCAGTTCATTGGCTATATTTAAGAGGGAGTTAGATGTGGCCCTTGTGGCTAAGGGGATCAGAGGGTGTGGAGAGAAGGCAGGTACGGGATACTGAGTTGGATGATCAGCCGTGATCATATTGAATGGCGGTGCAGGCTCGAAGGGCCGAATGGCCTACTCCTGCACCTAATTTCTATAAAGATCACTTGTTGGTCACATAAAGTCTCCTTTGCCAGGGCAACAGTTCACTGCAAACCCAGTGCTGCACAAGGTTTACCATCACATGCTGTTGTAAGCCACTATTGCTACAAGAGCAGTACACGCTATTACAGCATGGAAACGGGCCCTTCAACCAGCCAAATCCACACCGACTATCGATCAACTTTTCACACTAGTTTTAAGTTATCCCACCTTTACATCCACTCCATAGGCAATTTACAGACTCCAATAACCTACAAAGCTGCACGTCTTTGGGATGTGGGAGGAGTCAGGAACACTCAGGGAGAACGTGCAAACTCCACACATCTGAGGTCAGGATTGAACCAGAGTGTCTGGCGCTGTGAGGCAGCAGCTCTTCCAGGTGTATCGAATTTTGAAATGTCCAAGATGCTGGCATGTTTATAGACTACCTAAAAAGGACCCAAAGTCACTCAGCAGGTCAGGCAGCATCTCTGGAGAACACGGATAGGTGACGTTTCAGGTGAAGAGCCTTCTTATCTTAGTGCTGATATCAGAGTGCATGAGTGAAGACAAGTTTCTCCAGGGAACAACACGTTTTATAATTATTGATCAGTTTCTATTGCTGACTGAAACAGGAAGAGTACCTAGTCTAAACTCCTTGCATCACACTATCCAAAAGCTTCAGTTGCAAGGTGGATTCTTACCTGCAAAAGGATTTTATCTTCAATTATTCTGCTCCAGTTTGGATGAATGTACTTCTCCTCCCAATCCTGCAACATAACAGAGGGGAATGAATGGGCTGCCTTGGCTTCCTGTGTCCAGCTCACTGCTCCTTCTCCTGATACTGGTCCGTGTCAGTAAGCATCTGGACTGTGGGCACATCTGACTTGCATTAATGTCACATCTTCAGGAGGGGCCTGTTTCTGAGCATTATATTTTAATATGCTTTGATGAAATTAATTTTAAATTTGTTTCTTTAAAATTTACAATTATTATGTCACAGGTAAATAAATAATACGCCAAAATATATGGTTGCTCTCTGTAGGCTCCTGTTTTCCCAGTTATCATGAGTTAGATCTGGGATTGTTCCATGCACCCGTGTCCCATTTCTCTCAACACTGGGCTCTAGAGAACCCCAGCCACCCATGCGAAGAATTACATGCCTAAAGGGGCTGTCCCATTGCGGAGACCTAATCCACAAATTCCGACGAGTTTGCCCTCGACTCGTACTCGCAGCATGGTCGACACGAGGTCCTAGGAGGTCTTTGTAACTCTCCTTCATGCTCGAGTAGTCCCCACGTACTCAAGGCCTCAGCTAGGTCGCGGCATATTTTTCAACATGTTGAAAAATGCCCGCGAGTAAAAAAAGGTCGCCATGGAAAAAATCGATACTTTTTTTTTACTCGTAGGTTTAGTGGAAGTAGGTCGGCATGTTATTCGTAGGAAATCGAGGGTAGTCGAAGGTAGTCCTAGATAATCTTCAACATAGTTGAAGGGAGGTCGAAGGAGGTCGTCTTCACTCTCCACTGTTCGGTGTCCAATTTTCCCAAAGCTAGTCTTCTACATAGTCAAAGGAAGTCTTCAACATGACATTTTTTCAAACTCTCCTAAACTCTTCTAAAGTCACCGCAGTTACGAGAATTTTTCGGCGACTTGCTGGCACCCATCATAGTCGCTGCAGGTCGCCGAAAATTTTCAAAATGTTGAAAATCCAGCCGTGACCAGAAAAAGGTACGGCTCTCTGGGCAACTACTCATGACAAAATATGCGGGGTGACGCCTGTATGGTTGTGAGTAGTCTTTGCGACTGATTGCGAGTCTATGGTTGTGTGTAATCTGTGGAATGTGTTTGTGTGGTTGTGAATCTATGGTTGCGAGGTTGGGACCGATTCCTTAAAGGGCCTGTCCCACTTACCTTTTGGTTTTCATCAATCTGCCAGAGGTCATTGTGAAGGTTACCAGTGTGACAGTTTTCTACAGAGAGAATGTGTCCAAACACGTGCCTGTTGGTGACGTACATGAAGATTCCCTGCAGAAACACAGTGGATCAGTAACAAACGTTAGGGTTAAGTGGTAACTAATAGACATCTTCTCCCTGCCCAGCAGACAGAGGGTCAGTTCTCGATTCCCACACTCCTTCATTCTCTCGGTTCCAGACAAGAGCAAATGCTCCCTGGAGTTGCTTCACTGTAGGAAAACTCCCGGCCCTGGGGTCAGCCGAGCTCTCACCTGCTCTCTGACGTTCTGGCAGAAGGCCATGTCTGCGTCCAGCTTGTTGCTGTGGTAGAGATCTCTCTTAGTCAGGTCTGACCGCAGCAAGGAGCCGTGGATCAGGTACACACTGGAGATATACGGGACATTCCACACACCTCTGCAGAGAGAAGAGCACAAAGACAATTTAATCTCCTGCTCAAGAATCAAGCACGTCTAATTGGCCGGTGTACAGACGACAGAAAAATGAAATTCTTACTTGTAGCAGCAAAACGGGGCATAAACAGGGCATAATCCACATAGATAAGTTCATATATATATATATATATATATATATATATATGTGTGTGTGTGTGTGTGTGTGTGTGTGTGTGTGTGTGTGTGTGTTGGTGTGTGTGTGTGTGTGTGTGTGTATATATATATATATGTATGTGTGTGTGCACACGTGTGTGTGCATGTGTGTACATATAATACATATATACATGCAATTCATAAGTTCATATGATACATAATGAATAAAAAAAGATAAATTAAAAGCCACAATACTAGGGATATAACAGCAGTTATATCCAGCTACTATCTATCTCACTGGAAAAGCTCGGACTCTCTCTATCCTTGATCAGACATTGCAGGCTTTATCTTGCACTAAATGTTATTCACATTATTCATTTTATTATGTATCTGTGGACCGCTCATAATCATGTATTGTCTTTCCGCTGACTGGTTAGCACACAACACAAGCTTTTCACTGTACCTCAGTACATGTGACAATAAATTAAACTCAAACTTGGACCATTCACAAGTTAGCTGACAAAAGGCACGATGTTTGTAAAGGGACAGATTCTGATGAAAAGATGATGCTCACGTTCTGCGTCGATCAACAATATCCACATAATCTTCTGACCGGGCGTAATATGGTTAGCACGCCCCCCAAGCTTTTCACTGTACCAACCAGTACATGTGACAATGCAAATTAAACTCAAAGTTTGGACCATTGACAAGTTAGTTGACAAAAGGCGCGATGTTTGTAAAGGGACAGATTCTGATGAAAAGATGATGCTCACGTTCTGCGTCGATCAACAATATCCACATAATCTTCTGACCGGGCGTAATATCCATCGACACTCATCGCCCCCCAGAAGTTTGACCACAACTTCTTGCGGCGACCAACCAGTGGAGCCAGTATCGATCTGCAAAGACCAAAACCATCAATGACAATTATAGGCCGTCCCCAGGGTCCTACAGGCTTCCAAAAGCTCCCGAGAAGCCAAACTCTTCTGAAGTCGGAAATGAACTAAACAGTGTGTGGGGGAGGATCACTGAGTTCTGTGACGGGAGAGTGAGCAGGCGCGGGAATAGTGACCATCAGCCGGCCTCACTGACTCGGTGAGCGAGTCCGCTCAGCGCTCCCAGCTCTGCTTGACTCCAGCCAGTCCCAGATTGTTGTGCTCAGTGAGGGAGGGGCAGGGGAGAAAAGGCAACACATAAATGCTCCGTTCCCATCCCGCAGAAGATGCCTGTAAACCCACAGCAGCTGGCAAATCCCTCCTGCCAGTCTCACCAACACTCCTTCGCGTGGGTGGGCTGTCCACAAGCTGGGGGTTGTTACCTCGGGGAGGACCTGTCTGGACCATTTCTGTCCACAGAACAACCTTCAGAATTCCACAGCATTTGCTTTAAATACATTCCTGTATCTGAAGGAATGGAGTTTATAATGTTTTTCCACTTTGAACTGAATGTGCCATATTTTTCCAATCAATTCTTACTGATCATCTGTCGACAAGGTCCAAGTTGACAGACTCCAGACTATCCATTGCTATTTCACTAAAGATCTCAAGCAATTCCACACCCAACAGCACTAATTCTAACAGTGGTTTATTATTATCTCCCATTCACCTGGATGTTAAAAAATAATTATTCTCTATGACCAAGACTAGAAACGAAAGGATTTGGATTCCTGAACAGGTTATTCTGGGATAAGAGAAACTGCTGGGAACTGGCGTTTAAGAGCTTCTTCATTCAAAACGTCATTCCAGATCCAACTCCTGACCTTAATACCCACTACATTTGTTCCACATCTTTTATGATGGCAATCTGCCAAAAATCTACCAGTGTCAGGTTTTTAATTATTTACAGAATCATAAACAGACTTTTTTTTGTGAGACTTCCACTATCTTTTGTTGAAGGACAGTTTCTTAACTTTTCTTCTGATTTAGTCATGTCCCCATGTCCACCAATTAAAATGTCCCACCCTTTCTATCTTATCAATTCCTTCCAAGTATTCTTCACCCTTTAACCAGACCCACTAACAATATGTGTGTTATGATTGTGTTTATAATTTGTTTGGTTGTTTTGTTGTTCCGCGAGCATTGCCACTTTCATTTCACTGCACATCTCGTATGTGTATGTGACAAATAAACTTGACTTGACTTGACTTGACTTGACTTCATTAAAGCGCTGGTAACATTCTGGTACATCCATGTTGTATAATTTCCACAAACCACATATCATTTCTGTGGTGATGTGCCCAGCGTTACATTTTGGTTCTGGATTCCACCCTCTAAATTATACGGATTAACATGTTCCACCAACCTCTAGAACCTGAATTTACTGAAGCCCCATCATCATATTTCTCCGACAATATTTCAACATAATTTTGCTGTACCGCAATAGTGAGCCCAAAGTTTGTGTCAAAAACTTCCGCTTCATAAATTTGAATGTGGCCCAGAACTTGAAATGGTTTTTATTGACTCTCAAAATTCTAGGGTGATTATAGGTTGATGGGTTGTATATATGATTAAGAGATACTGTATAGTACATGAGGGATTTTGTCTTTTTCTTTTTCTTTTTTTTTCTCTCTTATTTTTGTATGGCTTTGTAAATATTTGATTAGTGTATAAATGTAAATAATTTGGTGTACATATGGAAATAGGCGTTTATAGCTGCTAAATTTGTATAAGCTAATTATACGCAGTTGAATAAGGGGTGGGAATTAATAAGCTTTGGCTTCTTCCTGCTTTTCAGACACATATGATTCATTTATTTATAAATATTGTTCATGGCACTTTATAAATATTCTAATTTTATTTTTTTGTTTTTTTGTATGCTGTTTCATACTTGCTTTTTATTTTTTATTCTGTTTGAAATAAAGAATTTAATTTAATTTAAATTTAAATTGATTTAAAATAAGTTTTGACAGGTCTAGTTAGTTAAACAATAAAATTGGAATGTGTTTTAACCTGAAACATATGTTTCTATAGTTTGGAACATTTATGCAACAGATAAAAGTGTGTGAAGTTTGTTCTGACCTGTTCTGATCAATAAGGAGCTTGAGGGCGTCACGATTCTGAAGCACAACTTCAATATCAACATTGAAGTAATAATCACAGGCCACATCCTGGCGGCACATGTCCCTGTGGGAGACAGTGAGAGGGTCACAGACATTTATAACAATTCCTGTGCACACAAACGAACGATCATGTTCAATCACAATGACAAGAGGAACATTACATGGAGTGATCAGGATTTTGATTTACCGTAACTCCTCACCTTATCGCTTCTTCCCCCTGCCTGGGCTCTTCCCCACCATGTTTGTGATCACTGACACTCTCTACCTCTGACAGTCGCCTGCTCACAACCTCCCCATTTTCACCGTGGACATTCAATCCCACCACATCTCCATCCCAACCCAGAACGGCTTGAAGGCTGCGTGTTTCTTCGCCGAGCAGAAGTTGAACCAGACCACCCCTGCACACCCAGCATCTCCTGCCTGGACTCATTCTCACATTGAAAAGCCTCACCTCTACCTGCATCCGCATCCTCCAAACCGCGGCACAGTGGCGCAGCAGTAGAGGTCCCTTATGCCCCTGTCCCACTTAGGAAACCTGAACGGAAACCTCTGGAGACTTAGCGCCCCACCCAAGGTTTCCGTGCAGTTCCCGGAGGTTTTTGTCAGTCTCCCCACCTGCTTCCACCACCTGCAACCTCCGGGAACCACACGGAAACCTTGGGTGGGGCGCTAAGTCTCCAGAGGTTTCCGTTCAGGTTTCCTAAATGGGACAGGGGCATAAGGATCTATTACATCTGCTGAACAAGGTGAACAGAGTCTGAGTTTAACATCTCATTCAAAAATCAACCCCTGTGTTCTGTGCTTCACTCACCCAGAATGGATGCTGAGTGTAGTCCTGCCTGTGGCAGCCTAAAGATTAGGTTTGAGTTTCTGGGCTTAAGCAAACAATCTTCAAATTTAGAGGCAAATGTACCACGCACTGGGTCAGAGTAGATGTACAGTCACCACAAGGCACAGTCTCCTGCCCTGTTTGCTACTCACAGTCCCATGTTGCGAGCATCTGGGTTGAGCATCTCCTCCTCTGGACCGATCACTTTCACGTTCTGGTACTTGTCGCCGTGTTGCTCAACGAACTTCCTCACATCCTGCTCGTGGTCTGTTTGCTGTTGGCACAGGAGAAGCATCTCAAGGCACAGTTTCAAACCAAGTCAGACTGCCCTACTCTCACCACCAATATATCCCCCCCGTTTGATTCAGCATCAATCAGGATATCCGTCACATTCACAGACCACCATTTCAAACTGTTCTATTTAAGAGCGGCATGGTGGCGCAGCGGTAGAGTTACTGCCTTGCAGCGCCAGAGAACCAGGTTCGATCCTAACCACGGGTGCTGTCTGTACAGAGCTTGTACCTTCTCCCTGTGAGTTTTCTCCGGGTGCTCTGGTTTCATCCCTCACTCCAAAGACGTACAGGTTTGTAGGTTAATTCCCTCAGATAAAAATTGTAAATGGCCCCTAATGTGTAAGACGGTGTTAGTGTATAGGGGTGATCGCCGGTTGCCGAAGATTCAGTGAGCGGAAGGGCCTGTTCCCGCGATGTATCTCTAAAACTAAAACTAATCCTCCTCTGGCAGACGGTAGACCCAACAGTAAAGTGAATAATCAGAAAATAAGTCAGCATATCATGCCGTCACCCTCATCTCCCCCCTGCCCACCTCCCTTCACCCCCACCTCGCCCTCACTCACTGTGTTGTGGATGAAGATTTGGAGTTGTTCCTTTGGGTAATCCAAATTCACTAAACGTTCAAAGAAGTTCTCGACAAAAGGCGTCAGCTGCTCGATAAAGATACCAACGAGGACAGTTGGAAATTTGTTGTCCTAAATAAAAGAAACATTAAAAAAAAAGTAACTCACAAAATAGTTCACAAACTGATATACAGATCCCCAAAAGATAGTGTGTAGGAAGGAACTGCAGATGCTGGTTTAAACCGAAGATAGACACAAAGTGCTGGAGGAACTCAGCGGGACAGGCAGCATCTCTGGAGAGAAGGAATGGGTAACGTTTCGGGTCGAGACCTTTCTTCAGATCTGAGTTACTCCAGCAGTTGTGTCTATCCCAAAAGATATCTCTCTGAATGTTCTGCCCTTGATTTACCCATCAGGTGTCGGGTCCAAGGCTAGTTGAAGGGTCCCGACCCGAAACGTCACCTGTCCATTCCCCCCACAGATGCTACCTGACTGACCCGCTGAGTTACTCTTGCGTTTTTCAATCAAGATTCCAGGATCGGCAGTTCTCTGTGGCTCCAAGGGTGTATCTTGCTGTCACTCTGAGAAGGACGAAAAATTTCCTGCCCCAGCTGCACATTTGCAGCTGATAAAATTCATCCCCTCCAGTGTTACCACTCCCTTGAAGCTCCCCAGAACCACAGCCATGTGTATTAACGTGAAACGCAGGTGTTGCTCAAAGACTGGTGGGATCATTATTACCTTAAGGCACTGTGTCACTTGATTAACTATTTCACCACGTACTCCCTGCTGCTGGAGTTTAGTATTATTGTCTGTTGTCGTAAACTGATGCTCTTGGTTAAGTCCAACCAAGTGGCTCTTACCAAGTACAACGTCAATGATGCCCAGCTTGAATTTCACCAGGACCACTCACTTCCAGACCTGATCGTAGCCTTGGTTCACACATTGACCAAAGAGCTAAATTTTAGAGGTAAAATGAGAGCAGTTGCCCTGGACATCAAGGCAACATAGAAACATAGAAAATAGGTGCAGTAGTAGGCCATTCGGCCCTTCGAGCCTGCACCGCCATTCAATATGATCATGGCTGATCATCCGACTCAGTATCCTGTACCTGCCTTCTCTCCATACCCCCTGATCCCTTTAGCCACAAGGGCCACATCTAACTCCCTCTTAAATATAGCCAATGAACTGGCCTTAACTGCCTTCTGTGGCAGAGAATTCCAGAGATTCACCACTCTCTGTGTGAAAAATGTTTTCCTCATCTCGGTCCTAAAAGATTTCCCCCTTATCCTTAAACTGTGACCCCTAGTTCTGGACTTCCCCAACATCGGGAACAATCTTCCTGCATCTAGCCTGTCCAACCCCTTACGAATTTGGTAAGTTTCTATAAGATCCCCCCTCAATCTCCTAAATTCTAGCGAGTACAAACCGAGTCTATCCAGTCTTTCTTCATATGAAAGTCCTGACATCCCAGGAATCAGTCTGGTGAACCTTCTCTATACTCCCTCTATGGCAAGAATGTCTTTCCTCAGATTAGGCAACATTTGACCGAGTGTGAATTCAAGGGGGTCTTGGTCCAACGGAAATCAATGAACATCAACAGGAGAAACACTCCAGTTGTTGGATTCAATCCCTGCATAAAGGGAGCTGGTGTTGGATCCCTGAGATAGACCGGCACTGCCCAAGGACATCACTGCAGTGTTTCTCAGACTCGATCATCTTCAGCTGGTTCATCAATGACCACTGAAACCCTCAAGGAGCTCAGCCCCATCCAAGACAAATGGCCTCTTAACTAGCACCCCGTCCTCAACACTCCTTCCCTTCACTCCCAGTGCACAGAGGCCTGCAATATGTGTTATGTACAAAATGCACATCAGTTACCAGCTACTTGGCTGGGTTACTCTGACAGCACCTTCCAGATCCACAACCTCAATCCACAAAAGTATAGATGATGCCTGGGAATATTCCCACGTTCCCATATAAGATGCTCACCATTCTTACTTGGGAATACATTTCCAGTCCTTCTTCATAGCTTGGCTTAAAACCGCCCCCCTCACCTCCCTCCCCAACAGTACCATGAAAGTACCTGCACTAGAAGGACTGCAGCAAAAAGCAGCCCACCGCCCCCTCTTCTGGGGCAATTACAGACAAGCAGTAAATGCCAGCCTTATAGCCAAAGTGCATTAAAAGATTGTGGGATATGTAATATTCTGCAGTACCGACGCAAGAACAGCACAATGCACTGCATCCCCCACCTCGCTCACCAATTCCCAAAAGAATTCTCACCTTTTCTGGCAAACTTATGGTGTCTTTTTCACACTCTGTGCAGCCAGTTTCAAAGGTCCACACCTTTGGAATGTAGTTTCCCAAATAGTTGAGCTGCATCTTAAATATAAAAGAATTCAAAGAATTCAAATAACCTGAGATATTAGAGCGAAGGAAGCGAGGGGGGAGGGGGGTGGGGCAGTGGTGCAGTGAGAGTGTCGGGAGGATGACGGAAACGGACAGTAACAGGGTCACGGAAAGTGACTTCAGACCGAGTTGGTAACAAAGGGACAGGAATGTATGCAAAGTGCGATCGGTAAATACTGCGACCTCCGTCTTGTCCCTACCTTGGTGGGTCCGTTGCCATGGATGATGACCGGCAGCGTATCGTAGGCCAGGTTCCGGGCCCTCACTCGCGCTTCCTCAAATTTCAAAACCACTTCATCTGTTAATCAGAGAGAAAGAGTGAGGGGAGAGGTGATGATGGGGACAGGTGGTGGGGGGAGAGGTGATGGGGGGAGAGGTGGGGGGGTGAGGTGGTGGGGGAGAGGTGGTGGGGTGAGAGGTGGGGGAGAGAGATGGTTTGGGGGGAGAAGTGGTGGGGGAGCAAGGTGGTGAGAGGTGGTGAGAGGTAAGGGGGAAACAAAAGAACGAACTGGGTCAGAACCCCAACCCTCACCTACCCAAAGCTCCATTCAGATTCTGGAAGATCCGACACTTGTGGTCCAGGGTAATATTCAAATTTGCCTGGAGAAAAATCAGAAAGATGGCAGCTGAGCACAAGTCGACTTTGCATCATGGCCCAGGAGAGTTGGTGCCAGTTCCTACACATTTCCACAATTGCCCATTGAATTCAATCTTGTTTCATCAGCCCACTTGGTTCTTACCCTCTTCTCTGCATCCAGGTAGATGTTTGTGTAGAAGAGCTGATCATCATCTTTATCCTGCAGATCCCAGGGCTCCATCAGTAGGTAAACATTAGGAGCAAAGCCAATAAAACCTGAAATCCCAGAAAAGTAATGACTGTACATTGTCATTCTCTCCCTGCCACAGGGAATTTAGAGAATCTAGTACAATGGCAGCAGCTACAAACACCCAGACTACAAATAAAGACACATGCACATGAAGATATAAATACACTTGCCTTCATTGATTGGGGCATTGAATATAAGAGTCAGGAAGACATGTTGCAGCTTTATTGGATTTTGGTTAGGCTGTAATGTGTGCAGTTCTGGTTCTCTGCATTATAGGAAGGATGTGGCAGCTTTGGAGAGGGTGCAGTAGAGGTTTACTAGAGTACTGGCCTGGAGTGAAAGATATTAGCTCTAAGGAGAGTTTGGACAAATGTGGATTGTTTTCTTTGGAGCATCATGTATTGTCTTTTTGCTGACTGGTAAGCAGGCAACAAAAGCTTTTCACTGTACATGTGACAATAAACTAAACTGAACTGAGACCGTTAAAATCTTCCACTTTGCCCGTTAACCCATAGACAGAAAGCTGCACAGCACAAACCGTGAAACCCACCTCCAGAATTGAGGAATCGCTTCCCGTCGCGAACGTGGGGATACTTGACCTCAAGGTGCCGGTTGGGCCAGATAAAGACTTCGGCAGAAAAGACCACGCTGTGCTTAGTCTGCTGAAACTTCTTTAGTAATTCTTCAGGTCCCGAAGCAAATATCACATCATAGCTGCAAGACATCACAAGAGCAAACAATGAAAGAAGGCTTTGCAAAGCTACAGCATACAACACATGACGTGTTCAAATCACGAAACTGGAGCCAATTTGCACAAAGCAACATTTCACAAGCAAATATGTCAGTGGTCATAGAATATGCTCCAGTGGTGATATCAGTTGAGGGGATAATGTCAAGTCAACTTTATTTGTCACATACACACACAAGATGTGCAGTGAAATGAAAATGGCAATGCCTGCGGATTGTGCAAACATTACAGAACAGAATAGAACTGAATCAGTATTTACATGTTAGAAAATATATATTTTTTAAAGTCACAACACAACAGTAAATTAGTCCCTGGTGAGATAAGAGTTTACAGTCCTGATGGCCCGTGGGAAATAACTCCGTCTCATCCTCTCTGTTTTCACAGCATGACAGTGGAGGCGTTTGCCTGACCGTAGCAGCTGGAACAGTCCGTTGCTGGGGTGGTAGGGGACCCCCATAATGTTGCTGGCTCTGGATCTGCACCTCCTGCTGTACGGGTCCTGCAGGGGGGGCAAGTGTAGTTCCCATAGAGCGCTTGGCCAAACGCACTACTCTCTGCAGAGCCTTCCTGTCCTGGATAGAGCTGTTCCCAAACCAGATTGTGATGTTGCCAGACAAGATGCTTTTGTACAGCCCCAGAGTAGAAGCACTGAAGGATCCTCAGAGAGACTCAACCTGTATTATCCAGGAGACGAAGGATAACTCCATGTTCATCTTAGGAATAGTGTAATGGGAACTTTTATCTCAGCCTGAAGGAGGAAAAGGATGCACCTTACACTGAATAGAAAGATAGAAACATAGAAAATAGGTGCAGGAGTAGGCCATTCGGCCCTTCGAGCCTGCACCGCCATTCAATATGATCATGGCTGATCATCCAACTCAGTATCCTGTACCTGCCTTCTCTCCATACCCCCTGATCCCTTTAGCCACAAGGGCCACATCTAACTCCCTCTTAAATATAGCCAATGAACTGGCCTCATCTACCTTCTGCGGCAGAGAATTCCAGAGATTCACCACTCTCTGTGTGAAAATGAGACCCACACTGGCTGGCTGTACCTGTCCACAAACAGAATGACAAGGTCCTTTGCACTGGCGTACGGTTTCATGGCTTCCTTCAGGATCCGAACTTTCTGCCCCCCTCCTGCAGTTTGAGCCACATCTCCACCAGTCCAGTCTTCGTCCATACCCAGCACCTGGAAACAAGAAGAGATACAACCTGAGCATCAAATTACCCACCCAGAGGAAGCCAACTGTTTAACCTCCGCCAAATAAATAACAGGGCTGAACTGACCGCTTCCTTGGGAGCAGGGACTGGCCTCTCTGCTGAGGTTGGCTGAAGAATTGCTACACTGACTTTGTGTCTGCCTGTTATCTATCAACCCTCAGGATATCTGAGCAATTGCTCTAAATATCTTTATTGATGCGCTGAGCAATAGTTATTTGTGATTGACAGTTGGGGGAGGGAGGTTGCAAGACCTGATTTTTGGAGAGTTGTATTCAGTTCCAAAAAGTTCCACAACTTGTTGTGGAGTTGAGGCAGGGACTATTGCAATGTTTAAGAAACATTTAGACAGCTACATGGATAGGGTAGGTTTAGACAGATATGGTGGGACTAGAGTAGATAGGGCATGTTGGTCGGCATTAGCAAATTGGGCTAAAGGTCCTGTTTCCATAGCTGTATGACTCTATGACTTGCTCCTGGGCTTGGCCAAGGCAACCATTCACAGGTCTAGGCAGCAGCTCATGGAGAGAGTCTTCACCCTGATTGCCTGCACCTCTGCTGAGGTTATGATTGAGTCCAAGTGTCCCGAAAGAGTCAATGCACAGTATTCAAGGTTTCTGCAGCCACTAACTAGGGTGCATCATAGTTGTGGAAGACAACGTCTTAATTTATGTGCATTTTCTTTTTCGACACTTCACATGACATAGAATTTTTTTTTTCCAATGTAAAAACAGGGCCAATAGGAAATAAATTCGCCAGAAATTTCCTGCAGTCCCATCTGTGGTTTCCCAACAACCTGGCAACCAGTGGAGGTTCCTGCTCTGTAACTCTGAGCTTACACGAGGGTATAGGAGGCATTAAGGAAGATGCTTTTTTATTGGAAGAGAATTTAACACCAAGAATAAAGATACCTTACTATAGATATGTACAGCCACAGTGGCTGGAGTACAGCGAATAGCTTTAGTCTCCTTATCTAAAAAAAGGGCATTTTGCTACAGGGGTAGTGTTGCAAAGATTCACAAGATTACATCCTGAGGGAGTAGGTTGGTTGTTTAAGGAGGGACCGAGTGGGGCTGGCCTCTGCTCTCTGAGGTTCCAAATTACTAGGTGACCTAATAGAAGCATACACAATTTCAGAGAGGTCCACAAGGTAGATTAGATAAATGTTTCCCTTGAGAGAGGAGTCCAAAACTCAGGTGTCACAGTCTCAAAATAAGGGATAGGCTCATTGAGGAGAAAAATCTTTGTCCAAAGGGTGGCTAATCATCGTGATTCTCTGGAGAGCTGTAGAATCTCAGTCACTGATTGCATTCAAAGCTGAGATCTGCAGATTTCTGGATATTGGAGAGTCGTATGAAATTGGGAAAAGGTAGGCAATTTCTTTGGATATAGTGGATTATCCATAATCCAGTGGAATGGAACAGCAGGCTCGAGAGACTTAAGGGCCAACTACTATCAGTTCTCCAATGTTCTTATAAGGTTAAATCTCTCCTGGCAATGTGAAACCTAATGTTCAGAGCCAGGATTGAAGAGGCACGACTGAGATCATTGCATTCCCACCAGACAACCCCAGACACAGCAAATCAGCACAATCGGGTAGGTTGGTGCATTAGTATGAGCTTTAGATCAGAAATGGATACAAGCAACAACGCTGGGTTAAAAGAGCAGCAACCACAGTGGTTAGTTTTTAGGGGAAAGCACAGCATTAATATTAGACAAGCTTCTGACACCAGATAAGTTATTTTCATCAGATTTTAGTGTTAGGCGTTGAATCTTCAGTTACAAATTGCATCACCTTAACCGTGTAATTGAAGAAGTTTGCAGATCTAATAAAACGTTTGAATCCATCGGTTTCTTTCGTGGCAACAGTGAAAACCAAGAGATTTTCTGCATAAACAATGAAAAGTGACCGATTAAACAAGAGACGCCACTCATAGTCCCATTCCCAGTTCCTACTTCCCGAATCACAGCCTGCTTTTACACCCTTCCATACAGCATATAATCCTCCAACATTTTCACCACCTCCAACAGGATCCCACTACTGGCCACATCTTCCCATCTCCACCCCTTTGTTTTCCGCAGAGACAGTTCCCTCCAAAACTCCCTGGTCAACTCGTCCCTTCCCACCCAAACCACCCCCTCCCCGGGCACTTTCCCCTGCAACCGCAGGAGATGCAACACCCGTCCCTTTACCTCCTCCCTCGACTCCATCCAAGGTCCCAAACAGTTTTTACAGGCGAGGCAGAGGTTCACTTGCACCTCCTCCAACCTCATCTACTGTATCCGCTCTTCCAGGTGTCAACTTCTCTACATCGGCGAGACCAAGCGCAGGCTCGGCGATCGTTTCACTGAACACCTCCGCTCAGTTCATCTCCTGGTGGCTCAGCACTTCAACTCCCCCTCCCATTCCCAATCTGACCTTTCTTTCCTGGGCCTCCTCCACTGTCAGAGTGAGGCCCAGCGCAAATTGGAGGACCAGCACCTCATATTTCGCTTGGGTAGCTTACACCCCAGCGGTATGAACATTGACTTCTCTAACTTCAGATAGCCCTTGCTTTCTCGCTCCATCCCCTTCCTCTTCCCAGTTCTCCCACTAGTATTACTGTCTCCCACTACATTCAATCTTTGTCCTGCCCCCTCCCCCCTCCCCTGACATCAGTCTGAAGAAGGTCTCGACCCGAAATGTCGCCCATTCCTTCTCTCCAGAGATGTTGAATTACTCCAGCATTTTGTGTCTACTTTCACCCTTCCTGTTCCAACCCAGATTCAAATTAACAATCCGGCCTTTCCACCATGGCCAACATCTCAGCTCATACAAGGCCCTCATTCTCGCGCCACTCCCATTGTAACCCAACCAACCCCGTCTTGACCCCCACACTCCTCATTACATCCCACACCCTAACACACTGTGGGTGGATTCCCCACTGCAGCTCCCAGCTTGAATCATTCCTTATTATTGACTCAACAAACAATGGACATCAACACTTTCAACCAGTGAGCAACCCCCCTCACACAGCTGAAGACCTATGAGACAGAGCAGGCCGGCTCCCTCAAGGCAGAAGTCAGGATCATGAAGATACACATTTAGGGCAGCACAGTGGTGCAGCTGGTAGAGCTGCTGCCTCACAGCCCCAAAGACCCAGATGCAATCCTGACTATGGCGCTGTCTGTGTGGAGTTTGCACATTCTCTCTGTGACCATGTGGGCTTTCTACAGATGCTCCGGATTCTTTCCACATACCACAAGATGTGTTGGTTTATTGGCCTCTGTAAATTGCCTCTAGTGTGTAGGGAGTGGATGCAAAAGTGAGATAACATAAAAATAGTGTGAACGGGTGATTGATGGTTGATGTGGACTCTGGTGGGTCAAACAGCCCGTTTCCTTGCTGTATCTTTCAATCTGAGTTTGGTTTATTTCCAGTCCTCTTCTTCCACCTCTTTTCAAACGACCGCTGTTACATTCAAAAAAAATGCCATCTGAGCAAATGTCTGGTTGCCCGGACACTGCCGTGCAAGCTGGCAGAAAGGAAATTGTAATTTTCTTCATAAACAGAGACGTAATTAATTCCATCTCTTGAGATGGGTCATGAGAGAGTGTGGAATCTCGGCCCCGCTGTGAAATCGGAGACGAGGGAGGAATGTGGAGAGACCCGAGGCTTGGGACTCTGCCCCCGGAGTTGGAGCGGTCGGGGGGTGGGCTAGACTGAGGCCGAGTCCCAGAGGACCCAATCCCCCCGCGGCTGGCGGCTGCAGGGCTTGCTGGAGGTCGGGCCGACCCAACCCCTTCCACGTCAGCACCTCCACTTTCAAACGGGGGATTATTAAACCCAAAGCAGATGCGAACCTGGCGCCCAGATGTAACACCCTACATATGTTCTCCTCTCACCACGTCCCCAACAAGCGCCCCCCACCCACCCCCACCCCACCCTCACTGTTCCCAAAACACAGGTTTCCATTCACCCCTCCTGGAAAGAAAGTAAACTTTAAAAAAAACCACTAGACTCCCCCCTCAATCCTCGCGGACTCCTCATTACTCCCCAACAACCCCTCACTACCTCAATCTCCTTACTCCTTTCTGATCCTCCTCGCCCCTAATCAAATCCCCTCACTCATTCCCGACCCCCCTCACACTTCCCCGACCCCCCCCCCCCCCATCCCTCCCTCAATCTCTCACTCCTCTCTCAATCTCTCATCAGACCCTACCAGATCCCCTCATTCAGCCCTGATCCCCTTTATTCCTCTCGTTCTTCCCCTCACCCCCCCCCCCCCCTCGCTCCTCCCTGATCCCCCCTCAAAAATATCTACACCCCCCCCATCCCCTCCCCCCACACCACAACCTCCCCCCACTCAGCGATGCCCCCCTGCCCTCCTCTCCTTTCCCCCATTACCTTTAGGGATCGTCCTTCCTCTGCTTTCACCCTCGCAACCGGGGAGTTGGGAGAGTAAAACCAGGCTCAGAATCGGCCAACAGACTCTGTGATCCATCGCTGCTCCCGCTCGATGTCCTGCCTTTCTGCTGCTGCTGTTTGCTGTGGACTACGAGGAGGCCGAGGACCACCCCTTTCCCATCACATCATCGCGTTGTGCAAGGCAACGCTTCGCTTCGCTTTAAACAGGCCGGCCCCTCCTCTCTTCTCGGGGGAAACGGGCGGCTGACCCGGCTCACGTACACACAGTGAACAGCAAGACCCATCCCCACACACCTACCCTCTCATGATCACTTTCCCACCACGTTACCAAACAACCACAGACTGCGGTGAGGGTCCTGATCCCACTGTGGGTGTGTTAACCAGTCACGATTTTGATTAAAAGAAAGACACAAAGTACTGGAGTAACTCGGTGGGTCAGGGCACCATCCACGTTCTCCTATCCTGTCCCGCTGAGTTACTCCAGCACTCTGTGTCTTTTTTTGTGTAAATCAGCACCTGCAATTCCTTGTACACACACACGCCTTTACTTAATCTAGAGAACACTACATCTCCAAATCCAACGGGAAATTTTCCAGCTGCTGCCCATAGTTATTTTTAACAGCAGGATCAATGGGACACAGTGGAATGTTGGAAGTTGAGACCATGTAAGTAGTTATTCCAGCCTGCCATACCTACAATGAAATCACCACTGATCTACGCTCCAATTTATTGGACGACATCAGCGGGAACTCTCGCCCATCCATTCCCTCCACAGATGCTGCCTGACCCGCTGAGGTCCTCCAGCACTTTGTGCTTTGCTCAAGATTCCAGCATCTGCAGTTCCTTGCCTCTCCTGAGTTCCAATGTCCCTGTGCCAGAGTCTGAGTTGAGACGAGTCTGACTGAAAGAATAACCTTGTGCCACTAGAGAAAGTCAGGAGATCCGCCGAAACACATTGCAGGCCAGGCAGCATCTCTGGAGAACATGAACTGGTGACGTTTTGGGTCGGGATTCTTCTTCAATCCAGACCCCAAACGTCATCTTTCCATGTTCTCCAGAGATACTGCCTGACTTGCTGAGTTACTCCGGCACTTTATTTCTTTTTTTGTAAACTAGTATCTGCAGTTACTTGTTTCTACAGGAGATGTATATATGTATATATGTATGCACATATATGCATATATGTATGCACTGAGAACGAGCAGCTTTCAATTTCACTGTACATGTATAGTGACAATAAATGGCATATATATATATGTGCGGTTCCTTGTGTCTGTATGCTCCAGCTTTATTGGCCCGCACCCTTTACTGCAAAAAAACTGTTCAAAGAAAACTATTAAACTGAGATTTACAAATAACAAGTAATGTGGGATCAATTGCAATTTGCACCCATTAACAAATTTCACCACTCTTTCATGTAATGACAAAACATTAATAATACAGGAGGCCATGCAGCCCGCTGTGACTGTGCTATTGTAACGTTGCTACCTAACCTAATCCCAAAATAGACACAAAAAACTGGAGTAACTCAGCAGGTCGAGCAGCATCTCTGGAGAAAAGGAATAGGTGATGTGTCATGTCAAGACCTTTCTTCAGTCTAATCCTAACCTAATCCCAAGGGGTCCATGACTCCACACTGCCCTTCAAGTCCACAGAAATGTGGTAACACCCTACCAGCGAGTTCCAGACCCTACCACCATCTGAGTAAATCTTTCTACCAGCTTCCTTAAATCTTTCTTTTTTACTTCTCTGTCAAAAAGGAAACATGTCCTTCTGATTCATCCTATCTAGGCTACTTAGATTTTTTCAACAGTTCAATTACAATACAATACAATATAACGGTTTATTTGTCACATTGCACAAAAAGTGCAAGTGAAATGAATTACATCTCCCCTCAAAGAAAACGACCCATGGTGCCCAACCCAGCAGAGTCACAGAAACGGCTCTGCAATCATACAGTACATTACAATCGCTCCACGCTTTTAAATCTGTGGACTGTGGACTGTGAATTGCTCAATTGTAATCATGTATTGTCTCTCCACTGACTGGTTAGCATGCAGCAAAAGCTTTTCACTGTACCTTGGTACACATGACAATAAACTAAACTGAAACTGAACTGTAACGTCAGAGGAATCTCTCTAGATCACCCTCTAAGACCGAGTAAATGGGCGACAGATGGCCCAATGGGCTAAGTGTTCAGCTGGCGACCGGAAGGTAGCCGGTTCGAATCCCGCTTGGAGTGCATACTGTCGTTGTGTCCTTGGGGCAAGACACTTCACCCACCTTTGCCTGTGTGTAAATGTAATGTAATTATGTGAAGCACTTTGGGGTCAATGCAAGTTGACTAAAAATGTGCTATATAAATAAGATTATTATTATTATTATTAAAGGATGGAGACTGAGAACCTTGTGTAACTTGGTGCGAAAACAACAACTCTCCCTCAAATTCAGCAAGGCAAAGTAGATTGTGATTGACTTCAGGAAGTGACACCAAACACACTCACTGGTATATATTGATGGCACCGAAAGAGTTGATGGCACCAAACACACTCCCTGGTATATATTGATGGCACCGAAAGAGAGATGGTTGAAAGCTGCAAGTTCTGAGGAATAAAACTCACCATCAATTAGTCCTGGACCAGCCACATTGAATCTATGGCCAAGAAAACATACAAACGCGTCTACTTCCTTAGAGGGCTCAGGAGGGTTGGCATGTCCCCAACAACCCTCACCAACTTCCACAGATGTGCCAGAGAAAGCATTTTATCGGGATGCATCACAGCATGGTTTGGGAAGAGCTCCATCGAAGACCGCAAGAAATTGCACAGGGTTGTGGACGTAGCCCAGACCATACGCAAACCAACCTCCCTTCCATGGACTCCATCTACACTCCATACTGCCTCGGCAAAGCCAGCAGAATAGTCAAGGAGCAGTCACATCCTGGTCACTCCCTCCTCTCCCCTCTCCGATCAGGCAAGAGTTACAGAAGTTTGCAAACACACACCTCCAGATTTAGGGACAGTTTCTTCCCAAATGTTATCAGGCAACTGAACGATCCTATCACCAACTGGAGTGCAATCCTGATTTTCCAACTACCTAATTGGAGATTGTTTAACTTTCTTTAATTGGACTTCAATGTTATATCTTGTACTCTTTATCCGTGCACTGTGAACATCTAGATTGTATTGCCATGATCATATTGAATGGCGGTGCAGGCTAGAAGGGCCGAATGGCCTACTACTGCACCTATTTTCTATGTTTCTATGTATTCATGTATCATTTCCTCTGATTGCATATCATGGAAACAAAAACTTTTCATTGTACCTCTGAACACGTGACAATAATAACCTGGAAAAGGCATGACAGCGCGGTGCTTAGCAACACTCTTTCCTCACCTTCTCTCTGGGACACCCGTACAAGTCCAAGTAGGGGCTGAGACCAGCTGAGTTACTCCAGCATTTTGTGTGGACATTCTGCCCAGCTACGGGGCGGGGCATGGGACCGGGGCGGGGCGTCAGATAGGCGGGGCCACGGCGCGGGGCGGGGCCTAGGTAGGGGGCGTGGTGATGGAGCGGAGCCCGGTTAAGGGCGAGGCCATGTCGCAGGGCGGTGGTGGGTAGGGGGCGTGGCCGTCGCGGGGCGGGGGGGCGTGGCCATGATGTAGGGCAGGGCAGGGCGGGGTGGTGGCCATAGCACTGGGCGGGGCAGGGTAGAGGCGTGGCCATGGCACGGGGCGGGGCTGTTGGGGGCGTGGCTCTGTCGCGGGGCGGGCCAGGTTAGGGGGCGTGGCCATGGCACGGGGCGAGGCTGTGTTAGGGGCGTGGCTCTGACGCGGTCGGGGCGTGGCTCTGTCGCGGGGCGGGCCAGGTTAGGGGGCGTGGCCATGGCACGGGGCGGGGGGTGTTGGGGGCGTGGCCCTGACGCGGGCGAGGCGGTGGCATGTCACGGGGCGGGGCTGTGTAGGGGCCATGAAGCTAGGCGGGGCCTGGGTTGGGAGCGGAGCATGTCACGGGGCGTGGCTGTATTGGGGGCGTGGCCATGGCCCGGGCGGGGCCTTGTTAGGGGCGGGGCCTTGTTAGGGGCGGGGCCGCTGCGCTCGGCTTGTTCCGGGGTTCGGCAATCGCTTCGGGAGCTGCTGTCGCAAAACTCTCCGACACTTCCGGGCGAATCCAACCGATGGCAGCGAATCCAACCGACGGCCGTGAGAGTGACAGAGCTAGGAAGGGAGATGGGAATAAATAGAATTAGAGGTGAAAGCTGATGATCTCACGGTGGCATCGTGAATAACAAAGGGTTGAGATACTGAGAGATGTGTGTGTGAGAGAGAGAGAGAGAGAGAGAGAGAAATATGCTGAGGGCAACTGAGATGGAGATGCAGTGAGTGGAGGTCGAGTCAGGAGGGAGAGAGGACAGGAGGACCAATATAATCAGGGCAAAAACAACTCTGTCTTGACAATATATTGGAAAGAAGGAAGAAGTTCAGGGCTTAAAATTACAGTCAGTATAAGAGACCAAGAGTTTTTTTCTCTTCCAGCTTCTAGTCACAGAAATCACCGAATTCGTTTAAAAGAAGGGGATAAAGGAATGGTTTTGCTGAAGCTGATTGCAGTGTCCTTGAAAGTTAAAGCAAGATTATTGTTGTGTGGAGCAAAGGGGGTCTGATTCACAGTTAAAATAGGTTAACTGAAAAGTCTGTATTGATGTATTTTTTGTTCTCTCCTGAGAGCTGACAGTCAGGAAAGTATTAGAGACAAAGACACTGCTGGATAACTGATAGGTTTGGTTGGAGGCTGGAAGGGATAGGACCCAGGGAAGGGAGCAGCGGCCACAAGATGTGGTTGCAGCAGCGATTGAAGGGGTTACCCATGTTACTCTCCAGTAGCTGGGCGAGGAGAATGCTGGCATGCCTTGGGATTCTGCTCATCTTTTACTGGTACCTGAGCTCGGAAGGTGGATTCAGGCTGTTCCCCGGTGCAGCAGATCCCAGGACGGTCACAGACGGTTGTCTTCAGGTAGAAACCCAGCGGTGGAAGTCAGCCATAGACCATGGCAATGCCTTGATGAGTCACATCGACGGAGGTAGTCTGGGGCAGTTATCTGGCCCAGCTGTGGTTGGCAATGGTCATTTGGTCGTGGATGCTTTCTCTAATCAGCTTTGGGTGGCATCATCTCCTGCCTCGGGCCTTGCAGCCGTCCACCTGACAGACTATATACCGCTGGTATCTCTGACGCCACTTGGTATCCGCTCAGCATCCAGAGCTGCACTCATCCACTTCCAGGAGGGAGTGGTGAGCTTGCTGCAGTGCATCCAGGTCGGATCATCGCACACGACCCACGAGTGCGTCACTCTCCGTGAAGATGTGATTGTGCATCGGAGCCGTCCCCATCTGATACTACAGAGGATTCACATCTCCAACCCCACAGACCGAGTGACTGTCTTCGAAGTCAACAAGTCGCCCGTCATAGGAAACAAATTCTCCTCCAGCCTGGAGAAACAAAACAACCAGGAGTTCTTCCTCTTAGCAGGGAGGGCACTGACTGAGGAAAGGGAGACCATCTTGGTGGTGGTAGCCACAGAGAAAGTGGCCACCAGGCTGCAGGTGGCTGCAAAGTCTGAATTCACAGAGCATGTGGTTTCGGTGGTTTATACACTTGTGCTGAAGGACTTGACAGATGTGGAGGAATCATTCAGTAAACTGAGGAAAGCAGCAAAAGCAGAAATGTCTGAGCTGCTGAAATTGGGAGCAGAAGAACTCTACCAAGAGCATCGGAAGGTGTGGGGCGATTTAATAAACTCAGGTAAGCCACCACGTGTGGATAGGATTTTTCTTCACTGACAGCTTCAGTAATTCGGTGTTATACTCCTACTCTTCTGCAGAACCACCATTGTAGCAATGCGGTGGCACAGCTGGTAGAGCTGCTGCCTCACAAGGCCAGAGACTCTTGTTCAATCCTGATGTCCAGTGCTGTCTGTGTGGAGTTTGCATGCTCCCCCTGAGACCACATAGGTTTCCTCCCACTTCGCAAAGATTTGTAGGTTAATTGGCCACTGTAAATTGGCCCGAGTGTGTCCGGAGTGCATGCAAAAGTGGGATAATAGAACTTGTTTGAAAGGGTGATCAATGGTCGGCATGGACTTGGTGGGCTGAAGGGCCTGATTCCATGCTGTATCTTTCAATCAATCAATCCTTATTACCCAGAGAAGAAAGACAATGTTCGTGTGAAAAGGACAAATGATGGCCGTCTGAGTGTTGCAGTTAAGTGATTCCATCTCTTCTCTTTGTCAAAATTGAGTTATTGCTTGTTTTAGGGTATTTGAGATATGCTCTACACAAAATAAGTCTTCTCTGAGTACAATTTGAAAATATTTATATCAGAGAAGTAAGAAATTCCATCACAGAGAGCTGAAAGAAAAACACGTTTTCCTCATTTACAAGAAAACTCCTTTCTGTCAGTTGCTTCCTTTTGTCAAAGTAGGGCAGAATACATCAGGCCGGGCTATGGAACTGAAGCGCTACATTGCTGAGAACTTTATTCTCCACTCTGTATCTTTGCCTTTACACCACATAGCATACTTGAGTTTGACTTGATTGTATTTATATATATAGTATTATCTGATTTGTTTGGATAGCATACAAAACAAAGCTTTTCGCTGCATCTTGGTACATGTGATAATAATTAACCTAAGCCCAGTGAATGTGTAATTTGAATGTGTGACAAGGTTGGCTGATTGTGCTGAGATAGCCGTGGTGAGCTGCCTGTTTCTGTTGCAGGAGTGGAGATGAAGAAGATTATGGATGCTCACACGCCCTCCAGCGTGATCGTCAACAAGACTCTCTTCTACGTCCTCTCCACGTCGCCTGCTCCTCTGCTGGACCCGCAGAACGGCGCGGAGGAGCGGGAGAAGCTGGAGGCCAGCCTGAACTACGCCGACCACTGCTTCACCGGCCACGCCACCATGCACGCGGAGAACCTGTGGCCGGCGCGCATTGCCGACGTGGCCCACCTGCTGCAGCTGTCCAATCTGTGGCGGCTGACCCTGCAGAAGCGAGGCTGCAAGACCCTGGTGGGAGCCGGGGCCCACGGCATGATGCAGGGCATGGTGATGAGCTTCGGGGGCCTCCAGTTCACCGAGAACCACCTGCAGTTCCAGGCCGACCCCTCCGTCTTGCACAACAGCTACCTACTGCGGGGGATTCATTACAACAAGGATCTGATCAACCTGGCAGTCTTGCTGGATGGCGACGAGAAGCCTTTCCTCCACGTCTCGGTCAAGCCTCAGGAGAAGCAGGTCAAGCTCTACGGCTGCGAGGCGGGCTGCATGAACGACCCTGTGGAGCTGACCGCCGAACTCAAGGGGCACACCTTCCCCGTCATGGTCACTCGGCCCATCACACCCCTGCTGTACATCTCCACGGACTTAACTCACCTGCAGGCCCTGAGGCACACACTGCACCTGAAGGCCATCCTCGCCCACGAGGACCACATGGCTGAACAGTACCCCGGCCTCCCCTTCCTCTTCTGGTTCAGCGTGGCATCGCTCATCACCTTATTCCACCTCTTCCTCTTCAAGCTCATCTACAATGAGTACTGTGGCCCGGGAGCCAAGCCGATATTCAGGAGCAAGGTATAAATCTTCTGCGGGAGCCCTCTCTCTGCTTTTTGCTACCTGGGAGCAGTTCTACATCCTGACTCTTGCAACCTTTCTCTGAGTTGGGGTTACTGGTGCTGAGAGGGACGTGGTTTGCTTCTCTGGTGCCACCTTTTACAGCTTTCATCAGCACGAGTATCCTGATTCAAAGTGGAACTCCACCTTTCCTGAGTGACCTATATATCAGCTTCATAGATTGCAGTACAGATCTTAGATTTTAAATAAGGTCAGAGCTTGCACTACTGTAAGTGAGCACACCCTCATTTAACACCCTGAGAAATAAGCCCACACTGATCAGACGATGCGATAGCATTGTTCCACCTCCTTGTTCGGAATGTTTGTTTGTGGTGTATGCTTGGGGTGATTTTGTGTCATGGAATGGGGATGTCAAGACAGATATTTAATTCCTGAATTAATCTGAGACGGTGCTTGCTTTGCGTCACCAGTCTGTCCCGCTGGGTGTGACAATGTGCACGAGGTGTGGGTGTAGGGGCTGTGGGTAAGGGGACAGAAATCTTGGTAGGTCCAGGATTATACAACCAGGTCCCAGTGGGCTGTAGAATGTGGAGCGGAGCCCAGTGGAACCAGGGATGCAGCAAGGGTCTTGGTGTGGTCTGATGGTGCAGGGTTAGGCGTTGGTATCTCCAGAGCAGAATCTCATGTAGTTTAGGGTTCAATATAAACTGGAGTGTAAACTCCTTCCATCAATGTCACCAACATTCCTTGGAGAAAATATGTTCTTTCTAATTTGAGCGAGCAAAGTTTTAGAGAACTCCTGATGTTGTGCCATCATTCCCTGTAGATGGGTGAACTATCCTAAATTGCCACCTCTGTTATAGGAACGCATTGAACACTGTGAAACATCCATAATTACTATCCAGACTCACTTTACAGACTGACCTTGTTCATCATCAGCAGTTGGAAATAGACTGGCTTTTAAACCAGGGGAGATTCATTTGCCAGAAAGACATTTCTTACCTTTATTGTCTTGCATCTAATGCCAAAATGTAGTTTACCAAAATGAATGATGGACTGCCCCTGCAGTTAATCCTACTTATCACACAGACCGTTGCTAGGACATAGAGTGAGGTTTGATTATAGGTCACAAGGAATACGAACTCTGTACATAAGCCTAATGCTTGAAACAAGAATCGGGTATTAGGAACTGGGAAGAAGTCTTAGTTGTGGAATGTGAAGAGTGGACAGGTTAAACTGAGGAGAGTGAAGATTGGGGGCTGGGAAGTTGATCAAGTGAGGTTCCAAATCCATTCCTAAAACCACAGATTCTCCTTCTGATTGCTGACAACAATGGAAAATGGCATCTGGCAGATTGTGGCTTTGTGTTGCATAGTTGCCTTTCACTACTGCCCCTCACAGCACATGAACCTGATGTAATTTGCAATAAGCTAATAGAAGGAGACCTAAAAGGGTGGCTAATATTCTAGAGAGCGTGTGAGCTGGTACTGGAGGGCACTTCAGAAGCCTTTTGGTGCAGGAAGTCAAAGGATGGGCATCGAGTGAGAACGTTGATGCCTTTGTTCAACAGAGTGATTCCTCTTGGCTGGGCTTGGCTGCAGAGTCACTGCCCCGTTTCATTCTCCCCATGTTCAGTATCAGCTGGGGGACGATGTGAAGAGGTGAATGATTGGTTTGGTTGGTTTTATTAAATGATTGAGCTCATTTGTGAATGCACTGTATACGTGTATGTGTGTGTGCGCGCTGTTCATATTTTAGGAAAAAAATAACCATTGCTTTGCCTGTGTGGCTTTGAACATAGAACAGTACTGCACAGGAACAAGCCCACAATGCCTGTGCCAAGTTAAACAAATCTCCTCTGCCTGCACATTCTCTCGATTCCATGCATATCCATGTGCCCGTTTAAAAGCCTCATTAACATCACTACGGTATCTGCTTCCACCACCACCCCTGGGCGAGGCAGTTATAAAGACCCAGGTTCTTTTATGCTGCTCTTAAACCCCAAACTATCATTGCCCACCAACAGCTGGCCCTGCTATTGGAAAGGCCATGCTCCTTGAAATATCCATACTTCAGACCAGACTTCTGTCACATTCTGACATTTAGTAGCAGCTGGCAATAGATTGGCTTCAAACCAGTCCTGAGATTCATTTAGCGGAAGGATATTATTCACTTTTCTTGTGTTGCATTTAGTTCCGTGTTATTTATAAAACAGACGGTGAAGATTTGTATCTGGCCTGCAGTGTGTGTGAGTCTGGTCCTGTCAGTCCGTACCCAGCCCCGAGCTCTAGGCTCCATTCTTTCTGTTCCCCCAGCCTGCTCTTTAGATCAATGTTGTCCATGCAAAGTTTGTGTTCTTTTAGAGGTGATCAGAGATAGAATGTTACTCGCCTCCTGCTGCTGTGCTCACACACTAGTTTACAAAGCAGCATCTGCAGAACCTACGACCAGTTCAGCACTCCTGCCTGTGTGGTAGAAAATATGTTTTTAATTGCTGAAGCCATCCTAAAAATAAATGCCCGTAGCATTCACAATAATTTCCCAAACCATACATTGCCATTCCCCCTAATCATTAACATCCTGTACTACTCCCCTAGTTATTGATATCTTCCATTATAATTGCCCTGAACATTGGTACCTGATTGATTGAACCATCTGTTGTTGTTGTTATTGTTGCTCACGGATGGTTCACTGTTGTTGGTGCTGTTCACTCTTGCTCCCTTTTCACTTTATTGGTGCCACAGTCAGGATAGTAGAAGTGCCCTTGTCGATTCTGATTATTTCCTTCAGCTTCTTTAACGAGTTTTCCGCTCTGTGTGTGCTGGCTTCCCAAGCCTGTTGGTTACAGTTTTCTCTTTGTTAATTAAACAGGATGCCGTAAGAATTTGATGAAATGATTCTTGCCACTTTTCATCATCCCATCATGTGTCCATATGGTTGTTAACATCTAGGTTAGAGGAAGTGACCTAGCTGTCAACATCAGCTGAGGACACGTCTACAAACCAGCTCTTTTTTTGATCAAGAACTCTGCTTTAATTTATTTTGCTTATAAAAGATGTGAAACTAAACTAGACACTGGACGTTAAAGTAACTATCAGCACGACTGTGGTGTGGTCTGAACTGCTCATCCTCCTGCTGAGATTCTCCTGGCTTTCCATCCACAAATCCATCTTTATCTGCAGTAAAAGTGCCCTCGCATTTTCCAGAGTAATATAGGCTTTGTGGTTCCTGGCATTGGGTCAGTCTGCTTCTGAATCAGCCGTGTGTCGTTTTCATTAAAGTTTTCATTTTGGGAAAGAATTGTGGGGGAGAAAGTTTTTGATCTAAAGTGTTTTGGAATGAAATTGGTGTGTGATTTTTTTTTAATTTTATTTTTTATTTTTAATTTCTATTGATTCTGTTAACAGTTTGAAATAAACACAATCCCTGCAGCAAATGACTGCTGATTTGATCTTTGGGTTGAATGAGAACTGATCAGATCTGATGTTTGCAGAATTTTCAATAATTACTCTCAGTGGCGGAGTACAAGGATTATGCTGGTATTTCAGCTGTAAAATCGGCATTGATTCCATTATCTCAAAGCTGTTGTTAAATTCAACATTTATTTCATTTTAACTGCGGTGTGAAATAATTTATTTTGTGGTCTTGCTTCCTTTTATGGAAATGTGTCAAAGTTCCTGGTTGTTCAGTGTTTTGTGTCGTTAGTTACAGGTGCTGCGTTCCATTCCTGGTTCAAAGCTCACCTTGACCACACACTAACAGGCAAGTGTGCAGGTCACATCTAACTCTCCCTAGAACTGCAACTGCTCATCCCAGGAAACTCCCTTATAAATGTATTTGTACCTTTTGGGCATAACAAAAAATAGGCACTTCAGCCCACCATGGCCACACTGACAATCTATAGCTATTCCATTCTCCAGCATCTTGCTTGTAGCCTTCTGTAGCTTGTCAGTTCAATTGTTCTTTTAGATATTTCAGTATGAGATGCTCTGCTTTCACCACCCCTCTCGGGCGTGCATCTCTAATACTCTCACATCCTTTCTATAATGTGACAAACAGAACTCAACATAGTATTTCAGTTCAGTCTAGACCATTTTTAATGGCAGTATATTGTTAAAGTTCAGCATGACCTCCCTACTTTTATATGTGTGCACCAAAGCATTGGTAAAGCTAAAAATTGTGTATGACTTAATATCCCCCTTCCCAATAGATTGTACATTCCAGGCTGATGACAGAAACAAAATGCCGGAGTAACTCAGCAGGACAGGCAGTATCTCTGGAGAGAAGGAATGGGTGACGTTTCAGGTCGAGACCCTTCTTCAGACATTCCAGGCCCCTCTGCACTAACATCCTGTTTACTGTCCTCTTTACAGTTCACAATACTGCCAGGTATTGTGTCTTTATTAAGTTTAGGAAGACTGGTTTGAGCCTTGAAGTCTCAGTCATTTACATAGATTAAGATAAAGGCCCAACATCAATTCCCACTTTTAATTTACATCTAATTCAGAAAATAACCGTAAACGACCACCTTTTGTTACCCATTACTTCACAGACCATATAGCCATGCTGCACTTCCCTTTCTTGCTGAGTACTCTATCTCTGATTATAAGCCTATTCCCTAGTAGCCTTAAAACAAAGCCTTGTGGAAATCCTGGTACAGCACAATAATTCCATTTATTAAAGACCTTTCTTCAAGTTTTGTCCTACTCATGGTCTCAACATGTGGATGCACTATTTAGAACAAGAAGAAACTACTTCACTCAAGTGGTGGTGATTCTTTCCAATTATTTATCCAATAAGGTTGTGTGTCCTCAGTTATTGATTACATTTTTTTTTTAAAACAGACTGATCTCCTAACCAGAAATCTATCAGAGGAAATGGGGAAAGGAGAGAAAATGGAGGTGGTGATTATCCATGATCTTGTTGCAACAGCTGAGCCGACTCCATATGCAAATAACACGCATAGAAACATAGACATAGAAATTAGGTGCAGGAGTAGGCCATTCGGCCCTTCGAGCCTGCACCGCCATTCAATATGATCATGGCTGATCATCCAACTCAGTATCCCGTACCTGCCTTCTCTCCATACCCCCTGATCCCCTTAGTCATAAGGGCCACTTATAACTCCCTCTTAAATATAGCCAATGAACTGGCCTCAACTACCCTCTGTGGCAGAGAGTTCCAGAGATTCACCACTCTCTGTGTGAAAAAAGTTCTTCTCATCTCGGTTTTAATCTGTGTGAAAAAAGTTCTTCTCATCTCGGTTTTAATCTGTGTGAAAAAAGTTCTTCTCATCTCGGTGCATCTGTTCCTTATGCACGAAGATCAGAAAACAAGTCAAAATTATTTGGAAAGAGAAAAAGAAGTAAATAAGATTGAAGATGGCATCATTAGCATAAGACAATTAAATTATTATATTTTGTCTCCCATCTCTACATATTGAAAATTTAAAACAAAAAGTTAGAAACACAAGAAATGACAGTGCAGCCTGCGATATGTAATCGATTGGAAACACAAGGCACTTTTTATAAAAAACGGAATATAAATATTTTGACACAGCGGCACGTTTCTGTATCAGAACTGCAATCAGAACGAGGTCTGAAGAAGGGTCTCGACCCGAAACGTCACCCATTCCTCCCGCCTCCCCCAGAGATGTTGCCCAAAAGATCATAGTGCTCTATGATCTTTGATGCTGCCTGTCCCGCTGAGTTACTCCAGCTTTTTGTGTCTATCTTTGATCAGAACCAGGAGGCCGCGGCAAAGCTGGTTGTCGCCACCAGGGTACACAAAATTGCTGGAGAAACTCAGCGGGTGCAGCAGCATCTATGGAGCGAAGAAAATAGGCGACGTTTCGGGCCGAAACCCTTCTTCAGACTGATCTCCTAACCAGAAATCTATCACCTTTTGATATCACCTTTTGATATTTTGATCTATCACATCAGTCTGAAGAAGGGTTTCGGCCCGAAACGTCGCCTATTTTCTTCGCTCCATAGATGCTGCTGCACCCGCTGAGTTTCTCCAGCAATTTTGTGTACCTTCGATCCTCCAGCAGCTGCAGTTCCTTCTTGAACACTGTCGCCACCAGGGGTCAGGGTTGCTCCAACTCAAGCGATGCCAGTGAGTCTGGTCTCTGCTGTTCCCAAGTGCCTGGAATCCACTCAATAAGCATCAACCGGCCGCCGACAACTCACATCTGAGCCGCGCAGTTTTAACCCTCCGCAGTTTATAGATAATTAAGAATAACAAACCACACAAGATGGTTTGTGCTAAATATTGACCAGTTACCACTCCTGGTATATATTTATATAATATTATTAACTATTTATATGCAATCAAATATACATCAAAGAAGGAGGAGCCCCTTGTGCAGCGTCGGGCACACATACCAGTTCATAATCAGCATCATGGATTAACACAACCACACAATCTGTTCACCATTGCTGTTATGAGAAACATCTCCCCAATGGCTGCTTGTACCCCAGTCTGTCTATGCCTTTGCCTTTATAACCAGAGATCAAAAATGAGGGCATAATAATTGTATTGGTTCTGTTTGCTAACGGAATCAAGGGATAGGGGGAGAAAGCAGGAACGGGGTACTGATTTTGGATGATCAGCCATGGTCATATTGAATGGCGGTGCCGGCTCGAAGGGCCGAATGGCCTCCCCTTGCACCTATTTTATATGTTTCTATGTAGTGTGCTGAGTTGGCATAAATAATAAGACTGCCAGCTGCATAAGTGATGGGTCTGTAGGTGCTTCCCAAGTGAGTACATGATGTAATTGTGGCAAGGGCGATTATAGGCAAACTCTCGGAAGTGCTCCCTGTACTCTGCAGCATATGGACTAGTTGAGAATATGAGGAGGTCTCAGCTGGTCTGCCTATTCCCGCGTCTCTTCACCGCCAAACATCAAAAGGACTGCTAATAAAATGCCATGTTGTGAAACAAACAAGCTAGCTTCCAACTGCAAAGCAACATGAATATTCTGTTGTAGAGAGAAGCAAAGAGGTTGAGAATAATGCATTACATGTAACAGCATCACATAGAAAAAAAAGTATTTAAATGGATATGGTTCCATGCAATTTGTAGATGTAATCTCCAAAAGCATAGCTTCAGCACAGAATTGACAGATTATATGACAAATTTCTTACACACCCCACACATGGCCAAGTTGAAGACAGAAGATTTGGGAAATATTCCAGAAGGAACTGCGGATGCTGGAAAATCGAAGGTAGACAAAATTGCTGGAGAAACTCAGCGGGTGCTGCCCTCTCACCACAGCTGCCGCACCCGCTGAGTTTCTCCAGCATTTTTGGAAAATATTCAGCAGGTCAGACAGCAGCTGTGGGGAAAGAAATAGAATGCATGTTGCAGAGTCACAACATTTGTCAGCACTGAGAAACATTAAAGATAAATTGGACTTCAGGACGAGTCGCCCCCTGGCCATTCTCTCCTATCTCCTCTCCTTTCAGGCACAAGGTACAGAAATGTGAAAAACGCACACCTCCAGATGGGGCAGGATAGATGGAGAAATATGTACACTCAGGGGGGCGGGGATCCTTCGTAATCAATTATTTCTCTCCTTGATGTTGCTTGCTTCTCCTTCCGCACCTGTTGTTTCACTGAATATTTATCAATCCAGATATACAGACTAACGTAAAGCCTTTTATACGCCACCATCGTATCTGCCTCCATCACCGCCCCTACCACACTGTGCAAAAAAACCTTGCCCTACACATCTCCTTTACTAGTTGCCCCTCTCACCATAATGCTCCGCCCTCCAGTATTTGACACGTCCCCACTGGGGAAAAGGCTCTGACAATCGATCCCATCCATTCATAACTTTATGTAGTTCTATCAGATCTCCCATCAACCTCAATTACTCCAGTGAAAACCATCCGAGACTGTCCAATCTTTCTTTATAACTAATACCTTATAATCCAGGTAATATGTTGCAGTAGAGGGCATTAGTTATGAGGCGAGGTTGAACGCATTTGGATTATTTTCTCCTTGGCGATCGGTTCGGTGATCTGAGTAACTGATTAAGAGGTGGGATTGGGGACGGGGATGGATGTGGGGATAGTCAGTCCCACGGGCTGCAGGTGAAGCCTCTTCCACCACTTCCCCTTAGATCCGTCCACCCCTCGCTGTGACGTGTCCACATCCCCGATCCTCCCCGTTTCTCCAGAGCTCCTGGAAGCCTCTCCACACCAAAGATCTTTGCTCCACAAATCAAGATGTCCACGATGCGCTCCAGACCATCATCCCTGACATTTGCTTGCAGACAAATCCGGAGGGAATCCGAGCACCTGAGACATGTTTAATGCTCCATTAATTCTCCTCATGGTTGGGTTTTACTTCCCTGGGCTTCGCTGATGTCGGCAGCCGGCGGGGTGAAGAAGGGAGAACGCTCCGTGAGAACGGATCCCTCCTCCTGGGCCAAACGGAACTTCGGCGCAACCCACCATCGGAAACCAACAGGCGGCCGAGGACGAGGAGAAGCGGCTGTCGAGGCCTCGGCGTCGGACTTGCTCTGTGACACAGCCAGGTAAACAGTCCCACTGTGCCGGGCAACTTGTCAGAGAGTGCATCACACCGGTAAACACTGGGGTATCCACCGCCCCAGTGACTAGACACAGTAACTCTGCCCAAAAGATAGACACAAGACGTTGGAGTCACTTAGCGGGTCAGGCAGCATCTCTGGAGAAAAATGAATGATTCGATGATGTTTCGGGTCCAGATCCTTTTCTCCAGAGATGCTGCCTGACTGAAGAAGGGTCTCGACCCGAAACGTTGCCTATTTCCTTCGCTCCATAGATGCTACCTCGCCCGCTGAGTTCCTCCAGCATTTTTGTCTACCTTCGATTTCCAGTATTTTGCGTCTATCTTCGGTATAAACCAGCATCTACAGTTCCTTCCTACACGACTCTGCACACTTACTGTTCGACCCGGTGAATATCTCCAGCGCAGTCTGTTCTCGCTTCACGTTTCCAGCAACACTTTAGATCTGGAGACACAAGAAACTAGATGCTGGAATCTTGAGCTAAAACAAGATGCCGGGGGAACTCAGCGAGTCAGACAGCCTCTGTGGAGAGAATGTTTCGGGTCGGGGTCGTTCAAGTCAAATGTCGTCTGCCCGTTCCCTCCACAGCTGTTGCTGCTAGCTGACCCGCTGAGTTCCTCCAGCACTTTGTGCTCAGTGTTGTAGGTCTGTTTTGAGTGTAAATTGCACCGTCCGCGGTTGGTACCGACCAGCGGAAATAAGTACAATTCCAAAATATGTCAGGGTCGTTTCACGAATTGTACAACTCGCTTTTGTACAAATCGGGAGCATCGGATCCGGATGATGCCAGGAGTGGCTGCGGCTACCGAACGCGTTGGCAATGTGTGTCAAATCTGCCGGTAGTTCAGAGAAGGGGAGCGAGCGGACGGGATACCGGAGTTACAACCCGGACCAGGCTCTGTTACATTGGGGCGGCGGCTCCGCTCGTTCCATAACGGAATAAACTGATCGGAGACCGCGCTGCACTACAAATATAAAATTACACAAACCAATATTATTTAAAATACAGGTTTCTACGAGTTTAAAACGAATGTTGCCGATAATTGCCAGAAATGATTAAGAAACGAAAAGGAAATTTGTCAGAGAGGCGATGGACAGAATCTAGCGACCCAGGACCATGTGTTCTTAAGAAGGGTTTCGGCCCGAAACGTTGCCTATTTCCTTCGCTCCATAGATGCTGCTGCACCCGCTGAGTTTCTCCAGCTTTTTTGTGTACCTTCGATTTTCCAGCATCTGCAGTTCCTTCTTAAACACCATGTGTTCTGTACTATTTTACAGAGAATTATTAACCTTTCACAATATAAACGCTTAATCTACCTAAAGGTGACATCGAAACATTGGTTAACCGGTCTCCTCATGAAGGCGAGGATAGTTAACTAACTTCACCAGAACTGGGGGGGGGGGGGGGGGGGGGGAATGAACAGAATGATGAAAACTGCAAGAATAGCGAGCGCTCGTTCCCTTCACAACGGCGAGAATAAAATGCAACTTTACAATTTAATTTCAAACAGTTTCCCCGTAAATTAAAATTACAAGTACCAAAATAAATGCACGGTCTGGTTCTCTCGTTGTTCCTGAATCCAAATTGGCAACTCGCGTTTTACAGGGAATTATTACATTTAAAACGACACCGCTCGCATGTATCTGAGACCGGGCACAAAGTTGCGAGCCGACATTGGCCGCGTCCGTCAAACCATTGCTGGGGAGATGGCGGACATGTTCACTTCGCTGCCCGAGGTTAACAAGAGAGGCGAAACATGGATTCGGCTTCGCCGCCAGCTTTGAGCATTATTGCACAAAAATAAAGTCTGACAGGGACGTGAATGTACAATAAACCAGAATAGCAAAACCAGATAATAAGCAACAACAGCAAGAGTGGACTCCTCAAGAGTGTGGAATTCTCTGCCTCAGAGGGCGGTGGAGGTAGGCTCTCCGGTTGCTTTTAAGAGAGAGCTAGATAGGGTTCTCAAAAATAGCGGAGTCAGGGTATATGGGGAGAAGGCAGGAACGGGGTACTGATTGGGGATGATCAGCCATGATCACATTGAATGGCGGTGCTGGCTCGAAGGGCCAAATGGCCTACTCCTGCACCTGTTGTCTATTGTCTATATACTGCCCCGCCAGGCAGTAAAACCAGACTCCACCTTCCTAATTTATCCCCATATCTGATTCAGTTAGCAGTGTCCAAAAGAGCAAAGCTCTCATCCTTGCACCGAGTAAATATACAACCCGGTCAAAGATTGCCCAATGTTCATAACTTCCAGATAAATAATTTACCGTTACTCCCCAATCTGAATGGCTGAAACGTCATATTAACATTTCCTCTGTTATGCTCTCTCAGAATCTAACATATTACCGTGAAGCGACCCAACTCTTTAAACCAAAGATCTATAATCTTTGTTTAAACCTTGTGGAGAATAGGTCCATATACGCAATCGATCCTCGTTTGAGAACCCACTTAAGCCAAAGAGGTCCGAATAAGTTTACGATGCGCCGGTTTCACGGCGAACACCTAATTCATTCGGTGTAGGCCCTCTGCAATTACTTAAAGGTTTCCATAGTCTTGGAATTCAACTCCCGTGCTGCGCGCAGTTGCAGTCGTGTGCAGTTCTGCTCGCCACATTACAGGAAGGATGTGGAGGCTTTGGAGAAGGTGCAGAAGAGGTTTACCAAAAATGCTTAGGAAGGAACTGCAGATGCTGGTTTACACCGAAGATAGACACAAAATGCCGGAGTAACTCAGCTGGACAGGCAGCATCTCTGGAGAGAAGGAATGGGTGTCGTTATGGGTCGAGACTCTGCTTCAGACTGAGGGTCAGGGGAGAGGGGGATACAGATATCTGGAAGGGTAAGGTGTGAAAACGAGAGATCAAAGCGGAAAGGTGGAGAGCAAGATAAGTCAGAGGGGGGACAGCGAGAGAGGGTGAAGAATTCTCGTCAGAGAGAGAGGGCGGGAACTTATTCAAAGTAGACATGCCTTGAGGAAATTTCGCAGTGGAGTAGACAAAACTCAATATACTGCCTGGCTTAGAAGGCATTAGCTGTAAGGGGAGGGTAGACAAAAGTGCTGGAGAAACTCAGCGGGTGCAGCAGCATCTATGGAGCGAAGGAAATAGGCGACGTTTCGGGCCGAACCCAATGCTGCTGCACCCGCTGAGTTTCTCCAGCACTTTTGTCTACCTTCAATTTCCAGCATCCAGTCCCTTCTTAAACAGCTGTAAGGAGAGGTTGGATTTGGATTGGATTGTTGGATTGAACGTATTGTTTTCTCTGGAAGGCCGGAGGCTGAGGGGAGACCCGACAGAAGAGAGACATAGACTAGTAAAGAGTCAAAATCGTTTCCCCTGAGTCGATAGGTCAAAGACTAGAGGGCACAGCTCTTAGGTGAGAGGATGCTCCACGTTTTTTATATAGAGGGCGGTGAGTGCCTGGAACGAGTTGACAGATGCGATGGTTAAGGCAGATACCACAATGGTGTGGAAGAGACTTTTGGATAGGCACATGGGACATGGATATGCAGTGAGTGAAGGGATATCATGGACCACTCGCAGGCAGAGGAGATTAGTTTAAAACGGTACGAGTTCATTCCAAGAGCTCTCCCGAGTTTAAAAAAAATCAAACTCGTGGTAAGCACGGAGAATGAACGTAGCGGGTACGTCGGAGCTCGGGGTCGTCTCTTAGCGCTAACGGCAGGTATTCGGGAAGACTCGCTAATGGCAGGTAAGCACGGGCAGACTCGTGAAGATTTTTCAACATGATGAAAAATGGCCACGAGAGCCCCCGAGTACCGGCGAGTGGCCATTACCGTAAATCTCCGATTTCGAATCCGGGCAAACTCGGGAGAACTCTTGGAATGAACTCGTACCGTGGGACAGGGCTTTAGTTAGTCGGCGCGGTTGGAGTTCCGCGTCGAAGGCAGCAACCGGTCACCTTGCTCGTTGTGTTCCAGGTGTGGGGCTCTCCCGACGGGCGGAGGGGGCCGTACAGTCCGCCGGATCGGCGCCGCCTGCCTGCTGTCCTTGGCCGCGTTGATGGGTTCACTGTGCCTCGACTTGAAGAGCAGCTTGGCAGGCTGGAGGGAGACGGAGGACGCGCTCCACGCTCTGGTTTCCTGCAGCAACACCCTGTCCCTTCAACTCATCGGCCGCCTCCAAGAAGAGCGCGGCTCGGCCAGGAAGGAACAGAAGAACAAGTCGCGGGTCACCTCCTCCAACCTCACCCGAGCGGCCCAAGTGTTGACGCGAGTCAGTGCCCTCTGCACCGAGCTGAGAGCGGGCGGACACGGCTCAGATGGGGCATCATTCACTTGCCAACAGCTGGTGGAGGGAATCAGGCAGAATCTGGGCGGAGACGGCACCAGGGATGAGGACGAGACAGACCACATCATCACAACGGCCATCTCCATTCTGCTGAGCGGCCCGGGCGAGCCGGAGCCGGAGCCGGAGCGGGAGTTGAGCCGGGCCAGAGCGAACCAGGACTGGGCAGATGTGATGTCCTTCAGGCTGACACTTCGAGCCAAGGAGGAGCTCCTCCTGCGATCACAACCTCGGCCCTCGGCCCAACAGGGTGACCCACACTCCACATGGCAATGGGCAGCGACCACACTGAACCACGGGCTGGTCATTTCCCAAAACATGCAGCGGTGTTGCAGGAAGAACATGAATCTCTCGCTACATTTCACACAGCGGGAAGGTGTTTGCCTCTTCTATCCTCCCCTTCGCGTGTTGGAAGCTGCTGGCCGGGACGTGATGTTGGGTGTAGCCTCACACCTGGACATTGTTCGGGAATGCCTGCTTAGCCTGGCCGGCGACTCCATGAGGAAGAAGTCGAGAGATGTCCTGTCGGACCTGAGTTTCAGGGTCACGCTGCTGGCCACCGCCTGCCTCATCTACCCGGCCGTGCTCGTGTCGTTCAAGCAGATGACGGAATGGATCCAAAACTATGCGCGCAGTCTGAAGGAGCGCACCGAGGACTTGAGGGGCCAGCGGCGCTTGGCCGAGGACCTCCTGCACCAGATGTTGCCCAAATCGGTGGCGAGGCAGCTCCGGAAGCACAGACACGTGGAAGCGGAGAGCTACGAGCAGGTAACAGGCAGCGGCGTTGACCTGGGTCTTAATACCAAGACACTCTTGTGTTGAAATTACACGGCTTTTTTTTTAAACTCGGAAGAGCTCTTGGAATGAACTCGTACCGTGGGACAGGGCTATAGCCCTGTCCCACGGTACGAGTTCATTCCAAGAGCTCTCCCGAGTTTTAAAAAAAGAATCAAACTCGTGGTAAAGCTATAGCCCTGTCCCACGGTACGAGTTCATTCCAAGAGCTCTCCCGAGTTAAAAAAAAAAATCAAACTCGTGGTAAAGCTATAGCCCTGTCCCACGGTACGAGTTCATTCCACGAGCTCTCCCGAGTTTTAAAAAAATAATCAAACTCGTGATAAGCTATAGCCCTGTCCCACGGTACGAGTTCATTCCAAGAGCTCTCTCGAGTTTAAAAAAAAAAAAATCAAACTCGTGGTAAGCAGGGAGAATGAACGTAGTGAGTACGTCGGAGCTCGGGGACGTCTCTTAGCGCTAACGGGTATAGCCCTGTCCCACGGTACGAGTTCATTCCAAGAGCTCTTCCGAGTTTAAAAAAAAGAATCAAACTCGTGGTAAGCACGGAAAATGAACGTAGTGAGTACGTCGGAGCTCGGGGACGTCTCTTAGCGCTAACGGATATAGCCCTGTCCCACGGTACGAGTTCATTCCAAGAGCTCTCCCGAGTTTAAAAAAAAATCAAACTCGTGGTATAATATAAGCTGGGAGAATGAACGTAGCGGGTACGTCGGAGCTTGGGGACGTCTCTTAGCTAACGGCAGGTAAGCTCGGGAAGACTCGTGAAGATTTTTCAACATGATGAAGAATGTCCACTAGACGAGTGGCCATTACCGTAAATCTCCGAGTTCGAATCAGGGCAAACTCGGGAGAACTCTTGGAATGAACTCATACAGTGGGACAGGGGTTTAACACTCATCCGGTGGTCTCACAGCCCCAGAGACCCGGGTTTGATTCTGACTCTGGGTGCTGGCTGCGTGGAGTTTAATGTTGGACCGCGTGGGTTTTCTCCAGGTGTCGGTTAATAATTGGCCTCTCTCAATTGTCCCTGGTGTATACGGACATAGTGAGATTACATAGAATGGGTGTGCGTGGCTGATCAATGGTCAGCATGGACTCGATGGGCCGAAGGGCTTGTTTCCATCCTATACCTTTCAATCAAATCCATCTGGCTTGACGCATGAAGACGCAACAGACTGCAGATGCTGGAATCTTGGAACAAAGTCTCGGAAGAACTCAGCGGGTCAGGCAGGATCTGTGGAGGGAATACCATCTGAAGAAGGGTCGCCTGAAATCGGAAACGTGGTTGGTCGATTCCCACCGCAGATGAAAGGTGCCTGATGCAGCTGAGTTCCTCCAGCACATTGCTGTTTACAAGAAAAATGGAAGTGGGTCATTGTGAGTTACATGCCCAGTGTCTGATTCCTTAGAAACAGTACTATTGTTAAAGGCAGCCTTGCTGTGGAAGTTGTATCACAAGTGGCTCACAACAGACATTCTCTAAAATAAAGGGAAAGAATTTCTTGGGTTGTTGTCACAGAGGTCAGGTCAAACATTCAAAGGTTAGTCAGTGCCAAGATGAATTTCTGGATTGGAAGAGTTTAGCTAAATACAGAGGACAGTGGAGCATAAGAATCGGCCTTTCATTCTAAAATTCCTAAGTTAAATTAAACACCAAGCTGGAAAGTGTGCAGAGAAGATTGCTGAGGACATTGCCAGGACTCGAGGGCCTGAGCTACAGGGAGAGGTTGAGCAGGCTGGGACTCTATTCCTTGGAGTGCAAGAGGAGGAGAGGTGATCATGCAGAGGTGTACAAAATCATGAGAGGAATAGATTGGGTGGATGTACAGAGCCTCTTGCCCAGAGTGGGAGAATCGAGAGGATGTGGGTTTGTGTTTGCACCCACCACAACCCCTTCCAGGTACCTACCTGTACCTACCTGTAATAAAACTGCCCCGCATATCTCTTTTAAACGTTCCCCCTCTTACCTTACAACTATGCCCTCTAGTTTTCAAATGATCAAATTCTTCTTCATTAATAAACACATCTTAGGTCTATTTGCTAATAAAGCAGTATTATATTCCTGGCATCAGAATTCTAGTCAGTGAGAAAGAATTATAACGTTTCTCCCAGGGAAAGCTCTTACATGTTGCAACCTGATAGTTACACTCAGATCGTGTTAACTAATTATATCTGAGTGCTATACAGCACCGAAACAGTCCCTTCGGCCCCAATTTCCCCATGCTGATCAAGATGTCACTAGTCCCACCTGTCTACGTTTGGCCCATGTCCCTCTAAAGATTTCCTATCCATGTAGCTGTCCAAATGTCTATTTAAATGTTATTACAGTGCCGTACGGTATAGTATTTTGGCAATTGGCTAAAGCATTGATTTAGGAACAAGCAGAAATGGAATCTAACCTTACTTCCAAAATTCTATGTCCTGTGAAAATTATGTTTCAGAATTAATTCTCTCCCTTTAAGGTAGTTTTGATTGAAGCCCTCAACCAAATGTAATTTAGTAATGTCTAGATACTGGCCATAAACATCATCCAAAATAACATTGACTCAAATTACATTTGAGCCTAGCATCATAAACCTTTGCTGAATTTCAAAAAATATTTGACATTGCCGATTTCTTTAAAATCAAATTTATTTTTTTTTTAAATTCTTCCCCACGAGGCTGCAGAGTTTAACATAATCTGTGCAGCCATTTAGTGGCTGGATTCTGGGTTACTGTCTTATACAAGTTTAGTATTGAAGAATGCTTGCTTGGTACAATGTGAACAGGGGAACTGTTTCTAATGATATTGCCAGTCCCCTTTTCAGGACTGTAAATTGCTGTCAGGTGTGTCCAAGTGAGTGTGTTTATTTGCATCTGAAAGCAACTCATTCTTGCAAAATAATTATAAATAATTAGCTCATTAACAATTACTGCAAGATAAAAATAAGTTGAGTGTAGAATGATAGATATAAACAGCGATCTTGATGTAGACCAACAAAAAAATCAAAAGAAAGACTTGTGTTATAATGGAGCTATTATATATTCGAATTGTTTGTGCTCTTTGGTCAACCAAAAATGTGTTCCTGAAAATGAAGCCGTGTAGTTCTGCAGTAATGTTGGACGCACAACAGCAGAGTATTATGTCTGTTCAATGTGTGGTTGGTGTATTCATGCCAATTTTGGGAGACAGAATAAAACACAAAGTGCTGGAGGAACCCAGCTGGTCAGGCAGCATCTGGGTCAGAAATGAACAGATGATGATTTGGGTTCGGACATTTCTTCTTCAGCAGTCTAAAGCCAGACCCTGACCTGAAAAGACCCATTCCCTCCCCAGATGCTGCCTGACCCACTGAGTCACTCCAGCACTTTGTGTATTGCTCAAGGTTCCCGCAGCTGCAGTTCCTTGCACCTTCATTGGGAGACGGGATGGTTTTTGTTTCATTTTGTATCCGTAAAAATAAAGTGTTATGTTCAGAGTTGATGACATGTGCTGGTGGGACATGAATTACTTCAGATGGATTGTCACCTTGTCGCAGTAAAGAAGTTTGTGTGGTCCTGAGTGCGTTGCCATCTGGAGTTATGCTCCTGGTAGGGCCACCCATGGCGGTACGGTTGAGGGGGGAGGTCCCTGACAAAGAGCAGTCCAACCAAGACCTCAACGGTGGAACAGGCGGAGGACGATGGCTGACTTTAGTGGAGCCTCACAACGGCTGGGAAGACGGATGAAGGCTGCAGCAGAAAAGGGTCCCCGCTCATCTTGGACTCCATCTGTCAAGGATCTGTCACGTGGTGGCTGTCTGTGCACCAGTCTCCCCACGTTAAACAAAGTGACGCACAGGCGTCCTGACATAGGACAGTCATACTCGTTTTGAGTGACCGCCAATGATGATGACTTCAGGTGGGACTTGGACTATCACAAGAGGGACATGTAGTATCTCAGGTGGGACATGGAGCTGACAAAAGCAGCCGCAGCCATTGTACATGGCCTTTCTTGACCACAGCCAACCGAGAGAAAGAGTGCTCAAGGATAGGAAGAGGATGAGAAAGTGGGATAGTTGCATGGGCTCGATGGGCTGAAGGGCCTATTTCAATGTTGTACCTTTCAATCTATCAATCAGTTTTTTTTTGTATGTAGTCTGGTATTGGTTGATGCAGGAAACTTGTCCTTACACTTCCTACATCACAGAGAAGCATAATTATGTGAATGTAGGAAGCAGTATTAATAATATTTAGGCTAAAATCAAGGTGTTTTATTGCTATTTGCACAGGGAACAATATAAACCTGCATTTAAATCCATATAAATTGATATTTTGTTTTAAATTACTGGCAGGTGACAATTTATTTCTCGGACATTGTAGGATTCACCACCATTTCTGCTTCGTGTACGCCTCTGCAGGTAGTACAGATGTTGAACAGCCTGTACATGTGCTTTGATACCAGGATCGAGTCATACGACGTCTATAAGGTACAGAGTCCTAAGAGCTGATAACCAGTATAAGAATCATTCATGATAGTGGAAGATAAATCATAATCTGGGGCTAAATCGAAGACAATTATAATTCAAGGGCATTAGTGAAACACCATAAATGTCTTGCCTCAGTTTACCATATAACCATATAACAATTTACAGCACGGAAACAGGCCATCTCGACCCTTCTAGTCCGTGCCGTGCCGAACACGTATTCTCCCCTAGTCCCATATACCTGCGCTCAGACCATAACCTCCATTCCTTTCCCGTACATATAACTATCCAATTTATTTTTAAATGATAAAAACGAACCTGCCTCCACCACCTTCACTGGAAGCTCATTCCACACAGCCACCACTCTCTGAGTAAAGAAGTTCCCCCTCATGTTACCCCTAAACTTCTGCCCCTTAATTCTCAAGTCATGTCCCCTTGTTTGAATCTTCCCTACTCTCAGTGGGAAAAGCTTATCCACGTCAACTCTGTCTATCCCTCTCATCATTTTAAAGACCTCTATCAAGTCCCCCCTTAACCTTCTGCGCTCCAAAGAATAAAGCCCTAACTTGTTCAACCTTTCTCTGTAACTTAGTTGCTGAAACCCAGGCAACATTCTAGTAAATCTCCTCTGTACTCTCTCTATTTTTTTTATTTTTTTTGATTATAAACTACTCATAACTTAAAGGTACATGACACGGCCCTCGGAGGGAATTGAGATGGGGCCTGGTCTAATATCAAGGGAATTACACCTTCCTATCAAATGCTTTGGACATTCCCTCAGATCTCCCACTGCCCCCCCCCCCCCCCCCCCCCCCCCCCCCGTTCGTCCTTGTGTTATTGCCTTGGTATCTTTTAAGGTGAGCTGAGAAGGAGTTAATGTCCTGTCTGAAAGTCAGAACTCTGACAGTGCAAAGGTCCCTAAATGTCCCACTGAATATTGGAGCCTGGACTATGGTTCTTTAAGTGGAACTTTTACCAACTGCGATGAGATCGCCACTTCTCGGTGAATTCCTTGGTGTCTTTTGAGGTGTCCACTTTCATACATTTTTATAGAGATGTAAGGAACTGCAGATGCTGGTTTACAAACAAAGACGCAAAAAGAGCTGAAGTAACTCAGCGGGTCAGGCATCATCTATGGAGAACGTGGATAGGAGTCATCAGACTCAGACTGAAGAAGGGTCCCAACCCAAAAGGTCACCTATCCATGTTCTTCAGAAATGCTACCTGACTCCAGCACTTTGTGTCCATCCATTTTATGTTTAGCAGTATTATAACGAACAATTATATTTTTTTCATAACTAGTTTTATTTGTTCAATTTCTTCTTGATCAAGGTGGAAACTATTGGGGATGCCTACATGGTGGTCAGCGGCCTTCCCGAGCAGAAAGGGGCGAAACATGCTGACGAGATCGCTAAAATGGCCTTGGATCTGGTAGCAGCTGTACGGCAGGTCCCAATTCCTCACATGCCGACAGAAAGGCTTCAGCTACGAGCTGGGATTCACACAGGTCTTCAACTCTGACTAAGACCCTCTGGAATGTGTCTTTGACTCTATCCATTCATTTCTCTATTGATTATCACTCGATCATCCAAAACATTGGGGTGACCAAATTTGATCGCCCGTGAAACCAGATGTCACGATTATGACATCTTTTGCCCCATACTCAATGCAACAATTTTCTGCTGCCTGTTGTGTGTACTTGCTTTCTGCACACAGCCAGGCCACACTTGGCGAAACACTAATCGCCACAGTTTTAGTTATTCGGCTGGTAATTAAGGGGTAAACGGCAATCTAAAGAGGAGGTTCTTAAATGTAGGAGGCATAACTTCAATATGATGAGAGGATAATTGACCAGGGCAGCGTGAGTGAGGAACTGCGTGAATTTATGGAGATAGATGGCTTATAATGAATCGCAAAGGACATGGAGGGATGTGAGGAAATAAATCGTTGCAGACGGATTGTTATAATTGTTACGCTTAAGAAAGAATTGCAGATGCTGGAAAAATCGAGGGTAGACAAAAAGCTGGAGAAGCTCAGCGGGTGAGGCAGCATCTATGGAGTGAAGGAAATGGGTGACGTTTCGGGTCGAGACCCTTCTTCAGGCAATCAGTTATAATTGTTAAAGATTGTTGCCACAGAAGGCTGTGGAGGCCAAGTCAATGAATATTTTTAAGGCCGAGATCGATAGAGGCTTGATTAGTATGGGTGTCAGGGGGTAAGGGAAGAAGGCAAGAGAATGAGGTTAGGAAGGAGAGATAGATCAACTATGATTGAATGGTGGACTAGACTGGATTAGTCGAAAGGCATAATCTGCTCCTATCATTTATGACATAATCTGGAACACTGCCTGTAGGTTTAATGAAATCAGAATTAATTCATCTAAAATTAATCAGAATTTCGCAAAGAAAGTTGGACAATCGCAAGGGAAGTTTTTCACTTGGCTATGGGGAAAGTTTGAGGGAGAAAGACTGTATGATTTATTCTAGAAGGACACAACGTGGGCCAAAGGGACTGTTTCCGCACTGTATCTCTAAACTAAACTAACCCCTGAGGTGCTGTGTGAGATTTTCACATCATTAGAACAAATACAACAACATCAAAGGAACTAGGAGGATGAAATGAAGTCCTTGTCGGCGACAGGCTGGGAGGATGTACAAGCGAGATAGCTGTGGGAATGTGTAGGGTTATGTTGGATCTGTAGTTTCCAACATCTGCATGTTTTGATTTTCATTGATCTAACATTTTTCAAATTCTGTGACCATATAATGAACAAAATAAATGGACTATTGAGGTGTAATTATCATTGTGTTTTCTAGGACCCTGCGTGGCTGGGGTTGTGGGATACAAGATGCCCCGTTATTGTCTCTTTGGAGATACAGTGAATACTGCATCGCGCATGGAATCCACCAGCCTGCGTAAGTCACAATTACGTATTGTTACTGGTGGAGAGGCATCTTGATTACATGGGTCACTGACGGATTGGGGCACTGATTTAAAAGTTGGGCTAGAATTCTTGGAGGGGGATCTTTATACAAATTGCTCGTTATAACTTAGGACAGATCATAAAGTGGTGTAGAGACATTCAATCCTGGCTTTTCAAGAGGGAATCGGAAAGACAAATGAGAGGGTATATTTAGCGGGTAGGGTAAGAGGGTTGAAGAAGAACAAAGGGAAAAGATAAGACTTTGCCCCCGTCCATCACAGTGAGGAGATGTTGGAGATTCACTGTGATGGATGTTTATGTAAACTGTGTTAATTGTGGGTCTTGGGTTTTTTTGTAATGTAAAATCTAGAAAATGCAATTTTGTTCAAACCAAGTTGTTTGAATGACAATAAAAGGCATTCTATTCTATTCTATTTTGAAAGGCTGTGGGGACAAGGGAGATAATGGGGCTGAAGTCCTGTTCCTTGAGTTGAATATTCTCCTTTTGTTCCTTAACATCTTGTGATTCCAAATGTTAACCACGATGGTGATTTGACTCTGACCTGTCTGTTTCCAAGGACTAAGCCGTCATATCTCTAATCAGCTTCACCAAAGACACGGTGAAAAGAATAGTTAGATGGCTTCAAGCCAACCGCATGTTGTGTTATACCTTCTCACCCACGTCCACTCCTGCCCCCATCCGTCTACACCACAACCAGATCATCCCACCCCATCTAGCGCCTTCCATCTACAATCAATTAAAAACCATCTCACTCCACCCAAGACACCTGATGTATTTATTCTATGAGATGCTGAGTGGATGCAACACAATGTCTTCCTTTGCCATGTATTTATCCTCTTTTGCAGCTCAGAAAATTCACATCAGTTCAGCTACATTCTCTTGCCTGATGACGGATGATGACTATGAAATCGAATTAAGAGGTGATACCGAACTTAAGGTAAAACCAAACAGCTCTGATCCAAATGGACCAATCGGTAGTTTTGTTATGGCATTTGCTCAAACCGCTCCTGTGCATCATTTTATTTTAGCACGGTTTCATTTGACCGAGAAAAGCACTGCCTTTCACACCTCAACTCTCAAAGGATGGACAATTAGCATCTAACTGGATGGAAGGAGTTAAGACCAGTGAATGGAGCTCACCTTTGAGTGAAAAGTCAGACTCCAGTTTGGGTATTGGCTGCATGGCCATCAGTGTATGAGTAAAGAGATGACAGATTGTGGAAGAAAATATGGTAACATTCTGTGGTCAAATGATATGATATCAGGAAGTGTTGTGAGCCAAAAGAAAGTTATAAAGTTTTACCTCAACCTTGAAATGCAACTAAATTGGAAGATTAAAATGTTATTTGCATAAGGTTAAGCCATAAACTGAAATATCTTAAGTAATTTCTATTTTAAGTCATGTTATTTTGTATTATTTATCTATTGTTTTCTTCTGATCTAAATGTGTTCTTAGGATGCATATAATTATATCTTAACATGTAATGTAAAAACGTACTTATGCTGCAGGTATCAAATGAGAATATATACAATTATCAATTCAATGAATTCCATTGATTATGTTAGGAAAACTGATCAGTTTGTGGAGGATTGGTGAATCATTGACAGTCATTAAGATTTCTGCTTTAATCTGTTTGTACAAATCCAAATCTTACTGGCTGGAGAAACTCAGCGGGTGCAGCAGCATCTATGGAGCGAAGGAAATAGGCAACGTTTCGGGCCGAAACCCTTCGGTTTCGACCCGAAACGTTGCCTATTTCCTTCGCTCCATAGATGCTGCTGCACCCGCTGAGTTTCTCCAGCTTTTTTGTGTGACCTTCGATTCTCCAGCATCTGCAGTTCCTTCTTAAACTCCAAATCTTACTGTCAGTTTTACCATGTAATTGCAGCAAATAATGAGAGCTTCACCTGTCATTGACAGTGAGTTTAGACTCTTGGTCAAGAGGCACAGGTTATGACATTTATAATGGGACTGGAGCAAAGTGATCGAAGCTGTTATAATACAGTTATAAATGCTCCTCTGACAGGGAAAGGGGAAAATGAAAACATACTGGCTGATTGGGAACAAGAACTACAGCGTTCAGAACGACAGCCTGGTCTGTCACAGGAATCCACGCATCAAGAAAATAAATGAGAATGGAGAAAGTATGGCCTCAGTACAACAGGTGAGACAAGATGAAGGTAGTAGAGGCAGGTACAATAATATACCAGTTGGCATGGACAAGTTGGGCCGAAGGGCCTGTTTCCATGTTGCATTAGTGTATGACAACTCTAAAACCAACATGGGTGGACAACTATAACAACAGATGTCCATCCACGAAACTGAAGGAGGGTATTGACTCAGAATGTCGCCAGTCCCACCACAGGTTTCCCTCCACAGATGTTGCCTGACCCACTGAGTTTCTCCAGCACTATGTGTTTCACTCAAGATTCCAGCATCTGCAATTCCTTGTGTGGCAACTAAATAATCAAACTGTTTAACTGTTGCTATGTCTAGTGTGATTTTAATCTTGAATTTGTCTCCTACAAAAACGAAACATCATTCACTTCATTACTCAGGGGCACAGTCACAGTGGCACAGTCACAGTTTCAGAAAAGATCTGCTCAGTGGGTAACTTTTTTGCTCAAGCGAGTTTCTAAGACTGTTAAAACCAGGATCAGAAATAGCCCTGTGGCCTTTTGAGCCTGACCCAATATGCATTAAGATCATGGTTAAACTCCTATATATATAAAAAGTCTTCCGTTACAGCATTCTGACAAAGCCATATTCACTAGGTAGATAAAAATGCTGGAGAAAATCAGCGTGTGAGGCAGCATCTATAGAGCGAAGGAACAGGTGATGGTTCTTCAGTCTGAAGAAGGGCCTCGACCCGAAATGCCACCTATTCCTTCGCTCCATAGATGCTGCCTCACCCGCTGAGTTTCTCCAGCATTTGTATCTACCTTCAATTTTTCCAGCATCTAGCGGTTCCTTCTTAAGCCACATGTTCACTTAATCTTTTAAATTCCAAAGAAAAATGCTCCACTACTTGGCTTTAGATTTTGAGTTTTATTTCCTTCCATTGCAGCACAAGAGATCACAAGCACTTTCGAAGTAAAGGCCACTTTAAGAGTAAAAATAACATATTGCACGAAAGATCTGTTATCTGTGAAAATGTTTTACTAAATGTCATTCCCGGCAATTCCAGCAGATGGCAGTCCTGGCCCACATTAGAGCTCCAGTGGGCTGTGAAATAGTGAACCCTGGAGCTCAGACATACATTTGTCGCAGAAATAGGTCCCTGATGTGCCTTACTTCTAGTGAATAGGTCATTGCAACATTTGAGCCACAACCCCTCTCAGCTGGTCTTGGCAAAATGAGGTGTCGGTGGAGGAGCTGGGCAGTTTAACAGAACTTCAGGCTGTGCGAAGAATTGTTAATTGATTTCTCCAAAGACATTTAATCCCTTCACCTCCAGAAACCAAACAAGGCGTCAGGGACAGATGAAGGGCAGGGGATCGATTCAGTGCCACTTGTGGCTGTGAGAATAAAAAACACTGTCATATTGACACAGGACCTGTTTATTCTTGGTGGGTAACATTCTCTTATTATGGGAAAATCAGCTACCAATAATACTCAATGTTTAAGAAGGAATTGCAGATGCTGGAAAATCGAAAAATGCTGGAGAAACTCAGCGGGTGAGGCAGCATCTATGGAGCGAGGGAAATAGGCGACGTTTTGGGTCGAAACCCTTCTTCAGGGTGGGGAGGGGCGGGAAGAAGAAAGGAAGAGGTGGAGCCAGTGGGCTGAGGGAGAGCTGAGAAGGGGCGGAGAAAGCAGGGGCTACCTGAAATTAGAGAAGTCAATGTTCATACCACTGGGGTGCAAACTGCCCAAGCGAAATATGAGGCGCTGCTCCTCCAATTTATGGTGGTCCTCACTCTGGCCATGGAGGAGGCCGAGGACAATGAGGCCCACCGTAAATTGATGAATGAGGACAGAAATTATATAAAACCCCACATTGATATGGTCATACTTTACAGCTAACATTGATGGCCAAATAGGGGATGATCACATAATATTCATATTACATTTGAAAGAGAAACAGGATTTTGAGGGGCTTGTTAAATTTACATAATTTCAGAATCTTATGTTCACTGAATAACTCAGTTCGTGTTTTTGGGGTTAAAACAAATGTTCTGATTCTTATTATAACTCAGTTAGAGATTGTGGAGTCAGAATACATTTTCCGATTCCTACTAAAGTCCAATTAATATGGAAAATAGATTTAGGGGATTTCTAAGAAATCCACAAATATTTCCATTCCAGTGTCCAACAATTGACATCTCAAACTGTGACCATGTTTAGTTTAGTTTAGAGATACTGCACCCGTAGCCAGGATCGAACACGGCTCTCCGGCACTGTGAGGCAGCAACTCTACCGCTGTGTCACCATGACTATGAATGCAATACTGGTGGGCAAAGTGCAGTTACTCCGGCTGAGTTAATCCAGCATTTGGTGTCTATCTTGGGCAAAGGGTAACTCATGCTTGTATTTTGCTTTCAGTCTGGGACAAGCTCCACAGCACAGACGCCTAGCAACAGAACCACACCGCTCTCTCTCATGGAGGTCAGCGCCAATGGACACCCAGGAACCAAGAGCGACTGTCTTCAGAATGCTGACAGCCTGTTAGCTTTGTCCTCATTGAAGTCCAGTGAACATTCAGGGAGTTGCAGTCCCAACTCTGAGAAGGGAGCTGCCCTCCCTGATAGACGTAGCGGCCAGGAGCAAGAATTCTACCTCAGAGGCAGACCAGCGGCTGAATCAGAACCTTCTACTGACAGACGTGATGGAGCACAGGCTGCCCATGAAGACAGACATACAGACAAATCGGAACTACTCCCTGGATTTGTGAACTGAAGTTAATGGAAGAAAACAGTTAGAATTAGAAATTCTATCATGCTGTTTAGATTTTGCTGACAACTTTTATATATAAATGTTTATATATATATATATATATATATATATATATATATATGTGTGTGTGTGTCAAGACTGCAGCAGATATATATTGTGGGCAGTAGGTGGCAGTGTTACAGTATCACCCCATTCCCATTCTCTACCAATCTCTGCTCCCTGGGGTGAATAGAACTGACCGTAGATATAAGCAGGTTCCCAAGAGCTCATCCCGATTTCATTAAAACAAAATGAATTAGGAAAAATCTTCTGTAAAACTGCCAGAAATGTTTAGACCAGTTTTTCAGTTCAGTTTAGTCAAGAGATACAGCACGGAAACAGGACCTTCGGCCCACCGAGTCCAGGCTAACCAGCGATCCCAGCACATTAATACTATCCTACACATACTAGGGAAAATTTTACATATCCACCAAGCCAATTAACCTACAAACCAGCACGTCTTTGGAGTGAGGGTGGAAACCGAAGATCTCGGAGAAAACGCACGCAGGTCACGGGAAGAATGTACAAACTTTGTACAGAAAAGCACCCGTAGTCAGGATCAAACCCAGGTCTCTGGCACTGTAAGGCAGTAGCTCTACTGCTGCGCCACTGCGCTGCCTGTTTCAATATGTTGTTAAATCCTGTGCTTGTATTGCTTTTCATTATACACTAGACTAAGTGGGACGCATTGGGTCCCATGTTCACACGGGAGGGCTGGTCCCCCAATGCAATATTCCACCTCTCCACCAATTCCAATATTGGTGGCCAGTGGGAGGGGGGGAGGGCTTTCTGGAGCGCTAGTATGGGTGTTTTGGCCTAAGCAACTGGTTTCCAGAGGGCTAGTATGGACATTGTGGGCCGAATGGATTCTTGGGCTGGCAGCTCAGTCACTCAGGGCTGGTGGGCTGGCAGCTCAGTCACTCAGAGCTGGTGGGCTGGCAGCTCACTCACTCAGGGCTGGTGGGCTGGCAGCTCCGTTACTCAGGGCTGGTGGGCTGGCAGTTCACTCATGGCTATTCCTTGAAATTCCATTTCAAGCAGAGTGTAGGCAACCAAATTCAGTTTCATAGCATCACAAGCAGAGTGAAGGCAGTTTCATAGCATCACAAGCAGAGTGAAGGCCACCAAATCCAGTTTCATAGCATTTCAAGCAGAGTGCAGGCCACCAAATTCAGTTTCATAGCATCACAAGCAGAGTGAAGGCCACCAAATCCAGTTTCATAGCATTTCAAGCATAGTGCAGTCCTGCCCCCTCCCCCCCCCCTCCGAAGGCGATTGACAGGCGAGAGGACCAATCAGCTGATCTCAAGATTTTTTAAACACTCATAACTTTTTTATTTTTCATCGAACAGAAAGATCCTCGGGACTGCCTCAGAGGAGGAGGACTGCGAGTAGGATGGCCAAAAATCATAGCGATATATGGTAGCTTTTTTTTTCTAAAATCAATATACAGCGCAGACAGGAAGTGGTCAAGATGAGACTTTTAGTTATATAGATCTTTCCAACAATGGGTAAATGTGAGCCAATGTTTGCCTCACCTATACCTTTTCTCCAGATTTATCCCCCCTATTCCAATGTCTGATGAAAGGACCTGATCTGAAATATCAACTGTCTATTTCCCCCCACAGATGCTGCCTGACATGCTGAGTTTCTCCAGCACTTTGTCTTTTGCTCAAGATTCCAGCCTCTGCAGTATCTTGGGTCCCCGTTTTATTGCCCCAACCACAGTCTATTCTGAGATATTTACAGAAACTCAAATTTGCTGCCTTTGAGAGAGAAGCACATTCATTATCCCTCATTGTAAGAGGTGTGTCAATGACATGACTCCTTTATTCAATGTTTGCAGGGAGATATATCGCAAGCCCATGTTTGTCCTAAACTCAATGAATCCCTCCACCTGTTTAACACCAGCAAAGCCTGCGTTTGAATCCTGAATAGTTAATGTTTTTGATTATAAAATAGATTGTAAAAATAATTCTCTTTGCAACAGCTAATTATGCAGCCCTTTGATATGAATCTGCATATTTTGTGAAGCTGAATTCTGTTTTTCTTTGTTCTGCACTCTGTGTCTGTCATGCCTCACGACCTCATTATTGAGAAATATCTAATACTCAACATTTGCCCTGATAAGACTATTGCAGTTCATCTCCACAACTAAAGCTCATGTAGTGTAAACTATGTTGGTGCTTTCTCCCTGATGACTGGAATTCTCACAATGCTGAAAGCGGAGTGCTGTTTAAATTTGCCTTTTCTCCCCCACAGACTTTGTTCCAATATATATTGAAATTGTTTAAACACAAAAAGTTGCATTGTAAACGTTGATCTGGGGAAATGGGGAATGTTCGATGACAAATGTTATCTCTAAAAAGGTAGTGCACATACGAAGTGTTGTCTATAAAATGGGAGTGAATTCAGTCAATGTTATACAGCAAATACAAAGGACATCATTGTGGTGATGATACAACTCGTGGTGGAGAAGCTTGTATGGTACTGAGATCGATGCCGTCTGGAGTTATGCTCCTGGTGGGGCCACCCATGGCGGTAAGGTCGAGGGGGAGGACTCTGACAAAGAGCGATCCAACCAAGACCTCAACCGTGGAACAGGCGGAGGATGATGGCTGACCTTAGTGGAGCGTCACAACGGCTGGGAAGGCGGATGAAGGATGCACCATGTTTGGCACACACATTATGGGCCGAAGGGCCTGTTCCTGTGCTGTACTATCCTATGTTCATTCACATGGGCTAGCTGCAGAGGACCGATCTCACTGAATTTACATCCTGAGGTTGGGTGGGTAAGGTCTCAGCAGTTACTGGGCCTCAGGCCCTTGCATTGCCTTGGCAGGCTTTGGTGAAAGAAAACCCAGAGTGGAGCTTTACTCTGTGGCATAGTCTGTAACTGAACAGTTTATCCACAAACTATTAAAATTGATGTTACTAATAATCTTTAAAAGCACGAATTACATATGCATTAACTCAGAAATAATTAAAAACATGAAACTAACATAAATTACTTGCATTCTAATCCTCAATCCCCAATTGGAATGGACTGTCGCTGTTCAATTGCTAATCACGTGAACTGAATCATTAACTGCAAAGGTACACAAAATTGCTGGAGAAACTCAGCGGGAGCAGCAGCATCTATGGAGCGAAGAGTTTTATTTCGATGGGCTCCCAGAGCAAATGTTTTACAACCACATACACATCGTGGAAATGAAAAAGTGCAGATTAACCCTTCAATACGATGAGGCTGATCCTACATTTCAAAAGACCCATTTGATTCCCTCACTGATAGGAAACCTACCAACCTCACTCAAGGACTCTGTCCCGCCAGCTTCTATGACAATGTCCTGTACAGAGAGTCCATTACATCACCATGGCTATTCCAGTCATTCGGACAATGACTGCCCACAACACATATCGATCCATTTAGTACCAAATGGTGTTTGAACCACACATTATTTTGTGGTAAGGAAGGATTTTGGTACATTGACGTTCATCAGAATATTGAGTACTGAAGTTGGGACATTTTGTTTGTAGTACGAGACTTTGGTGAGGCCACATTTGGAGCATTGTGGTCAGTTTTGGTCACCCTGCAATTGGAACGATGTCATTAAGCTGGAAATATTTCAGAGAACATTTATGAAGATGTTGCCAGGACACTAGGGCCTAAGCTATAGGGAGAGGTTGGGCAGGTTAGGACTTTATTCTTTGGAGCGCAGGAAGCTAAGGGGTGATGGTATGAAGGTGTATAAAATGATGAGGGGAACTGAGCAGGGTGAATGCACACAGTCTTTTACCCAGGGTAAAGAAATCATAAACCAGAGCACCTGGATTTAAGGTGAGAGGGGAAAGATTTAATAGGAACCTGAGGGCAGCTTTTTTAAACCAGAGAGTGGTGGGTATATGGAATGAGCTGCCAGGGGAGGTAGTTGAGGCAGGTGCAATCACAACATTTAAAAAACACCTGGACAGGTAAATGGACAGTAAATGTTTTCGGGATCTGTGCCAAATGGGGGCAAATGGAACTAGCTTAGATGGGGGCATCTTGGTCAGTATGGTCAGGTTGGGCTGAAGGGCATGTTTCCTTGCTGTATAGCTCAATGACACACTGACAATGACAGAGGGGGGCATTTGGTGTGGTTAGCAGCTACACAAAGAGTTAATAATAAGGAATTGTTGATAAATACAACAGATACTTGTTTGCTCTGAGCTAATCGAGGTTGCATTTATTCTCCGGGCAATAATTGCTAGAATCATGAAACCAGAGCAATTTTATATAATTTTCCAAATTAAAATGTATCTTGATGCATCATGCTCTCTGAAGTGGCACACATCAGAACAGAATTAATTATCCATGCAAATAGCATGTTTTCTAATCTCAAAGCTGAAGCAGCTTGTTCATTTTCATAACAATAAGAGGCTGGAACAGGGACAAAGGCACCACACTCAATTCATTCCAGATACCAACATTTCATTTTCACATCCTTCTGCCAGTCTTTTACTGAAGAAGAAAGCAGAGAAATTAAAGCCTTATTTTGTTTATGTTTGCACCTGGGAACTGTTACTAATTTTTGTCCATTTTATATGTCGAATGAGAAAATAAATGAGAGGTTGGATGATGCCGGCACTAATGGCGCTTGGCTTAAAAATGGACAATTTCTTGCCTCTTGGCTGCTGTAGTTGAAGTAAAGATGAAAATAAAGATTGAGATGATTTCCCAATACCGAATAAATAACAGGGCAAGACATCAAAGAAACAGTCGCGCCTTTATTGAATCTTTCAATTTGTGCTTTAGTAAAATCATATTTTACCTGATGTCTGTGATTGGGAGGTGATTATAGCTGCACTGAGATTGCATGGCAATCAAATTTTCATCTAATTCAACTGCCTTACAATGAGAGCATAAATGTGTTATGGTATATCTTCTGATACAAAATTAACTCGTGTTACAGTTGTGCTCACAAGAAACTTCATAAAATAAAAGCTCAGCAGTAATGGGGTGACATTCGGCCCGTCGAGTCCACACCAGCCAGCAATCTCCACACACTAATGCTACACACACTAGGGCCAATTTACAATTATATCAAGCCAATTAATCTACACACCTGTATGTCTTTGGAGGGTGGGAGGAAACAGAAGATATCGGAGAAAACCCACACGGGTCACGGGGAGAACGTACAAACTCCGTAAAAAAAAACACCCATAGTCGGGATCGAACCTGGGTCTCCAGCGCTGCTAAGGCAGCGACTCTACAACTGCGCCACCATGCCACCCTAACCAGGTTCAGTCCTGACCTATTGTGCTGTCTGAGTGGAATCTGCAAGTGTGAGTTTCCCTAGGTCACTCTAATTTCCTCCGACATTCCAATGACATGTGGGTTGGAAGTAATGCTTTTTTTGTCGATATGCAAATCAATTAAAATTTAAGCAACATTCACGAATAATTTTTTCCCACCAGCATACCCCCCTCTTTTGCTTTGATTTCATTTCCACTATAACATTCTCGTACAACTATAACACTTTAGTTTAGTTTATTGTCACATGTACTGAGGTACAGTGAAAAGCTTTCGTTGCGTGCTAACCAGCCAGCGGAAAGACAATACATGATTACAATTGAGCCATTTACATTGTATAGATACATGATAAGGGAATAACGTTTAGTGCAAGGTAAAGCAATGAACATCATTTAATAGTAATTACTAAAAAGTATAAAATCAACAGATGTTAAGAATTGAATATATTTCTTAGGACATTGGACACTCAAAAATGTACCAAACAACAGGTTTCCACAAATCAAAATAATGGCCTTGATACTCATAGCCTTTGATACAACAGGATATAAGAGGTCAGCCTATGCAGGACAGAACGCCACAGGAGATCCTTCTTCCGTGGCTATCAAACTGTACAACTCTTCCCCCTTCTATCGTGGGGTAGACTGACTCTCCCCCCCCCCCCCCCCCCCCCCCCCCCCCCCCGCCCCCCCCCACCCTCCACCCCGCCCAATCTTTGCACATCCCCAATCCTATCCACTCGTCACTTCAATTTCATGTTTCATGCATTTTGTGTTTTCTCCGACTGTTGGCAGATCAATTTCCCTCCTGGGATAAATAAAGTACTATCATATCGTATCGTATCACGATGCTTTTTACTGCTGTACATCAAATAACTATGTCCGAACCGCCGCTCTGATCACTTATAAGATGCTTAAGTTGTTTAAGGTCCTGACCACCTAATTTAATTAATAGGTTTTATCTTTTCAACTTTAACAATATTTTTTCTAACAAAACTAATCATTTAAAATTGAAGAGTGAAGATGATTAAAACAAGAACATCTAGGTTTTAACTTTATAAAGGAGGCAGAAAGCTGCACTGGTGACAAAAAATAAAACTGTATGGAAGCTTAATTGGCCACCGGTGTGTAAGTGAGTGGCAGTTGATGGGAATGTGGGGAGAATAAAAAAAGCAATTAGTGTAGGATTAGTCTAAACGGACGTGATCTGGTCGGTGTCGACGCATCGAGCAAAAGGGCATATTTCCATACTGTACAATTCCAGTTTAGAGATTCAGGTATTTCCCTCCTTATTGTACACAGGGCACAAAATGATAGAGAGCAGCAGTTCTCCCTGTACAATCAATACTGGAAAAAAAGATATGTTGTCTGAGTAAATTCTGAAATAAGGAAATACTGTCAGTATCAGATTCCACCAGATTCCATATCATCATCCTGCAAATGAATAACTAATTGCACATATACCTGTTGGGGATTGAATTGGGTGATTTCTGAATCTCCCCAAAAAATAGCAAACAAAACATAATTGAAACTGTGCTGATTCTGAGAATTTTACACAGAAAAGATATTCCGCCCTGTACCTTTACTTTGGGGCAACATGAACCGAAGCATCGTAGAGGCAGAAATTAATTTAAGTGCCCCATGTTTAACACTTATTGAGCATCAGGAAATTTGGCTTCTTCACTTCAATTGAACTACATTTCAGGAGCTCCATCAAATGGCAACATGCTACTACAGTTAAAATATATGTGTGTGTGTGTGTGTGTGTGTGTGTGTGTGTATGTGTGTGTGTGTGTATGAGTGTGTGTGTGGGTGTGTGTGTGTGTGTGTGTATGTGTGTGTGTGTGTGCGTGTGTGTGTGTGTGTGTATGTGTATGTGTGTGTGTGTTTGTGAGTATGTGTATACACACACTGAATTTTTCTCTCGTTTATTATATTATTTACAGTATGCTTTGTTTACATATTCTGCTGTGCTGCAGCAAGTAAGAATGTCATTGTTCTATCTGACACATGACAATAAAACACTCTTGACTCTTGGGTCAGGCAGCATTCCTGGAGACCATGGATTGGTGACGTTTCAGGTTGGGACCCTTCTTCAGACTGATATTGGTGGGTGGGAGAGAAAGCTGGCCTAGAGGGGGGGGGGGGAGCAGGACAATGCCTGGAGAGTGATAAATGGATAGAGGTGGGGAGGATGTTTGATAGGCATATTTTTGGACAGGCCAGAGATGAAAAATCAAAAGGGGAGAGATAGAATAGAAAGGATGTGAATTGGGAAGCCAGAGGAAGGAGTATAGGATGAGGGGAGGTGGAAGGGGAGACAAGGGGGGAATGTTATTTTCAAATGTGTGTATGTATGCTAAATGCAATTTCGTTGTCTCTGTACTGTACACTCACAATGACAATTAAAATTGAATCTGAATCTGAATCTGAAATTTAGATATTTTTAGATTTTTTGCCCAAAAAGATAACAAAGGGAAAACACAAAAAAAAATATGCTGTTAAACTGTTATGCGATCACAAATTAATGCTTGTGTGCAAAATATTCTCAGTGAATCACAATAAACAGCCCAGACAGACCCATGCAAATGTACAACTCATAAATGGCGGCACAATCCATAGCAATGACTGAGCTCATCCTGCCACCTGGTGTCCAGTATCTCAACCTGCAGATGTTGGAAAGCTTTAGACTCTCCATTGTCCTGAAACAGCCAGTGTTAAATGCGGCTGCCAGACTACCCAACATCATTCCAGTTCAATCTCACAGCAATACAACTCAAAATGAAGATTGGGACACAAGCGGACATAGTTGCTCAAAATGAGCTTAGTTATTTCTGACAATAGTTCGTAAAATGGCAGCAGGGACATAAAGATTATATATTATTGATTATCAGACATTTGAAACATCACACATCTCTAAAACTAAACAGAAAATGTAGGCAGATCAAGGAATATGAAGCAGATGGCATTAAATTTATTCACAATGAAGCAGCATTTACAGTTAACTGTAGCATCTTATATGTAGCTAAAAAATAAACAAAATGGCGGAGTAACTCATCAGATCAGGCAGGATCCCTGGAGAACATGGATAGGTGACGTTTCGTGTCTGGACCATTCTTTAGACTGATTGGAGGAAGGTGGCTGTGTACCTGGTAATCAGAAAACCATTGTCCTGTTCCTAAAACAACATGGCTGGATGCTAATCCAACATGGGTTGCATGAACTCGCTCCTTATTGTCCCTGTCAGTTATCTTCCCTTGCTAATGAACACAAGAGGTGAGGTCAAAGAAAAAGAATACCCAGGCCCACCATAATCTGCAAAGTCAACATGGCAATGAGTTCCACAGATTAACTACCCTTTGACTAAATTGTGGAAACAGGCCCTTTGGCCCAACTTGCCCACACCAGCCAACATGTCCCAGCTACACTATTCCCACCTGCCCGCGTTTGGTCCTTATCCCTCCAAGCCTGTCCTATCCATGTACCTGTCTAACTGTTTCTTACATTTTGGGATAGTCCCTGTCTCAATTACTTCCTCTGGCAGTTTGTTCCATACATCATCTACCACCCTTTGTGGGAAAAAGTTACCCCTCAGATTCCTATTAAATCTTTTCCCCTTCACCTTAAACCTGTGAAAAAAAAAGTTAAAATAATATGGTTTCTTCAGGCACGTCCCTGACCATAAGAAACTAATCGATTTGTGGACAAAAATAAGACAGAAAGTAATTGTAATGATGACTTAAAGAGGTTACTGATTGTTTAAGTGAATGGGCAAATGGAGTCTGATATGTTAAAAAAACATGACATTGTTCATTGTGGCAGCAAAATGGAACATTTCCTTGCACTTATGTTGGGCTTTCCTGAAACAGCAGAAGACACAAAGGAAGAGAACCAGAATGAAGATTGGGGAGAGAACGCTGGCAACAAGAAGCTCTGGGTCACTGGATGGAGGCATTCCCAATGGTGGTGTTCTCAACAGAGGCACTCGCAAGGGAGGCACTCTGAAGGGAGGTGGTCTGCCAAATGGTCATCTACACTGTATTTGGTTTTGTAATACGGAGGAGTAATTGGAGGCATGAGAGGCTACGCTGGGAGATGGAATACTGACCTCGTGAAAGGGACATCAATGTTTTAGACCTCCACAGCAGATGATCTCGGGGGGTTGGGTAGATCTGCTGATATCCACAATGCAGGACCATTGTTACAATCTCCAGAGCCGAGGCTGAACCAGCCTTGGAGGCTTAATCCAATTTCTCATTGGCAATTGCATTAACCAGGACTTAACTCAATGAGATCCTACAGTGTCGTGTAGTACAATTGACAATACTACAAAAGGATGGTCAGATGATGAGAGTGGGAGATCTTGGCAGGAAACTCAATTGGATTGTAAGGCTTATATATTTGAGAGAATAGCAAATAATCCAATATTGTAACTTCAGGGTGTTTTGGTTACCCACTGACCTGCAAAAATGTGCAAAGTATCGAGTTTTTCTTTCCTGTAATGCTGTTACTATTATAAATAGAAAGGGAAAGTCGTATTTACTGAGGAACCTGTGCACAAGGATTGCAACATAAACCGTTGGGCTATTCTTCACATCACCTAATCCAGAAGACTTGTAACCCTTTTTAATCCCTCTTAATCTGATTATTCTCTGCCACCAATGAAAAATTCATGTATGTTACAATCTCCTCACTAATACCTCCTCTGTTGGATTGTTCAGTTGCTTCTACTTTGCTCTGAGTCATAAAATTATGGATTCGTATAATACGGAGGTTTTACTATAGAGCTTGAGTGAATTTTGTTTTGTTACAGACGGATCACTTGGGGCAGATGTTTGCTCAGGTGGATGTAAAATGTGCCATGGTATTAATCAACAAAGAGCAGGTTTTGGTGCCCTGTTCAAAAGTTTTATTTGCCAAACATTGAAAAGCATAAATACACCCACAAAATTCTGCAGAATCTGGAAATCTGAAACAATAATAAAATAACTGGAAATATTCAGCATCTCTGGTCGCTTGGAATGTCTGAATAATTAACTTTTGTGTGAATTGGAAGGATAGAAAATGGAAGATGCGGAGAAGGGGAGAGGCTGGAACTCAGGGGAGATCGTGTGGCACTTGGGATAATGCAAGGCAAAAGGGGATGGTAATATGGCAGATTAGATATAAGAGCAAATTCATGGCATTTAATTATTGTCGAACATGAAAACAGAACATATCGGAAATACTCAAGCTGCATTTGTGGAAAGAGAACACAGATAATAAGCATCGATAATAAACAATGGTGGATAAAAATGCTGGAGAAACTCAGCGGGTGAAGCAGCATTTATGGAGCAAAGGAAAAAGTAACTTTTCAGGTCAAGACCTCTCTTAAACATTTCAAAATTAATTGTTTGTAATATGGTGATAAAATCATAAGGTCATAAGTGATATGAGCAGAATTAGGCCATTCGGCCCATTTAATCATGGCTGATCTATCTCTCCCTGCTAACCCCATTCTCCTGCATCCTCCCCATAACCCCTGACATTTGTACTAATCAAGAATCTGCTTTAAAAATATCCATTAATGTAACATAATGTCAATATGTAACATAAATTAAAGCTTATTTGACATTTATAATTTGCATGCATTTTAGCAAAGCTAAAGTAGTATAAAAAGATCTGTAAAGAAAGTAATATTTATAAAACACTTATCAATAGTCCCCCTCCAATTCCAAATCCGTCCCTTCTGTCCTGGGCCTCCTCCATGGCCAGAGTGAGTCCCACCGTAAATTGTAGGAGCAGCACCTCATATTTTGCTTGGGTAATTTACACCCCAGCGGTATGAACATCGACTTCTCCAATTTCAGGTAGTCCTTGCTTTGTCCATCCTTCCCCTCCCCTTCCCAGCTCTCCCACAGCTCGCTGTCTCCGCCTCTTCCTTTCTTCTTCCTGCCCACCCCCCTCCATCCCCTCATCAGTCTGAAGAAGGGTCTCGACCTGAAACGTCACCCATTCCTTCCCTCCATAGATGCTGCCTCACACACTGAGTTTCTCCAGCATTTTTGTCTACTATCAATATTCTTTGTTAATTTCAGACAGCGTTTTATAAAAGTTAAAACTTTTCACATGATATAAATCTAAGGTCCATTTAAAAACAAAATGCAGTGGGCCCCACCAGGTTGCATTATTATTTTCCGGGATCTGGACATGTGTGGCAAAGCCTGGCATTTCCACCCATCCCGGATTGCCCATGAACTGAGTGCTTTTCTAAGATATTTCAGAGTAACCAACTACGCAGATGTTCCCAGAGTCACATGGGGTAGACAGAGTAAGGATAGCAGGTTTCCTCCCCTGAAGGACATAGAACATTGCAGCACGGGAACATGCTCACAAAGCCAAGACCAAAACTCATCTGCCTGCACATTATTCATACCCATGCACTCCCTGCCTATCCATATGACTGTCCAAAACTCTCTTAAATGTCCTAGAGCTGCCTCAACCACGGCCCCGGCAGTGTGTTCCAGTCACCCACTGTGTAAAAAACCTGCCCCCCCCCCCCCCCCGCATCTCCTTTACACTTCGCCCCTTGTAAATGTTAACGTTTTTACAACAATCCTGTACTTTTTTTGGTCATCATTAGTAATAACTTTTTTTAATTATGGCTTTGTACCCAAATTAAAATTCAACAGCTGCTGCGGTGATATTTGAACAGAGGTCTTTGGATTGTTAGTCCCGAGCTTTTGAATCAGTAATCCTTTCATTTAACCACACCACCATCACCATACCAACCACTGTGCTGCAGGAGTTATTACTTGCACAGATCTGAATCCCGGCATTATGGACACTAAAATGAGTCATTTGTAGTAATAGCAAAGAGTTCTCCTTTAACACTTCTAAACTTGCAGGTTATGATGTAGGTTGACTTTCAGTAGCATTTACCAATTAATACTAATAATAGAAAACACAGCGCTGAGGTGAATAGTGTTATTTTTCTGAGTGTCTTTCAGTCATCGGCTCTGTTAAGTGTCTTTCCCTCTTTCTCTCTTCTCTCCCACAACATCACATCATCACTGGCTGAATCATTAATGGAAATTACATTTCTAACATTCCGTTAGATAATAAAACTGTCACTAATCCTACCTGATTAGTATCTCTGGTGTTTATTTCTCCCCCAGTTTTACAACCTCAAGCCACAGAGTTAATGTCAGTCTTCCCTTCATTTGTGCCAGTCTCTGTGACACTACTCTTTCTCAAATAATCAGATGAGCTCTTGGCAAAGCCTGGAGCCCACTTGTCCATGCCAACCAAGCCGCCCTGTCTACTCTAGTCTGAATTACCTGCATTTCATTTAAAAATGAAACCAGCTTGTGGATGATGTTTAAGAAAGAACTGCAGATGCTGTAAAAATTGAAGGTAGACAAAAATGCTGGAGAAACTCAGCGGGTGAGGCAGCATCTATGGAGCGAAGGAATAGGTGACATTTTGGGTCGAGATCCTTCTTCAGACTGATGTGGGGGGGTGGGGGCGAGAAGAAAGGAAGAGGCAGAGACAGTAGTTTGAGGGAGAGCTGGGAAGGGGAAGAAAGCAATAAAAACCTGAAATTGGAGAAGTCAATGTTCATACCGCTTGGGGTGTAAACTACCCAAGCGAAATATGAGATGCTGCTCCCAATTTGTGGTGGGACTCACTCTGGCCATGGAGGAGGCCCAGGACAGAAAGGTCGTATACGGAATGGGAGGGGGAGTTGAAGTGTTGAGCCACCGGGAGATCTGGTTAGTTAATGAGAGCTGTGTGGAGGTGTTGGGCGAAGCAATCGCCAAGCCTTCGCTTGGTCTCACCGATGTAGAGCAGTTGACACCTATTTGGATGATGTAGTCGAAGCATTGATATACAGACAGATTTTGTGGTCATAGTCCATAGCACCCCGAAAGTAGCAACACAAGTGGATAAAGTGGTAAAGACAGTGTGTGGTATACTTGCCTTCATCAGTTGGAGCATTTAATATAGGAGTCAAGAAGCCATTTTGCAGCTTTACAGGACTTTGGTTAGGAGACACTTGAAAATATATATGGAACTAGGCAAAAGAAAGCAAAAAAGATATAGTAATCTTTGGAACAGAGTAATTAAACAATGAAAGTATATAGAGCAGATAGAATAGTCTGTTTCCAACCATTGAAGGTTTAGAATAAGAGGCCCTAGATAGAAATTTAAGCTTAAGACTTAAAACAGACGGCAGGAGAAACTTCATCATGCAGGAAGTTGTGAAGATGTGGAATGCACTCCCAAAGATGGAAGCGGAGGCTAGGTTTGCCAACTGTCCCGTATTAGCCGGGACATCCCGTATATTGGGCTAAATTGGTTTGTCCCGTACGGGACCGCCCTTGTCCCGTATTTGACCGCTACTACTCGGGTCGAGGGGACTGTCGGGTCGGAGCACCGCGTCCAGCCCCGCCTCACCCGTCCTGACGTAGTGCAGCTCATGGAGTGCAGCAGCAGTGCCTTGCCGGTGGCCCCGTCGGCTGGCCAGCTGTCCGACCTTCGGACCTTCGCCTACCGCCGACAACACCACCCCTCCTTCTCATGGCCGATCATCAGTTCATGAGTTGGACGGGGTGCCGGAATTTGCGCGCGACATAGCCTGGGCCAAAACTCAGCTGGCCTGCCGGCTGGGCTTTGTGTGCAGTCCAGCACCCGGGCCAACTCATCGTTCACCCAGCCACTGCTGAGTCGGTGAACGAATTGTGGTCGGGAATTTGTCCCATATTTTGACCTTTTGTCCCTTATTTGGGTGTGAGAAAGTTGGCGAGCCTAGCGGAGGCATGCCCGTTTACTGTAGCATTAGACTAAAGGAAGAAATAAACTGAAATAGGAGTGAGGTGGGAAACTATGACAAAGCTCTGCCAAGAGTTAATAATCACAGGTTTGTTGGAGCAAGTGATCTATTCCCATGTTGCAACATTCACCGCACTTCCACTTCAAATTCCAGGATTAGGCCCACCTGAATATTTACGGTAAACTCTTGACTTATTTTTAGCCCGGCACTGGAGGCTTGCCAGTTGAAGTGATTTGTGTCCTGTTTGAAGATGTCGAGTTGAGTTTATTGCCAAATGCTCAAGTACAGGAGTTCCTATTCTGGGAATGGTTGAAAGGGGCAGGATTGCGCAAGAGAGCTTTCATGAACATTGACGGCATATTTGGTAAAGTATCATCACACATTGAGCAGATTAAATTGATGGCGTATGTAGTAAAGTATAGCATCTTGATCAGTTATAGAGTGATATTGTGTGCAAAGAGGCCCTTAGGCCCAACTTGCCCACACCGGCCAACATATCCCATCTACACTAGTCCCACCTGCCTGCTTTTGGTCCATATCCCTCCAAACCTGTCCTATCCATGTACCTGTCTAACTGTTTCTTAAATGTTGGGATAGTCCCTGCCTCAACTACCTCCTCTGGCAGCTTGTTCCGCACACCTACCACCCTCTCCTTGAGGCCACCTTTGCAATATACTGTGATAGAACATCCCCTACCATGAGAGAACCTTTGGAAAAGTCCCAAACTCCTGACATTCAGAATTATCCATCTGTTGTGAACAGCTCCTGCTTGCTCGAGGGTACACATCCCCGACCAAAGATCAACATACATGTCCACCACCGATTTTCCACACCCTTGGGTCCAGAGCCTTTCTGGGTCACCTGCTTTGCCAGACCAACAGAGGTCATGGCCTCCGAGAACAGTCCAACGGTAGTGGAATGGTCCGCTTAGACCATCGAGGGACCGTGATACCCCGCCCTTAGAGTCGGCCTCGGAAGTCATCTATGAGAACGTATCTGCTGGCTCCAGCAAGGCCAGACTCCCAGACTCCCTGGTCTAGATGCCACTTTATGGGAGGACTTGCAGGGAGGATTTCAAGCGCGCTGTCGTGATTTTGTCCAGATTAACGGAGGTGCCAGACCATCAGTTGCCGGAAAGCTGGTGGAGGACATGAATCTGGCAGCAGCATTCCCTACAAGATGTTCAAGAAGGTGGCAAAGCAAAAATGCTGCAAAAGAACTCTAATCAGTATCAATTTTTATGGCACAAACTGTTGCCAGGCAACTTGCGCATGAATTATCGCTGGCCCAGGAAATGCTTATACAATTTTCTAGCTTCATCATTGCGGGTTGCGTATGTTTGAGAAGGATGTGACATGTGAAAACAATGGCACAAATTATAATTTAAAACAGTTCACATAACAAAAACTGCTGGAAAACAGCACAGCAAATGATGTGCTGATCAAAGGGCCGCAGGTTGAGTTTGGTGCTTACACTGTTTATCCTGTTCTTCAACTTAATTCGTAGAGAAAGATGCAAAGCTAATGTATATAACCTTACAGTCTCCCTGTGACCCCATGAGTTTTATCCGGATGCTCCGGTTTCCGTCCATATTCCAAAGACATGCAGGTTTGTAGATTCATTAGCATCTAGGCTGAAACCCTTCTTCAGACCCTTCTTCAATTAATTATCTATCTATTTATTGTTTTTTTAATTATATTTAAAAAAAAATATATATTTTCTTTTCATTTTCTTTGTCTCGTTTATCATATTGTTTACTGTGTATATGTTTACATATTCTGTCATGCTGCAGCAAGTGAGAATTTCATTGTTCTATCTGGGACAACTTATTATTTAATTTATGTAAAGCACTTTGGTGTCAATGCGAGTTGACTTAAAACGTGCTATATAAATAAAACTTACTTACTTACTTGCATATGACAATAAAACACTCCTGACTTGATTTTCTCCATACTCCACACTGTTAATCAATCCATTATCTCCTCAGTCAGCCTTCAATATTTTCTTTTTTAACCATTTCTTACCGTACTGTTCCTGTCCACTCGAGCTTCATATCCAATTTTTTGCCTGGATAAAAAAATCAGAAATAAATAAACACTGAATAAAAGCTTCCCACAGAGAAAATAGAAAAAAAGCTCAAGGACTATATGGTCTCTGAACATGTCCGTTTCAATTAACCAGCGGCTTAACCTCTGCCATTCTCTGGATGCTCTTGCAAAGATTATAGATAGAATTACCTGGGTGCAGAAATAATTCCAGATGTGCAGGAAAGGACTGCAGATGCTGGTTTAAATCGAAGGGAGACACAGTGAAGACTAGGCTTGTATTCACTGGAGTTTAGAAGGATGAGGGGGATTCTTATAGAAACATATAAAACTTTAAAAGGACTGGACAAGCTAGATGCTGGAAAAATGTTCCCAATGTTGGGTGAGCCCAGACCAGGGGCCACAGTCTTAGAATAAAGGGGAGGCCATTTAAGACGGAGGTGAGAAGAAACTTTTTCACCCAGAAGAGTTGTGAATTTATGGAATTCCCTGCCACAGAGGGCAGTGGAGGCCAAATCACTGGATGGATTTAAGACAGAGTGAGATAGAGCTCTAGGGGCTAGTGGAGTCAAGGGATATGGGGAGAAGGCAGGCACGGGCTATTGATAGGGGTTGATCAGCAATGATCACAATCAATGGCGGTGCTGGCTCGAAGGGGCGAATGGCCTCCTCCTGCACCTATTTTCTATGTTTCTAAAATGCTGTAGTAACTCAGCGGGACAGGCAGCTGAGAGAAGGAATGGGTGATGTTTCGAGTCAAGACCCTTCTTCAGACCATAATTGCAGATGGTTGCTATTACCCATCAAACTACTATTTTGCCATTTCACAATTACTTAAATGAATCAAAATCATTTATATCTTCATACAACACAGAAAGAAGCAATTCAGACCATTAAGACCATGTTGGTTCTCAATTCTGCCAATTTAGTCCAGGTAAACCAATTCTCTCTCATCAGCAACCAACAACTACTCTCTATCATCCCACCATCCACCTGCACTGGGGGGGTAGTTTGCAGTAAACATTGAAACTGCCAATGATCTGGTGTTTAGGATGTGGTACTAAAACAGAGTTGTTGGGGAAAGCCACAGGGAGTTGCTGAAACACTATTTCAGCTAATTAGCTCCATTTACAATGAACTACCCACAGGTTTGGTGGAGATCCTTTGCAACACTCACTTAAATTAGTATTAAAGTCAATTCCATGTCCATAGGGAAGAGATTATCATAGCATTTGAGAGATCGGTAATGTTGGATTGATCTATGGATTTCTTGTGGCATGAAATACCTTCAGGGCACATATACCTGGAGCAGCGATTAAAAACAAATAACTGCAGATGCTGGTTAATTTAGTTTAGTTTAGAGGTACAGCGTAGAAACAGGCCCTTCAGCCCACCGAGTCTGCGCTGACCAGCGATTACCCCGTATATTTGTTCTATCTTACACACTTGGGAGAATTTACACAAGCCAATTAGCCTACAAACCTGCACATCTTTGCAATGCGGAAGGAAACCGGAGCACCCGGAGAAAACCCATAGTCACAGGGAGAGAGTACAAACTAACTTGACCACTTTACGGTGGCAGTGATTTTTAATTCAGATCTCCTCCGTCTCCCAGCAAAGGCCATTTTGCAGAAAAATAACGGAAACTTTACGTTCTGCAACAAAATACTGCAGAATCATGAAGTTACAAACAACCAAAATCAGGTTTAATATGAATATCATTTTTCCATTCAGATGGAGGCCAAATAAGTATTTAATGTGTTTCCAACTGATGCAGCACAGATGGGTATCGAGCTAATGGAAGGGAGCTGAGAATTTTACTTGCATGTCACAAGAAAGTTGATGACTTTTCAGATATTAGAACTGGGGGTTACTTTGTTTCACCAGCAGAAAATGTTACAAAGAATGTACTTTGAAAAAATGGCGTGGTTAAAGGTTATCTTAAATCTGTGTCACAAATGAAGGAGAAATGTGTCCCGCAGACCGACCATATGAACAGCTTGATTCTCCACAAAGACTAATGAGGAAAGATAGGAAAATAAATCAACAGAGGCGATTTTTAATGGGGCAAAGTACATTAATGACTCTGCTGGGTATGTCAAATCAGAACATATTCTTACAGGGACTTTAATATTAATTATGTAAGGTCTTAACAAAAGAAAAATAACTTCTGAATTGATAAAAATTCAGTTCATGCAACAAAAACCTAGACTTTTTAATAAACTTAAACAGACATCAGACTCAATTTTCAGTAATTCAAGCAATTATGGAATCAGAGTGCAGTGTTCAAGTTTATATGTCAGGTCTAATATGTGCTTTAATATAAAACACAAGGTAATGTTATTTAATAAGTAAGAAGAGATGCAAACATTTAAAGGAGATGGGCAGAAAATAAATTTAATCAAAGCAAATTATTTGATGATAGCTCTCATTTTATTTAACAGGCTTATCCTTGGCAGTGAAACTGATCCTCAAATTACATTCCCACTATCCTGCATCACTCAATTTCACCTTCTTTAGCAATATTGTTAGGGGCAAATGTCGATCATTCATCGGGAAGATATAATTGATGAACTCAATCCTTGTATACAGTATTTAAGAAGGAACTGCAGATGCTGGAAAATCAAAGGTACACAAAAATGCTGGAGATACTCAGCGGGTGCAGCAGCATCTATGGAGCGAAGGAAATAGGCAACGTTTCGGGCCGAAACCCGCAATCTGAAGAAGGGTTTCGGCCCAAAACGTTGCCCATTTCCTTCGCTGCATAGATGCTGCTGCACCCGCTGAGTTTCTCCAGCATTTTTGTGTACCTTGTATACAGTACATTGGAAACCATTTAATTTCTACTTGTCCCAAGCGTGGTGGTCATAATATTTTTTATGTTTTCTAATCCTTACTTTTTGTTGTAAAATTAAGCTTACTAAAGTGTATTTTGGTTCAGAGGGCCTAGATCGCAGGAACAAAAATATTATTTATTGGTACAGTGTATGTGGCTCCGGTGGTTCTACAACCACAAGGTGGGAAGCTATATTTTAAGTGATTGGATCTTTTTATATTTTTTAATCGTGGATATTTCTATTGGTTACAGGTAGGAATATAGGAATATGGGGACAATGGAATAGAGTGTAGACTACTATTTACTATTTCAACCTATTCCATCATTAAATAGGATAATGGCTTTATCTATAATGAGAGGTCTTAGAGTTATACAGCATGGAAACAGGCCCTTCAGCCCAACTTGCCCACACTGTCCAACATGTCCCACTTACACTAGTCCCACCTGGCTACATTTGGCCATTTCCCTCCAAACCCGTCCTATCCATGTGCCTGTCTAACTTTTTCTTAAACATTGAGATAGTCCCTGCCGAGGTGATGATTGAATATGGACGTTTGCTTCCTAAGTTTCTTCCTAACTTTATGATGGAAAGATCTGGCTCTAGTTTTGAAGCTGTGGCCTCTGGATCTGGAATCCCTCATCAATGGTAATAGGTTAATTGGGGAGAAGCATTTAGTTTACTTTAGCACCTTGAAAACTTCAATCCAATTACGCGTTTAAATTTCTGAAGTCCAGGGAGTATAACCCTAATTGTAATTTAACCCACTGAGTCCAGGTATCCTTATTATTTTGTTCTTTCTTCGAAGCCAATCCAGTCCCCCAGAGATGTTATGCCCAGAGTGTACTAGATACGGCAAATATTGTTCAACAAAGTAGTTGTGGAGACATAGTATATATTCTGTCTCCTTGTATGTACATCCTCAAAATATAAAGACCACCATTCCATTAACATGCTTGTACCTATATACTTAAATAAATAATATCCTATATACATGGATCTCAGATATATTTGGAATACCACTGCGTACAATTTTTTCACATTCTAGAAACCACACTGTTATATTCTTTTTAGATCCTATCAACATGAATATTCTGCCCATTTTTAAATCCATTTGTTATGGTTATGCCGAGGAAATCTGTAATTCAAAATGATAAAAAAAAAACAACTTTGAAGCTGCTGCAAATTAACACACTGCCTCCTGGGCAGTCACAGTGCCTTGCTGTACAAACGGACATTTATCACACAGCCCTGCATTATGGCTACAGTAATCTTTGCAACAAAGCAAACCTCATCGAAACATGATCTTTGTGAACTTATTTATTTCCCACTGATTCTGATGAAATGTTACCATCGTGTGAGTGGGAATAATTAACATACCACGTTATTACAGAGTTATCTCTGGAAATGTTGAAAAGGCAAAGCTGCATTGAAGCAGGCAAAGAGGATATGCTCTAGCAGGGAAGTAATGGTGTCTCTAGCCTCTCTCCATGTTGTAACATTCTATGTACTAACATTCCAGGGTTTGCACCACTCAAAACCACATTGGCTGGAGAGGAATCCTACCCACACTAAACTCCAGCCAAAGGTCCAGCTCAATATGGACCTACAATCCCATGTAGAACGCCATAATACACCTTACAACTTGTGGAGTGCAGCCTGGAATAAATGCCTCTCACGGTCCCCTCACAATGGAATGCATAAACTGTTCAGGTAAAGGCTCCAGCACGTGGCAATTCCCTCACCTCAGCAGTCATTCCAGTGAAATGTGTAGGAAGAAACTGCAGATGCTGGCTTGCACCGAAGATAGACACAAAATGCTGGAACCACTCAGCGGGACAGGCAGCGTCTCTGGAGAAAAGTAATGGGTCACCCGGCACCCATTCCTGCTTCCTGAACCGCTGAGTTACTCAGATTCAGATTCAGATTCAATTTTAATTGTCATTGTCAGTGTACAGTACAGAGACAACGAAATGCATTACTCCAGCGTTTTGTCAGTCATTTTAGTGAATCTTTGTTTTTGTCCACGGTCTGCAACTAATATATCTTCTTTAGGTAAACGAGAGTTTAACTGTTCATGGTGCTCCACCATGATTTCCAGGATCCCACATAATTTTATTTTTTATGTTTGATCACTTTGTGATAAAGCCTAACGCACAATTTGATTTACAAATGATTTGTTAATTTTATGTAATTTTTCGATACTAAAGGGAAATTACCCCCCATATAAATTGTTTCAGATCAGCATTGCACGTTCAGTTTCTGTCCTACATTCAACTTTGTTTCAATGGTTGAAATCAGAAGCTCCATAAACCAATGCTCTTGCAAGAGGTCCATGCACATCAACATTAGCAGATGAGGTATGACATTACTGGTGATATCATTCAAACACATTCTGCACACTCATCTGCCTCTTGACTGAAATAGCTTGACTGAATTCATTGGGTGAAGAAAGGAACTGTCTCTCAAATAATTGCCAATAGTTTAAAAATCCAGGGTGTTATCTTCACACGTCTATATCAGACATGGAATTCCTGTTATGTCCCTAAACTGCATTCCAAGGAAGGTGTTGATTCAAGTGGTCCTGAATCAGGAAGTTCAGTGTCTGATACAATGGGAATGCCAGATACAGATGGTACAAGTCTTATGGATTATGTCATTGGACATAACTGGCTTTCCATCCAGTCAGGAACTTGTGATGAGCAGTCATGGGAAAGGGTGTTGAGAAATTTACAGGAAATGACTCTAACTGGCTTAAACCAGCCTTGTGCTGGAATCTGAGATAGGAATTCATTAGTTGTCACCTCCACATCATTGGCACTTTGCACTCAATAGGCAGCAGTGTCGGGACACAGGGCCCAAAATATCCCATTACAATCCAAAAATATCATACTCTGTAATATGACATGACTCGAGGTATAATTGTGATTTGTAACAGTGTGCAACATGAAGAAGATTCGGACTGTTACCAACATACGGAGGGAGACCTTCAGTTCGGTAATTAGTATTAATCTAAATCTCTACAAATAAATTACAAATTTACAGAGCTACTTAGCCTATGTATTGATTCTCGTGACACCTACATGTTACAAAATGCCACTCCAAAAATAGCTTTCTTACTCTGACTTGATTTGTAGGTTAACCAGTCCTCACTAGGTGTTTTAATGAATGAAGGTGGATTTATAACACAAAACAGAAAAAAAGTTGATCTTGTTTATTGGCCACTCTAAAGCCATCTGACTTAACTTTAGCAGTTGCCTCTTCCAACTTAGGCACAGTGACCCAGGTATGCCATTGGATATAATTAATACTCAAACACATTCTCCATGGATATCTCTGTAACAATGCTAATTTACTTTCCGTATCACCAAATATCAAGGACATACTTGATTATGAAAGGCCATGGAAGATAAATGTGAGATAAGTTCCACAACCTGGTCATTCATGGCTGGAGAAGTAAGAATCACAGGAGCATTGAGGCAGAAATAGATGAAGTGAGTTTGTAGTTTGGAAGGATCATATTGGACACATTTAGAACATAGTACAGCACAAGAACAGGCCCTTTGGCCCACAATATCTGTGCTGGACATGATGTCATGCACTGCCTGCTTGCACACGATCCAGATCCCTCCATGCCGTGCATATCCGCGTGCCTATCTAAAAGCCTCTTAATTTAATTATATTTGAGCTCATCCCATAAAACAGTAACAGTAATTGACAATTGTTGATGCTTTGGAAACACGAAGCTGGGAAGTAGTGCATGGAGCAACTGGAACCTATTCTAATGAAGGCGTGGAGTGCTCTGAAGCACAGCAGGTTTCAGGTTGACAGGGATAAAAGAAAATGTTATTGGAGGTGAGATATCTTCAACGTGTATGATGAAGAATACCTTCCCTCACTTATCATTATAATGTTTTCTCACCCCTCATCCTGACTGAGGAAAATCCATTATGGTGCTCATAACCAAGAACTCCCTTTCTGCAGGTGGCTTCTGTTAAGTGTACAATGTTTCTACATTTCTGAATTATAATGTTCTCTAACAAAGTTTCCCAGCTAACTATCCCAATGCATCTTGCAGCATGATCATTGAATGGCAAGTCTCCATCTAAGTATTCATTAAGTACAGCTTGAAATTAACATCACTGTAGATACTTACTTCTAATCAGATGTTCACTCCTAGAAGAAGATGTTTGCTGAAATTCAAGCTACCAAAATGCAGTGGAGCCTTTTTAATGTGTATGTGGACAATTTAAGTGGCAATAAGCAGTCAGAGAAATCTCCAAAGGACTGTTTCAAGTGCTGGTTCCAACTCCTCCATCAAGTTCAAACCTTGTGCTCAATGTAAATGCAGATCAGGTTCTTTTTTACCTATTGAGTATTTCATTTAAAATCATTCCACAAAAATCCTGGTTTCTGGAAGAATGCCACCTAAATAAAATGAACAGAGCTGAACTAAGATTCTATTAAAGTCAAACATACAAACTCTGTTGAGAGAGAGCAAGCATTTTATGACCTTGACAATCCCTTGAGATTTTTCCAGGTTTCCTGATGTATGGAAATAACCGTTCTAAATTTGCGTGTCAGGCAAGACTCATTATGAATATTGTTAGTTTGGAAGGAGCAAGGAACCTGTCCATATGAGAGTGAGTTTGGCTCAATTTTACAGAACATCCAGAGGTGAAATGTATTGAAGGCATTGTCAGTACATGCACATGCACCAAGGACTGGTGAGAGCAAACTATTTGTTTGTATGATAATTTTGGCTGTTATATAAATGTCGTTGACCAACAAATAATCTTCAATCTAAAAATACACTTCAGTGTTTATTTTGCTACACTGGGACCAAAATAGTGCTGTGTAAAATGGCTACAAGTGTGGGATGTGAGAGAGTATGTGTGCACTTGTACATGTCTCCATGTATGGAATTAGGTGCACAAATGCATTCTGTGTTGATACATTTTTGCATCTGAGCGAGTGTATATGGTCAACGATGGTGTGTAAGGAAATTTTCATCCATAGTTTTGAATTTGTGTGTTTAAGTAACGATGCGTAGTTCTTCAACACAGTCTAAGGACCATGGTCTACAGGCCAACTGCCTGAAGAGCCTAAAATGAAGGTGAAATCCTCAGGGATAGAGAGGAGGTTAGCACCATCGGAAGGTACACTCAGAAGATCTCCACAATTGCAACTCTGTCTTTGATATGACCAACATACCAAAGCAACTTGTTCAGTCCACCCTTGCTGCCATTCCTAACCAACCAGATGTTGCAAAGGCATTATCCTCAGTAAAAAATACCAAGGCCTAGAGAGGAGATGGTTTTCCTGCTGAAGTTCTAAATTTAACAGTGAATTCACGATTCATTGTCCACATCTGAGAAGACAATGATATACCAGAGGAGCCCAGAGGTCCGTAATTATGCCATCTGCAAGACAGGAGACAAGTCCAACTGTGGTAATCACAAAGACGTCTCCCTACTATCCGCTGCAAGGAAAATCATTGCCGGAGTTCGGGAACCACCTTCTCCCAGTGGCCAAAAAGCTGTTCCTTGAATTGTAGGCATGATTGTGTCAACCTAGAGGCATAATGGACACCATCTTCAGAATGCAGCAACACTACTAAGAATACCGGAACAGCACCAACCTCTCTACGTGACATTTTTAAACTTACTGGAGCCTTTGACTCTCTCAATTAGGAGTTACTGTTCAACGCCTCCTGACCAAAATAAATTCATCACCAATTTATATTTGCCTTAAGACACCTACTTAAAAGATGTAACATCCCCACTGACTTATGGAAATTTCTGATCAAAACCGATACGAACATTTGGGATGGTACTGTAACGATTGATTCCATTATGTGTCATACTTTCTGATACTATTTATTATGCTGCAAATGTGGCTAATATTTCTGGGGATATTGATCACTATACTGGGATATATCAGGCTCCATACTGTTAGTTGTTGTACCAAGCTCCATACCAAGGGATAGATTAAAAAAAAAAAGCTGGATAACTCAGTGGGTCAGACAGCATCTCTGGATAAAAGGAATAGGTGAAGAAAGGTCTTGACATGAAATGCCACTTGTTTGATTTCTCCTGAGATGCTGTCTGTTCCGCTGAGTTACTCCAGCTTTTTGTGTCCAGCATGGCTTTTAAACCAGCATGAAACCAATTGTTTGATTCGGCCCTCGAGCCTGCACCGCCATTTAATATGATCATGGCTGATCATCCAACTGTATCCCGTACCTGCCTTTACTCCATACCCTCTGATTTTTGTGTCCAGCCATGGCGTTTAAATAAGCCAGCCTCAACTACCCTCTGTGCAGAGAGTTCCAGAGATTCACCACTCTCTGTGCGGAAAAAAAAAGTTCTCCTCATCTCTAAAGGATTTCCCCCTTATCCTTAATGACCCGAGCTGGGATATGCAATTGTCCTATAATAAGGGATACAATTGTTATAATAAGGGAACTGCTTCCTATCATGTCATGTAAACAGAATCTGTATAATAGCTCATGTGTTTAGAACACAGTGCTGACTTCCCCATGGAGAGCGCCTGTGAATCCCATGGTTTGAATTAGATCAAGAACTGCTAGTATAATAAAACCCAAATAAATTGTTTCTGTGAAGCTCTATCGCAGCATCTTGGCAGCAGGTCATCACCTCAATCACTGATCTCAGATGTGGGTCTGTCACAAATGTAAAGGGCACACATTAACAGAGAATCAGCACTCGTTAAAAAAAACCAAATGATGAATCCTGAAAATATATGAAATCTTTAACAGCAAATATACTTTGCTGATCAGAGAAATAAATATTTTGCACTGAGCTTTTTGAAATTGTTCTGCGGTGATTCACGAGTCTATGATTGGTTTCACAGCATGTGACATGTTGTCTTGCTCCCCATCACACATCACACTTCAACACCACTCACTGAAAAATGTTGCTCTCCCTCAAGTAGTGTAGGTGCTACTGTTTAAAGCATTCGGGCAGAATATGAATCACCGGACAGACAACATGTGACGAACCACGTGAAGAGTGCAAACTGTGCAGATGATCACATAGATGGAGGCTTGCATCAAACTCATTTCATTCCAGCATAACACAAGCATAATACAAATATAGGCATTGGCAATATACGTTTTCTTCAGCAGGTTAGGGTTAGTTGAGTTGATATAGTTGAGAGATACAGTGTGGAAACAGGCCCTTCGACCCACCGAGTCCACATCGACCAGCGAACCCCACACATTAACACTACCCTAAACACACTGGGAACAATTCACAATTCTTTCAAGCCAATTAACCTCCAAACCTGTATGTCTTTGGAGAGTGGGAGGAAACCAAAGATCTCGGAGAAAACCCAGACGGTCACGGGGAGAATGTGCAAACTCCGTACAGACAGCACCCATAGTCGGGATCGAACCCGGTCTCTGGCGCTGTAGGTGCTCTAAGGCAGCAACTCTACCCAGCGCTACAATGCCACCCAATATTTTATTTGGACAACAATATTTGAGAAAAAACAGCATTTGTGAAAATGTAAAAAACTAGAGGGCATAGGTTTAAGGTGAAAGGGGCAAATTTTTAAAGGAGATGTGCGGGGAAAGTTTTTTTACGTACAGGGTGGCGGGTGCCTGGAACGTCTTGCCAGGGGGTGGTGGTGGAGGCAGCTAAGATACTGGTGTTTAAGAGACTTTTGATGGGCGTATGGGATATTCAAGGATTGAAGGGATATGGATTTGCAGATAGTTTTGAAAATGAAATATGAAATGGGCGAAATGTGGATATTTCATTGTCAGTGTACATTGAAGGGATATGAAATCGTGTGCAGATAGAAAAGATTAGTTTCGCGGTTGCGCGCAGCACATTCTAAGGTGGGTGAAGTGTCTTGCCCAAGGACACAACGACAGTATGCACTCCAAGCGGGATTTGAACCGGCTACCTTCCGGTTGCCTCTTTTCCTTCTATTTTTCCTCTCCATAGATGCTGCTGCACCCAAAAATGTTGCCTATTTCCTTCGCTCCATAGATCCAGCACCCTTTTGTCTACTTTTGTCTATTTTCCAGCATCTGCAGTTCCTTCTTAAACAAGATTAGTTTAGCCATTTGGCTTCATTTAATAGGAATCTGAGGGGTAACATTTTCACACAAGGGGTGGTGGGTGTATGGAACAAGCTGCCAGAAGAGATAGTTGAGGCAGTGACTATCCCAATATTTTGTTGGACGGTCGCATGGATAGGGCTGGTCTGGACAGGGATATGGACCAAACGCGGGCAGTCGGGGCTAGTGTAGCTGGGACTTGTTGGCCGATGTGGGCAAGTTGGGCTGAAGGTCCTGTTTCCACACTGTATCACTGCTATGACTTTATTCTTCTCATCTTCTTAATCTATGACAGATGTAAAATCTTAAAATGAGCAATTCATTAACTTATATATATTGCCTAAAAGGGCCCACTACTCTCCAGTTAAGGTTGAATGGCCCAAGTTTCTAACTACACAATCTGCAGATGTTAAGCTATTAATTCTTCTCTGGAACAACTCAGGGAAGATTGTTTGTCTCCTATGTTTTGTTGCCGAGAGCTGATCACGCGCTGGCCAACCAGCACACTCTATCAAGTCAACTTTCTTGAATGTTAGTTTCCAGTTCTAACTTTAGCTCTGCATTCAACACCATTGTGCCAGAGCTACTACACTCCAAACCTTCCAGGAAGCGAGCGGGCAAGATCATCTCTGACACCTCTCACCCTGGCCACAAACTCCTTGAATCACTTCCCTCTGGAAGGCGACTCCGGATTGTCAAATCTGCCACAGCCAGACATAAAAACAGTTTTTTTATCCACGAGTAGTTGCTCTACTCAACAGCCAAAAATCTGTAGCCTCCCTTTGATCTGGTATTTTGTTGGTTCGCATGCTTGATCAATGGTGTTTTATCATTAATGTTTTATTATTATTAATGTTTAGTGTTTTCGGAGTCATTCGTGACTGTCTCTGTATGTCATGTTGTTACTTGTGGGCGGAGCACCAAGCAAATTCCTTGTATGTGAATACTTGGCCAATAAACCTACTTACTTACTTACTTAACTGTACTGTTTCTGATTTTATGTAAGATAAACTGTGAGAATATTGCTGGCAGTATTCCACTCCCCCCAACTTTGCAGCACCAACCTACTAATCTGCAAGAGCCCTGTACACAGCCCATGAAAAAAATCCATAAAATATAAATGTATTAAACATATATATTTGACACATTCTTATAAATAAAAATGAGAGAAAGCAATCAAAATACTTTGAGATTTGACACAGACAGAACAATGCAGGATGAAAATTAATTCAACGTTCATCCAAGATAAAAAGAACATTACAGAATGGGCAGCTTTCCAAGGAATAAAACCGAACAACAAAATCCCATTTGTATGCAAATAAGATACAAGCAGAAAGCTCCTCGGCACTTCCTGATAAAGTTCTGTAGAATGCCTGTTAAATCCCTGGAATGAGCAAGATATGTTGGCATACTAGTCTGAATGACTACCGTCCGGTGGCCCTTACCTCGGTAGTCATGAAATGCTTTGAGAGGCTGGTGAAGAAACACATCTGCGCCTTCCTCCCTCGGAACATGGACCCGTTGCAGTTCGCATACCGTCCAAACAGATCCATGGACGATGCGGTCTCCCAGGTCTTGCACACCGCTCTCTCCCATCTGGACAGCCAGAAGGGGGTTACGTGAGGATGCAGTACATAGACTACAGATCAGTCTTCAACACGATAGTCCCCACCAGACTCTCCCATCTGGACAGCTAATGGAAGGGGGGCTACCTCCCTGGATGCCTGTTCCTGGACTTTCTCACAGCCAGGCCCCAGCCTTCAAGTCTGGGACGATAGTCCCCACCAGTCCCTCACCCTGAGCACAGGATCGCCCCAGGGTTGCGTCCTCAGCCCCCTATTGTACTCCCTGTACACACATGACTGTGTGGCTAGGTTCAGCTCCAACTCAATAATTAAGTTTGCTGATGACATTGTGGTGGTGGGCCTGATCTCAGACAATGATGAGAAGGCCTACCGGGAGGAGGTGGCTGATCTAGCACTCTGGTGCCAGGATAACAGCCTCCCTCTTTTTTTTTTTTTTTTTTATTATTTTATTTTATTAGAAGTAAGCACAGTCATATGGCACCAAAGTGCCTAATATATATTTTCATAATACATTTTATGTACAACTTCTTTTTTTTTTGTTACATTGAAAAAAGATGAGAATAAGAAAAAGAGGTTAGATAGTAAAGGATAGAAAGATGTGAAATATATAGTGTGTGAAGAAAGAAAACGAGTAAATGAAGAAAGTTGAGAGAGAAAATAGTGAAAAGAAAAGGAGATCATTATTTATAGTCTTGACCAACCCTCGTCCAGTCCTGAAACAGTTATTTTTTACAATTGTGTTGCACCATATGATTCCAAAAAAAAAAACGACGAATGGAGGCCAACTCGTTATGAATTGGTCTGATTTATCCATTAGGAGGAATCGCATTTCCTCAGAGATGAGCGGTGTCCAACATACTTGCAATCCACATTTTAAGCGTTGGTATTGATGTACCCTTCCAAAATTTAAGTATTAATTTTTTTGCTATTATTAAACCATAATTAAGGAATAGATTTTGAGATGCGTTCAATTTATTCCCATCTTCCATTACACTAAATATAATCATTTCAGTATTAGGTTCCATTCTTGTCTTGAATAATTTTGTAAGTATTTCAAAAATATCATTCCAAAATCTATAAAGTTTTATGCAGGAAACTAAGGAGTGTGTTATAGTTGCCTTTTGGGCTAGACATTTATCACAAGTGGCGGATATATTTGGATAAAATTTGTTCAATCTTGTTTTTGAATAATATAATCTATGTACAATTTTAAATTGTATTAGATTATGTCTTACATTAATTGAACATTTGTGAATATATATCAGGTATTTTTCCCATTTAACCTTCGTAATTTTTATCATTAATTCCCGTTCCCACTCTTCTCTAAACAGCCTCCTCTTGAACATCAAAAAAACGAAGGAGCTGATCATGGACTTTAGGAGGGCACATCATCCGAGGACGTACACTCCATTGAGGATAAATGGGGATCCTGTGGATAGGGTGAACTGTTTTAAATATCTGGGAGTCCACATCTCCGAGGATATGACATGGGCATCACACGCCTCAGCACTCGTGAGTAAGGCAAGGCAGCGCCTTTACCACCTCAGGCAATTGAGGAAATTCAGAGTGTCTCCGAGGATCCTCCAGTGCTTCTACGCAGCGGCGGTGGAAAGCATCTTGTCCGGGAACATTACCATCTGGTTTGGGAATTGCTCTGCCAAGGACAAGAAGACTCTGCAGAGAGTAGTGCGTTCGGCCGAACGCACTATGGGAACTTCACTTACCCCCCTGCAGGAACTATACAACAGGAGGTGCAACTCCAGAGCAAACAAAATCATGGGAGACCCCTTCCACCCCTGCAACGGACTGTTCCAGCTGCTATGGTCAGGCAAACGCCTCCATTGCCATGTGGTGAGAACGGAGAGGTTGAGAAGGAGTTTCTTCCCAGAGGCCATTCGGACTGTAAACGCCTATCTCACCAGGGACTAACTCTACTGAATGTTTTTCCTTCCATTATTTATTATGTAAAAGAATATGTGTGTTATGATTGTGTTTATAGTTTGTTTGGTTGTTTGTCTTTTGCACAAAAGTCCACGAGCATTGCCACTTTCATTTCACTGCACATCTCGTATGTGTATGTGACAAATAAACTTGACTTGACTTGACATACATGATAAAGTGAACTGTAACTGGTTTACAGAGTTTTAGAAAGTGGAAAGCCTTGGTCAAACACACAATCTGTGTTGGAATGGAAAGATTTTTCCTTTTGTTTAAATTAAATTCTTCTTTCTCATTATTTTCCCATCCATTTTATCAGATCTCAACGCATGGGCAATGGGTGATGAAGCCTTTCCACCAATATTACACCTCAATTAATTGCCTGTGGTTTTTAGTCATTCTCCCTCTGATTTTCTTTCTCCTTGTGGGGCCGTGATTAGGGATTGGAGACAATGGGAAAAGGGAGAAAACATGAATCTATTGAAACAAAGTTGTGTAGTAGTTATACAAGTGGTCAAGGACTCCAGAGAATATTGGTTCAAATCCCGTCATGGGATTCTTAGAGTTTGAGAAAAATCTGGAGGTGAAAAGCTGGAACCAACAAAAGTGACCACCAAACTATCAGATTGTTGTAATGGCATCAACTAATTTTCAGGTGTCTTTTAGTGAAGGAAATCTTACACACTTGCTTAGTCTGTCTTTTATATGACTTTGGACAGAACAATGTGGTTTGAATGTTAATTGACCTCTGAAGTTGTGTGGAAAGTCACTCCATTCTCTCAACTTCCTAAAGCTTTTTCAGAAGGCCTGCAATTTACATCCTAAGGCAACTAATAACAGAGAACAATACACAATACAATACAATGAACTTTATTTTTCCGTTAGGATTTGGTTTCTGCAGCCAAGCAACAAAAATAAACAATTCCACAAGACACACAACCAACTCAATTCACACAGACATCCATCACAGTGTATCTCCTCTTCACTGTGATGGAAGGCAAAGTCTTGTCTCTCCCCTGATCAAGATAATAAACACCATTTTGGCCTGTGAAATCTCCACACAAAGAATTTTCTTTTGTTAAAATCTGTGTTCCATTCAAAGATTAGAAGTATGGACAATTTTGACTCCTTCCCCTCACTAAAATTGTCCACTGCATGATATTTTTTCCCTTTTGGAAATTATAATGTAAAATCCAGATTCAACACCGTATACTAGTTTTTCCTTGACAACAGCGCCTTATCACAAACAAATGATTCTTCCTGGTGCTGTTAGGTTTTACTCACCTCTTCTTACTTTATATTACAAACAGAAAATGGACTGGAGAAATGTTGAACAATTTAACAGTCATATTACATAGGGTAACTCATAGAGGACAAAGGAAAGTAATTTCTGAAAGTATTTCCCCTGGTATTTGTTTTCTTAGCACAGTTAATGAGGAATATTTTACACTTATTCTTTTTGGGTTATCTAATGCAAGAGTGTCCAAGAGATAATGTAATCTTTTGTAAATGGTTTAGAGTTTGTACCTGTCACCATAGACAGCTTCCACCTTTAGGGAACATTGTGTAGGCTATAATATTCCACCAATGTCACCAATCTTGTATGGTTTTTGCTCATATCATTACCTCTTCATTCTTTATCGCTGCCAAACAGCAGGGCACACAATTCAGAATTGAGGACAAAAGCTTTGTAGAAATCTTGAAGCTCCGCACAGCTTTATGCAAATGCAAAAATAATTGTCCAGGTGATTAAAAATATATTGTTTTTAAATTATAGGAACACTAATCATAGACATATTAAATTGCTTGTGTTATTTTCACAATACCTAATTACATTTAAGTGGAAAGCCCCCTCAGAATCACAGCTGATCAATGACTTTTTTCATGGAACATTGTTATCTTATTTTTCAATATGATTTTGATACATTCCAATGCTGTATATTTTTTGCTAATGCAGTGGTGATAAGAAATAGACTGGCTTAATAATACTACACTAGGAATTAATGCATTACATAAACTAGTTTAAACAGCTATCTTCTTTCGGAATGTAATGCCTTGCATTAAGTACAATGTGATGTTTCAATATGCTATTGGAACCAATTTACTTTTTACAAATTACAATAATGCTCAGGAGAGCATCCAATATACACCACAAGAATATTTAAAGAATATGGGAGTTCTCCCTGATACCCTGGCCAATACATTTCTTCTTCTTCTTGTGTATGGCGTGCACGGCCTAAAGCTGTAGGACAACTTGTTCTATTTGATCTTATTTGATTGTGCACGCGGGGTTGATTGCATTAGTCGAAACAGGGACCACGTGAAGGTTGCAATCTTCCACCCCACTTATTCCTCTAACAACTCAAAACAAATGAACTGTAAATTTAATTGTTGGTTGCAGGAGCTTGCTGTGTACAAATGGTTGCTGTGATTCCTACTGGTTTTAATTGCCTAGTTTTCAACTTTTCTGTAAATTGTATTAGTGCCATTAAAGGAGTGTTCCTTCCAGTACCAGCGTACCCTGACTTGACTTTACCTTTGTTCATTTTAATTGCAATTCCAAAAATTGAACATTTGCAATTAGGGGCAGTGAAATGAGAGGTGGAGAGCTTTGTTCCCATGTGTCATCAGCTGTAGAGGGCGACACACAGAGTGCCAGGATAGAGGCTGAAGACATTTTCAGGCTGTGATGACATTTGAAATAGAATCTGTGAAGAACTCATCCCAAATGGCCAACATGCCATAGTCTTAGCTGCCAGTAACACATGTCAAGGAGCGGTTTGGCTGGAAGTGGTGCTAAAGGGTCCAGTTATGTTTGATGAGGGCTCTGGTAATGGTTCTCACCTTTATTGACCTCGAGCCCAGGAAGGAATAGAATCAGCAAAGTTGAAATACTCGGTTGAGGCATAGTTCCCACTGTCGATTTGATGACTACAAAATTCTTACTTTTCAGATGTATTTTCAGAAAAGCCCTTCAGTATGCTCAGGAATTATGTCTTATAGGTTATACGCACTGGCTAAACAAGTGTAGACAAAATTACTGGAGAAACTCAGCGGGTGCAGCAGCATCCATGGAGCGAAGGAAATAGGCAACGTTTCAGGCCAAAACCCTTCTTCGGACTGATAGAGAGATAGAGAGGGAGGGTGGGAGAGGGAGAAAGAGAGGGGGAGATGATGGAGAGAGAGAATGGGAGAAAGAGAAAGGGAGGGAGAGAGAAAAAAAGAGAGAGAGAGAGAAAGAGGTGAGAAGGTCATGAGAAAGGAATTAAGTTGATGGAGAAAGTTATTTGATGATAAACAGTGATTGTGAATGCAACATATTTTAATTCATTAACTCCACCTGGTTAACCAGTCGTCTTGACTGCTCGAAGCTCTAACTATATTATGTATCCCGACTTAATCATAATTCAGTGAAGATGATGGTTAGGGAAAAATATGCATGCATATAATATAAAATAAATTCTAGTAGGTGGGTGAAGATTACTGACAGTAATATCATCTTCAAATGAGCAATAAGCTGCTTGAGGCTTGCTCACTGATTGTGACAATGTCTGAACCCCCTCAATTGGACATTTTCTTGTAATCCACTCCCACCCATCCCAGTATTTTCTGTCCCACTGCATTCTTCATGACAGTCAGCGTCTTGTCACGAGAATGTTTCACAATGCAGCTGTTGGCAGAATTTTAAAGTGCAGGTGTGCGTGGGTTTGCGAGCAAGTGGGAGAGGGGTGAGGGGAGTTAAAACTGAGGAACCTGACAGTGTGCCGGGTAGTTAGCTCCAATCCTCTGATTCACACATTTAAGTGCAGCGCGTTGTGATATGTGCAAACCACATCTTTAGGACAGGTGGAATGTCAATTTCAAAATGTTAATTGCTCAATTACAGTGACACTAACACAGATATTGGAATTTGACTATGGGTCCAGAACTTTCTCAATCACCTGATGCAAGTATGACAAAAACATGAGGCAACTGAGGAAGCTAGGACATGACGGAGAAACATGCCAATAAATACAAGTCCACCACCAATTTTCCAGCAATTGGTGCCATGGTCTGGCACATCCTTTAATCCAGACAAAATTATGAGAACGCACTTGAAATTCCTCCTGGAGGTCACCGGGAAAATGTGGCGCCTAGGCCGTGAGATGGCCGGTCTTGAACTCATCGGGATTTCCGCAGCTAGACTTCCAATGGCCGGGACTTCCAATGGAATTCTGGTGGATCCATTCCCACAGCCGACTTCCAAGGCTGAACGGAGGTCACAGCCTTCGGGAGGAGTTGAATTGTCCGCCTCAGCCGCCGAGTTCAACTCCTCCCGAAGGCCGTGACATAGAAACATAGAAACATAGAAAATAGGTGCAGGAGTAGGCCATTCGGCCCTTCGAGCCTGCACTGCCATTCAATATGATCATGGTTGATCATCCAACTCAGTATCCTGTACCTGCCTTCTCTCCATACCCCCTGATCCCTTTACGAACAAGGGCCACATCTAACTCCCTCTTAAATATAGCCAATGAACTGGCCTCAACTACCTTCTGTGGCAGAGATTTCCAGAGATTCACCCCTCTCTGTGTAAAAAATGTTTTCCTCATCTCAGTCCTAAAAGATTTCCCCCTTATCCTTAAACTGTGACCCCTTGTTCTGGACTTCCCCAACATCGGGAACAATCTTCCTGCATCTAGCTTGTCCAACCCCTTAAGAATTTTGTAAGTTTCTATAAGATCCCCCCTCAATCTTCTAAATTCTAGCGAGTACAAGCCGAGTCTATCCAGTCTTTCTTCATATGAAAGTCCAGCCATCCCATGCACCTCCGTTGCTGTACTTTATTTCTACAGAGGATAATTTTGTTTTGAACATGCTGCAACATCAGTGCATCACGACGCTCAATACCCTCTGTTTGATGTTGGTAGACATTTGCTGCCTATTGGAACACAGCATGCTACCCATTAGATCAGGAGTCCATACTTTATCAGTGGTTTTCAAGGTCACTGCTGCCAACAAGATTTTTTTTTTGCCTCAGCATTCTTCCAGGACTGAGCTTGAGATATTTGTGGTATCTCATATCTGGGAGGCTCATAAATGCAAGGCAGGTGACTGGTAGCTTGCTTGCTATTGCATATAAACATGCACTCTTTGTCTGCAGCGTTGACAATCAGAACAAAGGGGTGCTTGGGTTTGCAATCCACATCAACTGCATTCACGTTACCAATTAAGGTATCTGATCAACAAGGAATATTTATGAATCACACAATATCTCAAATCATCAGTATGCAGACATGAAGATACATTTGGCTGTGTAAAAGATTTGCCGCAATTACCATGGTACATTGATCGAGGGGCACAGTGACTCAGCAAGTGTCACAGCTTCGCAACTCCAGAAACCTGGGTTTGATTCTGACCTTGGGTGCTGTCTGGGTGGAGTTTGCACAGTCTCTATGTGACCATGAGGGTTTCTCCTGTATGGGCCAGTAATCTCCTGTATCCCATAGATATGCTGATTGGTAGGTCAATTGGTTACTTTAAATTGCCCCCATCCTACGTTGATGATAGGAAATTCAGAATGGAGTTGATGAGAATGTTAGAAAGGATGAGTTGCAAAGAAATGAGTGGGGGGATGACAAAAGATGATATTGCTAATAGCCAGCATTGACTGGATAGCCCAAATGGCCTCTTTCTATGTCCCACATTAAATCATCCCTGATATCACTGCACCCCAAATCAGTTCATTGTGAATGAGGAATGCTCACTTAAAGAGTGCATCAACATTAACACAGTCAACAAGGCAATACAATAATAGTCCCAACCCACAACGTCGCCCATTCCTTCCCTCCAAAGATGCTGCCTCACCCACTGAGTTACTCCAGCGTTTTGTCTCTACAATAAAAGCCATACCATGCACAAGACAGTGTGTCCAGGTTCTCTCTGATGTCAACATTAAATAACAAAGAGTTACTGGCGTAGCAGGAGTAAGCGAGGGGCAGCATAGTAGTACATCTGGTAGAGTTGCTGCCTCCCAGCGGAGATCCAGGTTCAATCCTGACTTCGGGTGCTGTCTGCATGGAGTTTGCTTGTTCTCCCTGTGACCACGTGGCGTTCCTCCAGGTTCTCCGGTTTCCTCCAGATACTCTAGTTTCCTCCCACATCGCAAAGACGTGTGGGTTTAGAGCTGAGAGTGCCTCGGTAAATGACCCCTAGTGTGTAGGCAGAGGTTGCAATAGTGGGATAACACAGAACTGGAATAGACAGGTGATCGATGGTTGGCACTGATTCAGTGGATCGAGATGGACACAAAATGCTGGAGTAACTCAGCGGGACAGGCAGCATCTCTGGAGAGAAGGAACGGGTGACGTTTCGGGTCAAGACCCTTCTTCAGACTGATCGAGGTGGATCAAGTGGATTGATGCCAGTGGGTGGGGTGGCAGTTTCCACGCTGTATCTCTAAATCTCAAAAGTGTAGAGGGCTTTATCAAATGATTTTGCAGAGGAACAATGTATCATGGCCAGTTTACCAGCCGCCACGCACATTTTTCTCTTCACTATCGCCCTTATGCACAATCCATCAGGTCCTCGACAGCTATTAGTCCAATACAATATAACCATATAACCATATAACAATTACAGCACGGAAACAGGCCATCTCGACCCTTCTAGTCCGTGCCGAACACATAATCTCCCCTAGTCCCATATACCTGCGCTCAGACCATAACCCTCCATTCCCTTCCCATCCATATAACTATCCAATTTATTTTTAAATGATAAAAACGAACCTGCCTGCCTCCACCACCTTCACTGGAAGCTCATTCCACACAGCTACCACTCTCTGAGTAAAGAAGTTCCCCCTCATGTTACCCCTAAACTTCAGTCCCTTAATTCTCAAGTCATGTCCCCTTGTTTGAATCTTCCCTACTCTCAGTGGGAAAAGCTTTTCCACGTCAACTCTGTCTATCCCTCTCATCATTTTAAAAACCTCTATCAAGTCCCCCCTTAACCTTCTGCGCTCCAAAGAATAAAGCCCTAACTTGTTCAACCTTTCTCTGTAACAATGTAATCCTCCCAAGTAAAAAACAAGCAACTATTTTACCGGATCCACACAACACAAAATTAATTTAAATCATCATTCACCACATGAAAAAGTCACTTGCTGGTCAACAAAAAAAAACGATAAGATGGGAAATTATTGAAAGGAAATTGTATTTCTTTTGTTAAAAAACATATCAGACTGGCATTGTACAACTGCATACATTATGAAAGTTTACTGATCTTTAATTTGGTAATTCTAATGATCCAGCACCAGCTTCACCAGAGATCAATATAAGCAAATCAAATCCTCGTGCCAAAGGGGAATCTGCGTCTCAAACATCATTATGGTCTACACCACACAATGTGACCAGAGAATTGTCACTGCTCACTGTTCGTGGCAAACTGACGGCTGATGCCTGCATTTCACAACCACTTGAATTTGTTTAGCAAATGCACAATGTGTATTATGCTCGTTAATGCAGTCAATATAACAGTGAAGTCCATACTCAATATATGGAAGCATGACTAATATTTTGCATTGTTCACCATATTAAAGTACCTAGCCTACTGCTTATTTCTACGCCAAGATTCAATGGTTAAACACAACACCAAAATGTCCAGATCCACTTAACACCTGAGGATGCTGTTATATTGCCTTTGAAATTCCCAGTGACTTTTTAAAATTGATTCAAAAATGTTTGGCTTGGGGACTCAAGCCATCTTAATCCAATGATGAGCCCAGGAAAATCATCAGGTCAGTCTCCATTTATATCCTGAAACAGCTGATATTATCCAGAGTGATGCACAGAGTATTGGAGCCACTGGGTTAGAGAGAAGAAATTGGAAAAAGGTTGTCATCTTGAAATATATGATAAAGTTTTCTCTGACATATTTCAGTTTCTCTTTGGAACTTGCATAGTTTTAAACAAATATATGATAAAGTTTTCTCTGACATATTTCAGTTTCTCTTTGGAACTTGGGCTATCCTCCAGTTACTCCCCCATTTTGTGTTTTGATCGAGGTTCCAACACCTGCAATTCCTTGTGTCTCAATCTTCACTATCCTTGTTTAAAATAACAAATTAAATGTAGTTCAATCTAACAAAATGTACTAATTATTGAAAATCATTTCAGTTCATTTACACTTCCCTATTTATCCAATCACTCGCCATTTCTACTAAAATGATAAGAATCCTCAAAATATGATAGAAATTTTGAAATATCTTGCTCGTTTTAAAACGTACAGACTTTATGGAAAAACCCAGAGGACAATTAAATCACGACTGCATATTTTTTTAAATTACTCACAGAAAACTATACTTATTACAACTTCTTTTAATTAGTCATTGAAAAAAATTCTCCATCAGTTGAATAGTGTTTCTTCTACATAATAACAGTCACAATTTGATGAATGTTCCTGACGTGTTAATATAAATATGCTGGCGTCACAGGATGCTGTACCTGAACAACCTCTAACTTGGCCCGTCTCACCACAGATATAATGCTCATTACCAGCTGGCATATACACGATCCCTGCTCCTACAATCATTCACCCATGCATTCACAGAGTCACATCACTCCCTCCTGACGTCACCACCCACTAATTATGAGAAATTTAATTGAAGTAATTAAGAGAAAGTGTCATAAATGACAATTGCCCATCAAACCAGTAATAAAAAGAAACAATATCTATAAATTACAACCCTTTGCATTTATTCCTTTTGTTTAGTAAGAGTGATAAGTGCAAGATATATTAACTCTGGGGTGGTGGTAGAGCCATTACTTATTGTTAGTATTGTTATTTAGGTTGTGGTATTTATTGTCATTGCATACGTTTCGAGTGAAGCACCTCACATCCTCTTGGTCTCTTTCATACTTCTCACCCTGATGTGAAGTACAATAGGGAGATCATTGTTCATTCCAGTATTCTATTTCTGCTTCAGAATCTTTACCTCTTGACATTATTCAACAGGAGTAAAGCTGAAGTTTACAGATTTATTGTTAACATCCCCAGTCACGTAAGCTGCATTAAATTTCTTCCCATCCTTACCCCAACTCTTAAATCCATAGCTAACCCCTTAGATGGTGAAGCACTTTGGAGATACGAAGCACAAATTGACATAATTTAGCAAGAGCTGCGTATGTATAGTTAATCAGGGGATAGTTGTCATATTTGATGACAGATTGTGCAGCTTTGTGAACAGAAGACTGAGTAAGTACATTGACAATTCCTGTAATGATCTTCAGTACAAAGACTAAATTACCATAAAGGCTGTGCAATGAACTATATCCAGGGAAGGGGCAATCAAAGAGTCAGATCCCCACTGAAAATGTTAATGGTCGTTCATTACATCTTTCAGACCGGCATCATTCTTGAAATTGACAGTCTGCAGTGAAATCAAAACCCTGGTGTGTGTCACCAACATACCACACTCTTACACAGGACTCTGATTGCACCACTGAAAAGATGAGCTGTGTCAGAGAGTTCAGAATTTGCTGATTAATTAACAAGTAATGCAAACTTCACTCCAGCAAATTGCTTCAAACCATCATGCAATTAGTTCACATATTCAGGCAATATCATCTTCCTTTAGAAGGTTATCTAATTGAAATGTTAAGATGATTAAAGTTCAAAGGTTAGACAGAGAGAGAAACCATTTTCCTTGGTTCTGAATGTGCAGAAATTCGACAACACCAACCCACAATCTCAGCCACTATTATCTTCTATGGACTATGTTTTCGGTTGCTCTACCGTCTTCGGTTTTGGAAACGTGTTCAGCAGGTGAATAGAAAGTGCACACGTATTGAAGGCATGCAAATACATAGAAACGGTACTTCCTCAGATATCTAACCGGAAAAAAGCTATTTCCTTCGCTCCATAGATGCTGCTGCACCCGCTGAGTTTCTCCAGCATTTTTGTCTACCATCGATTTTCCAGCATCTGCAGTTCCTACTTAAATAAAAAGTGCTAAATTGCTTCCAGAGAACACAGATTTGGAAGCCATTTGCAAAAAAAAAGCTAATGGTAGCATTAAAACAAATGTATACTCCAATTAACAAACTGCTGGAAGAACTCAGCAGGACAAGCAGCTTCTATGGTGAGAAAGGAATTGTCAACGTTTTGGGTCGAGACTCTGAATCAATTCATTTCCCTGCATTGACCCTCTGAGTTCTTCCAGCAGTTTGTTTTTTTGCTCCAGATTCAAACATCTGTAATCTCCCGTGTTTTAATTATGCTACAATAAGGTATGATCTTGAATTCGTTGTCAGAAAAGATGGTTAAAACAGATTTAGTCTTTGCTCACAAAAGGGAACCGGTGAGATATCTCAGGAAGTACCGTTTCTATGTATTTGCATGCCTTCAGTATGTGTGCACTTTCTATTAGTGAGTCTCGTTTCCAATGCAATTCGAGCGACTGTCTTTCTTGCCATCTGCTGAACACGTTTTCCAATCCTTTGCAAAGTATATTTAAATTACAACCATAGTGTAATCATATGTTAATATTCATTGAGTGTATGTATATAATTTTATGACAATATGATTATTACCAGTGACAGGTGATAATTTACTGTAAGGTAGACAAAAATGCTGGAGAAACTCAGCGGGCGAGGCAGCATCTATGGAGCGAAGGAAATAGGCAACGTTTCGTGCCGAAACGTTGCCTATTTCCTTCGCTCCATAGATGCTGCCTCACCCGCTGAGTTTCTCCAGCATTTTTGTCTACCTTTGATTTTTCAGCATCTGCAGTTCCTTCTTAAATAATTTACTGTAAGTTCACTTTACTTCATCCCATTAATGCTGAATTACTGATGTGTGAAATGAACTGGAGTGCAATAATTCCTCAGGCATAATGTGAGGGGAGGAACTGCAGATGCTGGTTTAAATCGAAGATGGACACAAAATGCTGGAGTAACTCAGCGGGACAGGCAGCATCTCTGGAGAGAAGGAATAGGTGATGTTTTGGGTCGAGACCCTTCTTTTTTTTTTTTTTTTTTTTTAATTTTTTATTTTATTAGAAGTAAGCACAGTCATATGGCACCAAAGTGCCTAATATATATTTTCATAATACATTTTATGTACAACTTCTTTTTTTTTTGTTACATTGAAAAAAGATGAGAATAAGAAAAAGAGGTTAGATAGTAAAGGATAGAAAAATGTGAAATATATAGTGTGTGAAGAAAGAAAACGAGTAAATGAAGAAAGTTGAGAGAGAAAATAGTGAAAAGAAAAGGAGATCATTATTTATAGTCTTGACCAACCCTCGTCCAGTCCTGAAACAGTTATTTTTTACAAAGACCCTTCTTTAGACTGAAACTGAAGTTACTCCAGCATTTTGTGTCAAACTTCTATCCAATTCAGTTTTGATAGACCTCCAGCTTGCAAATGTATTGTTTCGGGAAGAAAGTTGCAAATTTCGACTGATTTTCTGAGGAGGAATGCTTGTGATATCACCACTGAATAGCCCGGCTTCAGTTGTAAGTTTATGTCAAGAGAAAGTAAAGAGACAAGTCAAGGCAAGAGTCATATGTACCTGCAACGGAACAATGAAATCCCTTACTTACTGCAGATTAACAAGGCCATTAATGTAATAACACGCAAATAAATATACTATTTGGCAGTCGCAAGAACGACACTGAATTGTTAAACAAATTTTTATTCGGAAATTCACTTTTCAGATTACAGGCTCTCTTGACATGCGAAAACAAGCAGCCCCTCCCGAGTCATGTGACTGCGGCCTCCGAACACCGGGTTCGATACCTGCGTGCGCCAGCAGGCTTCACTACACTATAATCAATAATACAATAAATTAATAACAGTAATGCAATGTAACCATAATAGATCAAAACTGAAGACGGTAGAGAAATCGAAAACATAGTCCATAGAAGATAATCGTGGCTGAGATTGTGGGTTAGTGTTGTCGAATTTCTGCATATTAAGAACCAAGGAAATTATTTCTCTCTCTGTCTAACCTTTGAACTTTAATCATCTTTACATTTCAATTAGATAACCTTCTAAAGGAAGATGATATTGCCTGAATATGTGAGCTAATTACATGATGGTTTGAAGCATTTTTGTCTACCTTAGCACTTTTTATCCTGCCAAGGCCCTTCATGATTATAACTACCTGTGCCTCTAACCAGCATTCAACCTTCTCTGCTTTTGGGAAAACATTCCCAGCTTCTCCAGTCTATCTACATAGCAGAAGTTGCGCATCCCTGGGAACGTTCTATTAAATGTAAAAACTGCAGATGCTTTAAATCTGAAAAAAAACCTAGAAAATATTTAGCGGGTCAGTAAATATCTGTGGAAAAGCCCAGTCACCTGATGGGGCCAGAAAGATCTCTCCCAAGAAAGGAAGTTGGTGAACAGGTATCTCGTGTTGGCAGTGAGATCTGATGGGTCAACGAAAGGTTAGTCGAATCAGAATGATACTGTTTTGTTCAATATATCACAGTATGGTTCTTCTCTGCTGTTACACCCCAGGCCTTCAGTCCACTGGACAAATGCCACCAATGAGTTCTCTGCAAAGTTCCGCACTGGAAGGATAAGTAAACTAACACCATCTACCAGTTTCAGTTCAGTTTAGTTTATTGTCACATGTACGGAGGTAGAGTGAAAAGCTTTTGTTGCATGCTAACCATTCAGCTGAAAGACAATACATGATTACAATCGAGCCAATTACAGTATATAGATACATGATAAGGGAATAACGTTTAGTTCAAGGTAAAGCCAGTAAAGTCCAATCAAAGATAGTCCGAGTGTCTCCAAGGAGGTAGATAGTAGTCCAGGACTGCTCTCTAGTTGTGGTAGGATGATTCAGTTGCCTGATAACAGCTGGGACGAAACTGTCCCAGAATCTGAAGGTGTCCGTTTTCACACTTCTGCACCTTTTGTCCGATGGGAGAGGCGAGAAGAGGGAGTGGCCAGGGTGTGACTCGTCCTTGATTATGCTGCTGGCCTTGCCGAGGCAGCGTGAGGTATAAGTGGAATAAATGGAAAGGAGGTTGGTTTGTGTGATGGTCTGGGCTGCGTCCACAATTTGATGCAATTGTTTGTGGTCATTGATGGAGCTGTTCCCAAAGCAAGCCACCCGCTAGAATGCTTACCATGCTAACAACATTCTCTCGAATCGTAAACTCCAATCAAGCCCTGTCACGGGTTGAGATTATCAGGCAAACGAAGGAAAAGACTCAAAAATATGCTCAAAGCACCCTTGCAGAAATGCAGCATTCATTGATGCCTGGCGACCTTTAGTTATTTTAAAATCTTTGTCTTAAGCTTTGTTCTGCTACAACCATTCTTTCTGTTTCAGATTACTATTTTCCAATTTGTGTAACAATAACTTTGCTAGCCGAGCTATCAAATAGATGAGACGATAAGTAATAAATTCATTTAGTTATGGAGTCATACAGCACAGAAACAGGCCCTGCAGCCCAACTTGTCCACACTGACCATGATGGTGATCTAAGCTAGTCCTATTTGCCCGCATTTGGCCCATTTCCATGTATCTGTCCAAATAAGTTATTTGGCTCAAAATCCTTTAGAACAATTTCAAGTCCTGGAACGTAAGTGCTTAATTTGATGAATAAGGACACAAAGGGTAGGTACCATATGACACAGATAGACTAGGGTATCAACTTATGGATCGGTGCTGAGTCCATTGGTGATCGTTATTTATATTCATAGTTTGGATGTGAATTATAGGTGGCATGTAAACTTGCGAATGACACAAAAATTGGTGGTATAGTGGACAGTGAAGAAATTGGTTAGGTTTACAATGGGATTTTAATCATCTGGGTCAATGGGCCGAGGAATGGCAGATTGAGTTTAATTCAGATAATTACGAGGTGTTGTATTTTAGGAAGGCAAACCAGACAGGATTTACATAGTGAATGAGGAGTGTTGTAGATGTTGTCAGATCCCATAAAGGTGGCGACACAGGTGGACAGGATTGTGAAAAATGAATCGGTCAGGGTATTGCTTTCAGAGGTTATGCCATCATGTTGCAGCTATATAAGACGTTGGTAAGGCCACATTTGAGGGCTGTTTGGGTTGTTCTGCTACAGGAACAAATGTCATTAAATTGGAAAATATGAAATCCAAGTATTGATTCATAACAGCAGAGATGCAGTTTACATATATGGTTTATGTACATGGTTCTTTGATCAATTCCTAGGATCTTCTCTGAAGCTTCTAAACACTTTTATATAAAAGGCCCTTCTGGAATCAATCAACAAAATGCTATTTGTCCGATCTCTAAATTAATGCCCATTCAGCAATTACTAGGACTTTCAAGGGCACTAATTTCTCCATTTAAATTATTATTTAAATGAGAAAAAATATTGAAAACCACTGCCTTAAACTGCAGATGATGGCACTTGGAAAGTTCCCACTCTCCTGGAGACATCGCCTGGAGTATGGAACGTGAAACGTAATCACCCTTTTTCTATGTTAACACCTTGTCTTTTCAAGATTGACCAGTGACGATATGGTGAATAATATAATCCATTAGAACCACTCCAAGCTTCTATCTTACATTTAGATTCTACTTTCAATGATTCCATCATTTAAATCCTTCTCTCTGGGGGATGTTATCAGTTCCCTTATATCCTGCCTTCCCCAATCCCCCACCTATTGCTTGAGCTGGTAAAAGATTTGATGTAAGCTGGAAGCAGGAACTGGACAAAAGCATCACACCACATAATACAACACAACAGTCCATTTTAGCTTCAGTCCAAGTGCACCATTAATTACTAAACATGCTGCAAGATAACTGTAACCTGAGAATTGAAGATGCAATCCATTCATTTTTGTGCAAATAAGTCAACATATCTCAGTAATTGAAGTTTAATGAAAAAGTGATGGTGTATTAGTTCTCCCTGCTTATGATTCATGGAAAGCCATCTCCTAACTCTTGGAGACTTCCCAAATACTATTAAAATAATTGATTCTCTCCCTAAATCATCAATGTGTTTGATTCAGAAAATTATGTTTGACTATTATTATCATACATAATAAAGGTGAATAAATAATTTTAATCCAGAAACAATTATTCAAATTTAATGAACTTGTTTTTGATTATTAAAAGTTTAATTAAAATATTTCCAGCTGCTTAGAAAGTCAGGTTTAGACTTTAAAAACACCACTTATTAAAGTGAACACAGGAAACTGCAGTAATTAACCAGAGCTTGTAATAACTCACAAGACAGCTAATTATTTGCTCCATTATTAAACTGATTTTGAAATCAACGGCATTCTTTGTGGCGCAGAGCTTGCTGATAATGTTAATCATTCTAATGAACAAGAAAAACTGAATCCCATCATTTTAATTCAATAATCAACAATAAAGCAATTTTGCAGAAGGAGTTCTGGAAATTAAATGCAAATTAGGTACTTGGACTAGATGCCTTAAATCTCTTTCCCTTAAGCATTTTTTTGGAAGTGCTGTATATATAAGTCTGCTATATTTTCAGGAGAACATACAATTAGAAAACTTGTGGAATGATCACAAAGGTATTGGATCAAAATAATTCTCATGTGATGCCATTGATGCACATCTAAACAGAGTAGAGGTCAAATGAAATAGCAAGTTTGCAATTCAGTAGAATTATTTGTGGAGTAATCTATGTTAACTAATGTGACATTTCATGGTTACAATCCAAGAAAGTCAATAAGTAGTTAAAACAATTCCACATTAGTGGTCTTCCATGAAAGCTCAGAGAAATCTGATGCCAGGCTGTCAAATATGAGGTCCTGATATCATCTTGGTCATTGTACTGAAGGCTTATGCTGCAGAACCAGTCACACCTCTGTGGAGATTCCCCTATCCTGGATACACCTGATAGAATAGACAATAGACAATAGACAGTAGGTGCAGGTGTAGGCCATTCGACCCTTCAAGCCAGCACCGCAATTCAATGTGATCATGGCTGATCATAATGACCCTCAGCCATGAGGTAAACAGTGGTGATTTATTTTTTATGGAAAGCACATCCAGCCCAATCTCACCTGAGGTCAAGAACTTAGTACTTTATTCAACGCATACCCAATCCATCATCTATAGTTGGGTCCCCTGCGTAGGTTGACAGCTAGGCTCCAGAGTGGAACATCACAACTTCCAACTTTTCTCCATCTTCTTGTTGTGGATACAATATATATCACTACTCCTCCATCACTGGATCAAAATCTCGGAACTCTATGCCCAACAGCAACATTAGAATATCTTTACTTCAGGGATAACATTACTTTAACACGATATCAGGACTTTTTTTAAGTCTGTCGTGGATGGACAACAAACGTTAGGCTTACTGGAAATGCTTGTATCTAAATAAAATAAAATAAAAGTTGGTAAATGAAGGAACTTAATCAAAATTGTTTAGAAAGAGAAAATAAAGTTGATTGTAATGTAAAAAGACAAGCTGGCAGCATAATTGGTACATTAATCATGAACTGTTCTAGGTCCTGTATTGTGAATATTAAGAAAAGGAGAAAGTCATTTCTTGTAACAATGGAAATTGTTACAAGATTTTGTTCATTGGTGTGAAACCCTAAAGCATAAGGAAATCAGGATAACAATAAGTTAATGAAGATGATAAATCAAATTAATTTAACCATGGCCATTATTCATTTTTATAACTGTGGAGTACATAAAACAAATCAAAGTTCAAGACAAAATTAAGTCAGATACATTTGACTTTTTCAAATACATTAATGGCTTTGGAATTTATCTTGGTAGATGGGATTAGATCAGGCACACAGTGAGCTGTACATTATACCACACTGTGATAAACCTACTGTAAGTATTGTGACATCAAGCTGGATTTTGCACATATTATGAAAAGCTATTATCAAATCGCCAGAGATCATATGAAAAATAGACAATAGTCTTTTGGAACAGCCATTACAGGTTGTTAAATTATTCTGCTATTTATTATTATTATAATGATTGCAGATTTTTTGTGTAGATGCAACACAGCAAAACATACATGTTTCTGAGAATGCTGAAATTATGAGTTGGCTTTCTGATATTTCTGTTTACTCCGACCTTTGAATTAAATAGGCACTACATTTTTCTAGTGTTTCTGAGCAAATGTACTGTAATTATATCACTAGCACAGCAATTGAGCAGTTATGTGCATTTAGTGTCTGACCACTTAGTGAGATCCAAAGGATACAACTAACAACATCAACCTACACACTATCAAAATTCAAGAAGCTCTCCGGAACAACAGCTGGAGAATTTTTGTTATGGGAAATGTTCCATTATTTACATGGATACCACATTTTAGCCTCCACAATTTAACCTCTTTGAAGATTAGCAATAAAAAATTGTATCTGTGAGATGCAGCTTTGTATATTAGAATTTGTAAATGCATGGCTTGGTTTTTTTTTAATATTGTTATTTAAAATGTTGGTAAAATTCATGCTATTATCTATGTTAGGCAGTACATCTAATACATATTCCTTTCCTCCGCATATCACATTTCATATGACAAATAACTCACCATCGCACAGATTTATGTGCCAAGCTGCATTTTATACAAAAAAATAATCGTATTTATGTGGTTCAAATTTCTAATACCCATTCCCTGTTAATTTAAAGTTACTTAATTTGATTCATTAGGTCATTTAAGCACCCGTGCCTTTTTAAAGGAATTACAAGTACTGGATATTTCAATTCCTGTGAGTAAAAAGGATTTTCTTTTATCAGCAATGTATTTAATTTCTATCAGTTAATTAAGCGATAGCTAATATAATTACACAATTTATGCAGGAAATATAGCTCAGTGTAGTCTGTGTGTATCGATCAATCCAATTTATGTTCAACATTCATCCCAACATTCCTCATCTAGCAATAGCAATAGAATCATTTTTTTTCTTCACTACTACACACTCTGCAACTTCCCTTTAAATGCATTTATGTAATTCATCTCCATCATAGACCATTGAAAAGTATAGCACAGGAATAGCTCTTTGGCCTACAATGTCTATGCCGAACATACTGCCAAGATAAACTGATCTCATTTGCCTTCACATTATCCATATCTCACCTGTCGATTCCCTCATATCCCTCCCAACACTTGTGGACATGAGTTCCAAATTATCATGAGTCTTTAGGTTGAGAGTATTTTTCTGCATTCCCTTTGCATTTCATGGTGATTATCTTACACTTGTGGCTTCTTTGTTTTTCTCCTCCCCTGAAATGGAGAAACAGGGATTGTCGGCAAATAAATTACTCTGGATGGACCATCACTCCACCAAATGGGGATTGAGATCGGTCAACATGCTGAAGGTTCTCGTCCCTTCTCTCCAGAGATGCTGCCTGTCCCGCTGAGTTACTCCAGCTTTTTGTGTCTATCTTCGGTTTAAACCAGCATCTGCAATTCCTTCTTACGCAACATGCCAAGTACACCTGGTCCATCTGGAGGAAGACCAGGATGAAGGGGATTGCCTGTAGCACCAGGCATCATTCCCAACATCCACACTGACATTGATAAAATTGTGGAACTCCTTACCACAGAGGGCTGTGGAGGCCAAGTCAGTTGATATTTTTAAGGCAGAGATAGACAAATTCTTGATTAGAATAGATATCAAGGGTTATGGGGTGAAGACAGGAAAATGGGATTAGGAGGCAGAGATCAGCCATGATTGAATGGCGGAGTAGACTCAATGGGCCGAATGGCCTAATTCTTCTCCTATAACTTGTGAACTTGTGAAAAGGTGAAAGTTGAAGGGACCAGCCTTTCAGTCAGAGCCAAAAGGTTTATAATTAGATTTTAAATATCTATGACCCGCAAATGTTTCAATTTATTTTTCAGTATGTTTTTTAATTAAAAATTAAAAATACAATTAAAATATTAAAATATGGAAATCTTTCTGATATTAAACTACATATTTATTAAAAATGTACTTTCCCCATTCTGCAGTCCTAAACCCCTGTGAAGTGAATGTAATCTGCAAGTTTCCCATGTCTAAGTATAGTTGAAGATGCTGCAGCATCTTGTACTCAGTAAACACTGAACACCTGGAATTCTTAACCCCCAAAATTCATTCACTATGTCTGAGGACCAACTAAGGAGGGTGGAAACCAGGCGAGATTCATTCTTTCACAGTATAATTCTGTAATTCCTTTTTATAGAAATACATTTATGCCAGCTACTAAAGTTACAGTCCCTGGCCGTGTACTCAGGATCCATGAGGATCAGCTGGCAGAGGTATTCACAGACATCTTTAGGCTCTCCCCACTCAATTTTTAGTGCAAGCATGCATTCTCAGTCACCTACTATACTCCCTATACACTCAGAATTGTAGTCAAATTTGGCTCTAACTCCATCTTCAAGTTTGCAGATGACACCACGGTGGTGGCCGAATCACAAACAATGACAAGACAGAGTACAGGAGGGAGATAGAGAACTTAGTAACATGGTGTCAGGGCAATAACCTCTCCCTGAATGTCAACAAGATGAAAGAGCTAGTTATTGACTTCAGGAAGAATGTTCGAATTAGTATCAATGGTGCCTAAGTGGAACTACTTCAGAGCTAGCTTCACATTCCTTACTGTTAATATTGCCAATGATCTGTCGTGGATCAACCACATTGATGTGGCAGCCAAGAAGACACACCAACACCTCTACATTCTCAGGAGACTGGGGAAATTCGGCATGTCTCCAATGACTGTTACCAACTTCTACATATGCAACATAGAAAGCATTTTGTAGAAACAAGGAACTGCAGTTGCTGGTTTACCCAAAAAGACACAAAGTGCTGGAGAAACTCAGCAGATCAGGCAGCATGTCTAGGCAACATGGATAGGTGGTGTTTCAGGTGGAGACCCTTCTTCAGGCCTTTCTTTTTTATAGAAAGCATTCTGCCGGGTTACATCACAGCTTGTTTTAAGAACAGCTCTGCTCAAGACTGCAAGGAATTGCAGAGAGTTGTAGCCTAGTCTAGACCAGACTTCCGACCATTGCCTGCATCTGCACTTCACACTGCAGAGGAAAAATGCCAACACAAAAGCTTGAAAGAACACAACACCAGACTCAGGAACAGCGTCTTCCCCTCTGTTATCAGGCATCTCAACGTTCCTTCCATACAGCACTGACCAATTCTCCTCTACCCCATTATGGACATTGATTTTTGTCTATGAACTGATGTGCTACAATAGTGAGGACTATACTCTGCACTCTGTATCTTCCCCTTTGCTTGATCTATTGTACATGAGTTTAACTAAATTGTATTTATGTATAGTATTATCTGATCTGTTTGGATAGGGTGCAAAACCTTTTGCTGTAAATCGGTACTCGTGACTATAATAAACCTACAACGAACATTCAGTCAAACTCATCTCGCATTTATTACGATGCAATGTGGTCAAGATACATAAGGCAAATTGGTTAATAAGAAAAAATTGGTACATCTATGTTAGATCTTGATGACTGGTGAAGATATGAAGAATAATTAGAGAGAATAAAAAAGACAATCGTGAAAAAATGAGTATAAAAATGAATACTTTTTATTAAATACTTAGTAGAAAAATACTTCACACAGACACTTCAAACAGCACACCAACGCCTCTCCCACCACACCAACATCTATACTTTCTGTGACGGCTTAGGAAGTTCGGCATGTCCCCAATAACCTTAACTAACTTCTACAGATAAACTGTAGATAGCTTTTTATCGGGATGTTTTGGGAACAACACCATCCAAGACCCCAAGCTATTGCAGAGAGTTGTGGACATAGCCTAGACCATCAGACAAACCAACCTCCTTGGCATTGACTCCATCTGCACCTCATGCTGCCTCGGCAAGGCCACCAGCATAATCAAGGACTAGTCACACCCCAGTTACTCCCTCTTCTCCCATCTCCCATTGGGTGGGAGGTACAGCAGTTTGAAAATGCATCTCTCCAGATTCAGGGACTGGTTCTTCCTAGCTGTTATCAAGCAACTGAGTGGTCCTCTCATCAGATAGATTGTGGTCCTGACTTCCCATCTACCTCTGGAGAATGTTTAACTATCTTTAACCGAGCTTTATCTTGCACTAGATGTTGTATCCTTTATCTGTGCACTGTGGATGACTTGAATGTAATCATGTATAGCCATGTATAGTCTTTCCTTTCAGTGCATAGCACGCAAACAGAAACATTTCATTGTCCCTTGGTACATGTGACAATAATACACTAAACTAAAAAATGCAATCCTATAAAAAGTAATAATGTGAATATTGAAAAGAAAGTGAAATATGTTGAGCCAATATTTACAGCAAAACAAGAATCAAGTGAGATTAGAGACAGACAGAGGCTCACCAAAATGAATATCAGCAAAATTACAGAAATGAAGGCAATAATAGCATTCATGTGTATTGGTCCCAAGGACTATGTGTTTCCATTCCCGGAATGTACGTATTAAATGAGAACATTGCAGATATCCATCCAAAGTTCTCATGTCCAATGTAGAAAAACTGTTATTCTACATTGGACATGAGACAAAAGCAAATATCTGAAGTTAGGTTGCAGAATGGATATAATTTAATTTTCTGCTGAAACAGACGGAAGATTCTAAATGCACAACACCTGTTCCTATCCTCCAAATCTTCAAATAAATATTGTTTACTGATTCCCAATTACAAATAACGTTGAATCATGTTTTTTTTATCAAACATTTTCTGACAAACATCACACACCAGAGTAGCTGCAGCAGGGTGGGAAACTTCTTATTAACTTCCAGATTATTTTTTCTCATCCACCTTCTATTGCTCCGATTTTATAACTCTTTTTACTTTGAATGGTTTGGTTTTCTTCCTTTTCCGTCTATATCTTCATCTAAGCCTAACCCCCCCATTGTATCTGGCAGGTTCAGCTTGCATGCGGCAGGCTCTACATTCTAGCTTGTAACCGGTTCTGAACCTGAATTGTCATTTGCCAACGCACTCAACTCTAATATTGCCAATTGTTACTTATCATCCTTGGAACTCCACATTGCACTAAAATATTTCCCTAAATTGAATTTATAATTTATTTTAACTGTCAAAGAGACCAGAAACGCAACTTTGGAATTGTTTGCTGTAATGGGATCTGTTGTTCAACTATTTGTATTAAATGTTATGAAATCCTTTGCCAGATCCACATGCATACTTACTCAATCATGCACTTACTACCGGAGTGAACAAAACATCTCGGATAGTGAATACTTTGCATAACTGGAACTTATAAGGCAGTTTCTCCTAACCCTTTATCTCTCGTCAGTGACGGAAAGAGACTGATTTAATTCTGGGATAACAATCCTCGGCCACGTGACGTCGGCCCGGGAAGGATAAAAGTCTCGGGAAAAGAACTGGAGTCAGAAACCGATCCCTGAGCGAGAGAAGATCGAAGGCGAACAGACGAGGTATCGACAAGAAAGCAGATAGATAGATAGAAGATGGGCATCTACACAGCTCACTGCTGCGGGCTCCTGCTTGTATTTCTCCTCCAGGTCCACGCTAGACCCAGTGCCCAGCAAAACCTCCAGGTAAGAGAGAGCTCTCACTCCTGCTATAGGAATCACTGCTCGTAATATTCGCTCTTTCGCTTTGAGCCTTGTGCCATGGTAAAACGTGGACCGCGCAGCCACTGCTCTTTAGCAATGAACTAACTGCAATTTTATGCAATGTTTTCAATATTCGCCAAAGATCTAGAGGGATAACTGTGATTGTTATCTCACTGGCCAGCGTCTGGGTGAAGGAGCTTGAAGGCTGTGTCACCAGCGCTGGGGTCCGAGCAGAGCATTGAGCTATGTAATGCTCAGTCTACGGTGAGAAAACTGCGGTCTTATTGACAAGATTTCAGCACAATCTACCCGGTACTGCTGTGGCACCGTGCTCCTTCGAGAGATCGCGGGCTTTGCACTGCCCGCTGTACGTGTGAACACCTACTTTCCACCCAAACAAAAAGTTATAGCCAGAAATACTCTTTGGTATTTTCAGTAAAAGATGTAATTGTCAATTCTTCAGTCAGAAGTCAAGGACCAGTTCTCATTACAAAGAATGGGTCAGAATGACTCTCCCGCGACAAGAGACGCGCTAGCCCACGTTTATCTTTGAGTATCACGGCATGTACTTATCATTTAACCAGAGCTGAACTATAACGTTTGGCCGTCAGGTGAAAACAGTCGTTTCTCAATCATGATTTACAACCGAATTTGAAAAAAGAAGAAATTTTGAGACGATTTCGACATATTACATGTCCTATCCAAAATAGGGATAGCATCAATTTAAGATGAATATCTTCTTATAAAAAGTCTTATTTAAAAAGTTCTACATTGGCGGTCATTAAAAATCCATCTAGAACACAACTACATGGTAGTGGGAATGCCGCATTTGATAGATATATTTCAATAGACCCGCCCTACATTGTTCTGTCATGATTACATATCCAGCTCTATAATTTGTTTTCATGCTCTTAGTTTAGGTTGTTTAACATGTACTTGGAAGTTTACGAAGTTGACACTCCTCATTCCTGTGATTTGCAGGATTTGACTCAACGACTGGAGGAAGTTGAGCGCTTTCTGACTGATGAAGAAGCCGAAGCCGAAGCAGACGACACATCACCAATCGACACCTCCTTCCACCTGCAAGATGGCCAACGTGAACTGGAACGAGGATGGGACAGGGACTCGCAGGACCTCGAAAGCAGACACACCGTTTCTGATGGTTCCCTGCTTAGAATCCTCCAAGACATTGCCAACGGTCCTCTCAGATCCAGGAGCAGAAGTAAGAAAGGGTCATCTCGAGGCTGCTTTGGAATGAAGCTGGATCGAATTGGTGCAATGAGTAGCCTGGGATGTTGATCGTGTCACTTTAGGTAAGAGATCTCTAATTGTGCAAGTATCACTCTTCACCGATCACGTTTACTTTAAGTTTAAAATGAAAGCAGTTACCGGTTGGGTGTAATTAACGAAATTTTTGGTTAAAAAAAGGTTACATGTACATCATGTAAAATAAATTTAGCTTGACAGTGGGCCAACTATTGGGAGGTCTAGAATAAAGGTAGGAATACCATAGAAACAACGTTCCTGCTACTCCACCAATCACGTTTGCAACTTGAAGTTGGCTGAAAACAATAGAGAAGGTGGCAAACTCTGGAGATAACTGGTATTTCACTCTCAACTCAAAGAAAGCTTTCTTAAAGGGCAAAGAATGATGTTTGTTTCATTAATTCCATTGTTGTCTAAATGTAGAAAATGAAAGGAGTACATGCAAACATGCTTTTTGTGGAAGGGAGGTTACAATGCAACTTTCCCGATTATGCACATTCTTGAATCCTCACTCTATTTGAATCAAATCACGATTAAAACAATCATTAGGTTTTAAATCTGAGGCAACATATGAAATTGACGTTCTCTTTTCTTTTCCAGGGCTTCAGTGAAAGCGCGGGACAGCGAGGACAACGCACTTTCCACACTTCAAAGTTTACTTCCACAACAGCTCTTTCGACTCGTTTTCTGCAAACCTATTGTTAAGCTCTAGTGACACCGTAGGATGTTTACAAGTTTGATTTCGCTGGCAACCGTCCTTAATAGGATCGTGTAAATGTTCCCGAATTTAATTTTTGTTTGTATGAACAGCTATTTATATTAATTTAAGAGAAATGTATTTATTTGAAACTCATCTGTGTGATGTTCGTCTAACTGTTGGAACGCGAAGTTAGTGCACTTGATGTTGAAGTCAAAATAAGCCAGTAGTTGTAAAATTAACAAGGACACGCTAACACTACATTATTTATTTTATTTGTACTTTTCCATCGATGCTGAATTTTGTTCATGACATCTTCAGTGTGTGAGATATGAAAACATCCTTCATTTACTTTTGGCTAATCCTTGCCATTGAAAATCAATGTTGTTTCATGAGGGTGTGGGATGAAGATCGATAGTTCACGATGCTTTTCATTTTTAGGTGGGTGTACAATAAAAGCACAAAGCATAAGAAGGGGTTGATAAAAACATCACCAGTAACAATTGAAACCACTTTATAAATGATAATACTTCCATCCCGGCACCTTAGATAGTTATGAAGATGCATCGAGCTTGTTGAGGCGACCGCCATCTGTGCTTCACGCTGCCTCGGGAAATCAGCCAACATAAGCAATGACCAGGCATACATAATCAATGACCCCGCATACACACCACGGCCAATCCCATCTCTCAGAAGCACCTACCATCAAATTCAAGAAAAGCTCCCTCCCGCCGTTATCAGACTGGTGGACGGACCTCTTATATGCTGAGGATGTATTCCCGATCTCCCGATCTACCTCGTCGCGGCCCTTGCACTTTTCACCAGTACTTTCTCTGTAGCTGTAACACTATATTCTGCACTCTGTTTCCTTTCTCTTCTTGCACTACCAGTTGTACTCATGTATGATGTGATTAACCTGGATAGCACTCAGAACTAAGTGTTTCATTGTATCTCGGTACGTTGACAATAATAAAGCAATGCCAAAAAAAAACTGACGTGTTGTTTATGTTGTTTTGCATTCCATGTTTGTGAGATCATTAAAGTTCGGCAACAAAAGTTGAGCTTTAGGAACGATTGGCTGTTGAGCACAGCATTGCTGCCAAAGGGATTGATGCTTTGTGCACCTCATATGACTCAATATAATTCGAATATCTCCGTTTATTGGAAGGGGATAGACAAAGAATTTGGAACAATCTCATCCATCAGCAATGGGGCAGAAGCTTGCTTGTTGCAATGGTCACTAAACTTAGAAACAGCATTTAAATCGTCATTTGAAAGGAATTTAGAAATAGGAGAGCTCCAAGGGCATTCCTCTTTGTTTTACATTCTTTAATAATTAGTTAATCGGTGAAAGGAGCAAAATTAGGCCATTCAGCCCATCAAGTCTACTCCGCCATTCAATCGTGGCTATCTCAAGTCTACAACCCCATTCTCCTGCCTTCTCCCCATAACCCCTGATACCCTAATTCCAGATGCACGACAACTAAAGGAATATGAATATTTGGAATATGAGAAAGACTAAGACATTGGCTATGGAAATTAGGAAGATTGCAGGAAGATTGCTCCCAATGTTGGGGAAGTCCAGGACAAGGGGTCACAGCTTAAGGATAAGGGGGAAATCCTTTAAAACCGAGATGAGAAGAACTTTTTTCAAACAGAGAGTGGTGAATCTCTGGAACTCTCTGCCACAGAGGGTAGTCGAGGCCAGTTCATTGGCTATATTTAAGAGGGAGTTAGATGTGGCCCTTGTGGCTAAGGGGATCAGAGGGTATGGAGAGAAGGCAGGTACGGGATACTGAGTTGGATGATCAGCCATGATCATATTGAATGGTGGTGCAGGCTCGAAGGGCCGAATGGCCTACTCCTGCACCTAATTTCTATGTTTCTATGAAATACATGTTCCATTCCCTTTCATTTACATATATTAAATTGTTCCTCCAGGAGGAATTAAAATTGTACTAAACCACAAACTGTGTCCAATAAAGTTACACAATCATGTCCAGCAACATATTTGTTGTTGCAATCTATGATTTCAGACCCACCTGCTTGCTCAGAATTAGGTTATATGCTTTAAAAGCACAATATAGATGCCAGACTTTATCTAGTGTGGGCAGAGGTGTGAACAGACTGGTGTCAACATTGATCTGATTCCAACATTAAATGCCTGCTGACTGGGCAACATTTGGCAACAGATTACATAACCTAATGCATTTCCCAAATAATCTGGGGCGGACTGTGGTGAGTACCTAATGCCCATGGTCGTTCCTCAATATAACACTGGGGAAATTTCTTCCTCATATAATGATGTTGGCACATTAACCGAATCATTATATCATTTAAGTTTATGACCATATAAGCCATTCAGTGACTGCGAACATTGCAGGCGAAAGGAACTGCGTAATTCCATAGCCTAGCTTTCTCCTCACAACCTTCCTAGGCCAGAGAACGTCAAGTGTTCAACTCAACACTTATTGAGTTGCTAACAATTTACTACCCTTTCCTTCCTTTTCAATACTTAGTTCTTGGCCGTTTCCTCCACTGGGTGAAAACATTGTCTTCCATTACCTTAAATCTGTGCATTTTAGGTATTGACTCCATAGGTGAAGGGAATAGTTCTTTCCTGTTCACTCTACCTAGACTCAAACTCTGATTCATTATGATTTGTCTACAGCCTTGACCTCAGGAGAGCTGCAACCAGTGCTGTCCTTACATATTGCCTTGGCTGTAAGCTCCTTATGCCTGTGTCCTACCATGTGTTAATCGTACCTCCAAGATAACGACTAAATTATATTCACTTATAGTATCTGATCTGGTAACTGGGTGCATAAAACTGAGTGATGATATTTTTAATGTTAACTTTCCACTCTCTATCCATACAAAGGAAAATACTTTATACCCATGACTGCGTAGCCAACCACAGTGCGAACTCCATCATCAAGTTCGCTGACAACACCACCATTGTGGGGCGTATCACTGATGGGGATGAGTCAGAATATAGAAGAGAGATCGAGCAACTGTCCATATGGTGCCAGCGCAATAACCTGGCCCTCAACACCAGCAAAACCAAGGAACTGATTGCGGACTTTGGAAGGAGTAGGAGAGGGACCCACAGCCCCATTTATATCAACGGGTTGATGGTTGAAAGGGTCAAGAGCTTCAAACTCCTGGGCGTGCACATCTCCGAAGATCTTTCCTGGTCCGAGAACACTAACGCAATTGTCAAAAAAGCTCATCAGCGCCTCTACTTCCTGAGAAGATTACGGAGAGTCGGTTTGTCAAGGAAGACTCTCTCTAACTTCTACAGGTGCACAGTAGAGAGCATGCTGACTGGTTGCATCGTGGCTTGGTTCGGCAATTTGAGCGCCCTGGCGAGGAAAAGACTACAAAAAGTAGTAAACACTGCCCAGTCCATCATCGGCTCTGACCTTCCTTCCATCGAGGGGATTTATCGCAGTCGCTGCCTCAAAAAGGCTGGCAGTATCATCAAAGACCCACACCATCCTGGCCACACACTCATCTCCCTGCTACCTTCAGGTAGAAGGTACAGGAGCCTGAAGACTGCAACAACCAGGTTCAGGAATAGCTACTTCCCCACAGCCATCAGGCTATTAAACCTGGCTCGGACAAAACTCTGATTATTAATAACCACTTTCTGCTATTTGCACTTTATCAGTTTATTTATTCATGTGTGTATATATTTATATCATGGCATATGGACACATTTATCCGTTTTGTAGTAAATGCCTACTATTTTCTGTGTGCAAAGCAAGAATTTCATTGTCCTGTACAGGGACACATGACAATAAACTCACTTAAACACTTGATCACTTGAACACTGGAAAAGCATAATAGTAAGCTTGAGATGTGAGAATATGAAATAAAATGTGAACACAAATGCTGTAAATCGTTATTGATTACAGGATGAGGATCAATCAATCAACCTTTATTGTCATCTTGCAAAGCAACAGTTGTACAGTGCAAAATGAGAAGACGTTTCCCAGGGAATACCAGAGCATCGCACATGAAACTTAAAACATTTCACACATAATAACAGTAAAAACAATCCAGTCCCTGATGAAACAGTATAAATAGTTAAAAGCGGGTAAAACAGCAACTTTAAAATACAGTAAAACCAATCATTAAAATGTCCAGGGCAGCTGATTTGAGTGGACAGTGCCAGAGTTATTAAAATGTCAGTGCAAAGCTGCAGAATCAGGTGACTGTGAGTACAGAGTGACTGTTTAGC